>NC_089820.1:658750-988125 GCF_029633855.1 Hoplias malabaricus
AGGTAGGCTCTGGACCCACCGCAACCCTGAACTGGATAAGGGTTACAGACAGTGAATGAATAAATGAATCTGCATTCGTGGATCAAGTCACTTGCATGTTTTCAGTGACATGTATTTGTTAATTTCTTCCCGAGTTCTTGGATTTTGAGACTTTCCTTTCGCATTTCACCCGATCCAAATACAAATGCAGCCTGATCCACAAATGTGGCCAGCAGGCAAACGAGCTACCGCTAGGTGGCACTTTTGTATCCTTCGGTGTTTCAGGACTAACCTATTACTCTCAGGGCCAGCAAAACAACCCCCTCTAGGCGGGACTATGACTCCATTGGCTGCTGCAGTAAATGATGGACAGCTAACTCTGGCTGCGGCCTGGCTAAATAAAAGTGATGACCAATGAGAAGCCGTGGGGTATCCGGCTGAGAGAGAGCATCCGTCTGTCTGAAACAAATCACATCTTAACAATCTAATCTCAAAAATAATGAACACAACGCGTCCCGTATCAGTCCAACACACAACATGGCGTTTAGTGTCCAAATACGGAAGGAGTATTTTATTTCACAACCCTAATCTAATTAGGGAAATTCTGCTGGACTTTAACATTGTTAAATTTAGGGCACATTCAAAAGCGCTCCACAGTGATCACCCTCTCCTAACTGTCTGTGATATGAAGCTGAATTCAGCGGCTTGGGTATGGAATCAGATTTTTGACATTTGTGCTCCATGACTTTTGCACGTGAGCTACGGGTTCTGCGCGTGCTCTCTCAGTTTTGTGTGCAAGCTGCACGAGTTATGTGCGAGAGCTCTGATCCCTGAGTTTTGCAAGCATTTTTGGCACAAACCTCTCGCGTGGGTGGGTTTTCTCAGGGGTGCCTTCCCATTTGCTAATGAATTTTTGAGTGACAACTCACTGCACTGAAGTTGTTCACATCTGCAGCAAGCGTGTGTTATTTGGCTTTGGGACTCCGCATGTGCCGAATATCATGCATTTGAACATTGCTAAATAGCTCTCATAGAATTTCCCCTTTCCTAATATTTAAACATATAGCCCATTTTTGCTTAAACTACATACTATTAGGACATTTTAAATTTTTATGTCACATCACCTGTTCTTGTTTATTAATATTAATAATACTTATTATTATAATTATTGCTGATTGTTAATAATTATTAATGATTTTTTTAAACGAATCATGTTAAATTTGCATTCTTAAAGGAACAGGGACATCTCTCACTTGTCTGTCATGTTTCTCTTTTCTCCGACCTCATGTAACACACATGAAATGAATATGAAATGCACATATGAAATTTGTTAAAAACAGATTCACTCTGTTGAATAGGTTCAATACGTTAGTACATTGGTTTCTGTACAGGAACTCAAGCACTCATAAAAAAAATATTTTACAAATAAACGCTAATTTGCTAGTATTAGCTAGTAATTGCTACATTAGCTAATAATGCTAATTTATTCTGTTTCATCCTGAGTAAACACAGACATCACTGTCCATTTACCTCATATCTACGAGAGTAAAATGTAAAAAAAGTTAAAAAAAAGTAAAATGTTTTTATTTTTTTAGACGGAACTACCTCATTGATATAATCGGATTTTGCAGGTATTTCAGCGTTTTAAAACAGTAAATCACAGAGAGTATTCGTGTTTATGTAAAATCCCCAGTGTGTCTCCACTGCTGAGCTGCAACGTAGAGTACGCATGCGCAGTCCAAAATACCTTGGACACCGAGTTGTCACTTAAAAATTCATTAGCCAATGGGAAGGCACCCCTGAGAAAACCCGACCACGCGAGAGGTTTGTGCCAAAACTGCTCGCAAAACTCAGGGATCAGGCGCACAAAACAGAACTCGAAGCCCTCGCGCAAAAAACTGAGAGAGCACGCGCAGAACTCATGGAGCACAAACATCAGAGCTGGATATTTTGTTTGCAAGTTTTATGTTTGTGATAATATTTTTGGGCAATACTTTTTGGGATCTTGTTCGAACTTCCACATTAAATTCTGTGCAAATGCTTCTCCATTTAAGTTGGCCCCACACGTCCTAAAACAACAATGTCATCTAGCGGTGGCTTGTTCTCCTGTTGGCCACATTTGTGGATCAGGCTGCATTTGTATTTGGAGCGGGTGAAATGCGAGAGGAAAATCTCAAAATCCAGAAACCATCGAGAGGAAATGAACAAATGCACGTCACCGAAAACACGTGAGTGACTTGATCCAACAATTTACAAACACATATTAAATTCGAGACTTAGACTTTACAAATATTTGCAAGGTAAATTTAAACAAATATATTTATTTTCGCATAAAATTGTGATATATCTATGAAAACCAAAAACATGTATTTATGAATGTAACGGTGTTTGTACACATTCCAGACCGTGAGACACAGACAGACTTCCAGTGAACCCAGGTGCTGTTATAACGTAAACTAAACACATCGTGGAACAGACAGGAAAACAAGCAACAACAGGGAAGCTACATGACTCATGAAAACTACAACATGACAGGGCGCCCACTTCAAAATAGGTAACTGAGCTACGTTCATCAGCGTGCTGCCCCCTGCATAATGCCACTCTGGGCAGCTACCCATGTGGCCTGAATGAAGATGAGACTGTCTTTTAGACTCTTAGACCAAATAGATTCTTTCACTTCAGATCTTAGTAATAGTTATTTTAAACTGGTATTTGCAAAATACATGGACAGATTATTTTGTCATTGTTCACTTTTTTTATTTATGTAAGTTTATGAATGTTTGTTCTCTCTGAAACAAATATATATGGAGTAAGATTACTTAATTTGTACATAAATATTTAATTTGTACACAAGTCTGTTGTGTGTATGTGTGTTTTGTACGAATACAACTTCAAAAATATACAGTTATAAAGACTTACGCATACTACTTGAATTATTACGGGTATGACTTCTAGATCATGAACACGAATTGAAAACTGAGAAAACACTGTCAGAAATACTTCACTGGACTCACAGGCAAAATGCATCGAGCCAACGACCAATTGATTCTATATACAGTAATCCCTCGCTATTTCGCGGTTCATCTTTCGCGGATTTGCTACTAGGGCTGCAACAACTAATCGATTAAATTGATTAAAATCGAGTGTTAAAATAGTTGGCAACTAATTTAATAATCGATTAGTTGGGTCTAAGTTATTATACATATAGGTACAGTTGCTACACCCTAATATGTGGCAGTAAGCCAACCAAAGTCGTGGCAGTAAAGCACCATTAAGCTGGATGCCTTAAGAAGGGAACCAATGCCATGCCTTGCACAGCTCAACTGACGAACTCTGGAAGAAGCGTTTGAAAAATGGCGGAGGTGGTCACAGCAGAGGATAATGTTAGCACATTATAATAATGTTAGTATGGCGGCACGGTGGCTTAGTGGTTAGCACGTTCGCCTCCCAGGGCTGGGTTCAAGTCCCATCTGGGTGGAGTTTCCATGTTCTCCCCGTGTCTGCATGGGTTTCCTCCGGGGTCTCCGGTTTCCTCCCACAGTCCAAAAACATGGAGGGTAGGTGAATTGGCTTCTGTCTAATAAATGTCCTGCTCTGTGAGTGAATGGGTGAATGGGACTCTATCCTGGGTGAAAACCTAGTGCCCGATGCAGTCCTCCAGGTGGACGGTCGTTCCTGGTCGAGAGTACGCTGTGCGCATTTGGCTGCCGCTTCTCGCCAGCGTGTGTGCCTTCAAGGAACAGCGTTAGGTGCAAAATCAGCACAGCTGATCTCGCATGGCACGGCAGCACAACATCACTACATGAGCACCTGAAAATGAAGCCTGTTGGAGCTGTGTGTGAAAGAGATTAAGTATAGTAAGTTCATTCTATTTTTCTCTCACTCAATGTTACTAGAGTCTGCTAGAGTGGTTAACCAACATTTGTTTTACATTTTTTTAATAATACATTTTAAAGCCTTTTTCAAGGTCTTTTCTGACTCGGGCATTGCGTGTTAGTGTTTGAGTATCACAGCCAAGTGTATATTTACATTTCATACACTGTTGTGTTATTAAATAATGTAAACACTAATTTTTAATAATGGTAGGTTGTGTGTTCCTTATACAATTACAACATTAGTTCTCTAAAATCTTAAATATCTTAACAATATCTGATCATATGTGTTAGTTGAATTTCCCTTTTATTCTCAGCACATGGCAGCATCACCCAATATCCATTTATGTAATTTCAATTTGCCTGCATTGTTGTCTGCATTTTAGATCAGTAATTATTAACTTTAAAAAGACATTTAAACTGTTTACCATCTGTAAATTCAATACTTGAATAGGAGTTTGTTTAACAATATAATACAAAAAAACAAAACAATATAAAGAAATGCTGGTTGCACATTATAAAAATAATAAATTATTTTTTTTTTACTCAATGTAGCATACATATAATTTTTTATGTGAGTTGTTGGAAACAAGTTTTGTACAAAGACAGTTTGGTTTATAAAATAAAATGCTGGAAATCAAATTTATCAAAAATATATCATTTACCAGTATTTCATACGTACAGTAAATGTATTGTTCATGTCCACATCCGAGTGAAATTTACTTACGCTAAATCACAGCGTAGGAATTACTCTACTAAAGAAACTGGTAGGATATCACATGTAGTTCCAGCTGAAAAACATTATAGAATGACTGTTTAATGCAAAGGGTGTGTTGTTAACAGTACAGGGAGGCTTTTAAAAGTCCAAATACTCACTAAATACATAATAAATCTTTCCTCTACTTTGCAGAAATTTGTTTTTCGCGGGTGGTCTTGAAACGCATCCCCCACCAAAAACGAGGGATCACTGTAGTGTGCACAGGGTCTGCTGCATCCTGTTTTGAACTAGTGGGAGAGGTTTCAAATGCAAGCTGGTGTCCCCTTGAGGCCAAAATAGTTTTTTTTTTACGATTATATAAACTTTACCTGGGTTAAAGTGTTTTTACATATTAGAGCCCTGTTTCTATGTTTTACTTTATTCTCATGTGGTAACTGATGAATATAGTGGATCATATTCCAGCTTGTTAGTTTCAGGATAATCTCAGAAAGTCAGTGATGCCAGGTTTATACAAGTTGTATAAGCACAGATATATTATAGTACTGGTGATTTGTTTTTCCCAAAATAAAGGATTACAGTTATTTCCTATAATATATAGAAATCTGAACACTTGACTCTGCATTAGGGCGGCACGGTGGCTTGGTGGTTAGCATCTTGGGTTCAAGTCCCATCTGGGTGGAGTTTCCATGTTCTCCCTGTGTCTGCATGGGTTTCCTCCGGGGTCTCCGGTTTCCTCCCACAGTCCAAAAACATGAAGGGTAGGTGAATTGGCTTCTGTAATAACTGTCCTGGTTTGTGAGTTAATGAGTGTGTATGTGTGTGAGTGAATGTGTGTGCCCAGATATGGATCGGCGCTCTGTCCTGGGTGAAATCCTAGTGCCCGATGCAGTCCTCGAGGTGGACGGTCGTTTCTGGTTGAAAGTACGCTGTGTGAGTTTGGCTGCCGCTTCTCGCCAGTGTGTGTGAATTGAGTGTTCTGAGCAGTGTAGATTGTAAAGCATCCTTGCGTATCTAGAAAGGCGCTATATAAGTGTAACGATAACTAACTAACTAATACTTGGTCAGTTCATAATCCCAAGAACCAGCCCATTGATTTGATGAATGATTTATAATTTTTGGATGACATTTATTTTTTGTACACATTATTAATTTCTATTCCCTTTGTACTTCTGCATTTTATTTGTGTTTTAAATTTGAAGCAGATTCCTCATTATTTGTCCAGATTTTACATAATTTTATTCTGCTCTGATGGAAAGAGGATAGTTCCAGCTTTCATATGAAACCTTCACCTTGTATCTGCCTTATAGAGTATGGAATATATGAAGTGAAGAACATGAAGATGCAAGTCTGGAACCACCAGTGTGTAAAAACTTTCAGTTAAGTTTGAAACAGAGAGATACTATATTCATGAAAAGGACACATTTATTAAACATCATATGAATTTATCTCATTTTATTTTGGTCAATTGATTTTACCTGTTTTTTTTTTTTTTGTGTTTTTTTTGTAATTTTTCCTGTATGTGCAATATGAAGCTTTTGTGCCTGGAGCATTAATAATAATAATAATAATAATCTAAAAAAATAACATAATATATTTTTCTGTGGTTCAATTATAGTGCTTGATAACAGAATCATTCCCATGTTCATTATCTATGATTAAAACTATGAGCAGGCAAACCATATTTAATTTCATGAAACTTAATTTAAAGATGATTTTATAATTCATTAAAAATAAAACGCAATCTCCCACCACGTTAAATTATAATGCTAAAACAGTATACGTACAAGTCTTTAATTTCACACAAACTGATAATACATACATGGCCAAGAAGAGTCTAAGAGTTTGGGACTTTTATTTTAACTGCAGAGAGCCGCTAAAGAACAGGTGATCACTGACCAATGAGGTGTAATGTGTGCTTTAAGCCCGCCCACATTTCCCAATCAAACTAATGAACCGTATACAAAACACGGACTGAATTCATGTTTCTGTCTTCATGTGTTCAAACTGAAAATGAATAAATGTGCCATTTTTTTTCATTTCTCCCATTCTCCATTTAGTCCAAGGACCTAATAAAAATTAACTAATAAAATTTACACAGACCCTACTGCCGCCACTAGTTCAAAACAAGACGCAGCAGACCATGCATGCACACGATATTGAATCGATTGGTTGTCTGGTCAATGCATTTTGCCTGTGAGTCCAGTGATTTTTGACAGTGTTTTTTTTTCACTTTTCAATTCGTGTTCATAATCTAAAAGTCGTACTAATAATTCAAGTCATATACGTAAGCTTTTTTAATCGTATATTTTATTTTTTATAAGTATTCATACAACACACACACAACAGACTTTTGTGTACAACTTAAATATATATGTATGAATGTAGATAAGCATGCACATGTTTATTTTTTACAGTAATCTCACTCCATAAAGATGCTGGTATCTGCTTGTAAATGCTGTTGTGCACTGAGACTATTTTTCATTCATAAGTTTTATACAAAGTTGATTTTTATTGCCTGTGGACATTCATTTAGTTGATATGATATGATATTTATTTAAAATAAGTTCACTGCAGAATGCAAACAGCAGAGACATTGCAGACAATAAACTGCTAAATGAATGTTAATGAATGAATATAAGTTAAGCAGTTTTGTATTATTATTATTAATTAAATTGTATTTTATCAACCAAAAAGAAAGAAAGACAACAAACATTATGATATATGATATATATGGCATTGTATATTGGCAATCTGTCATCCTGCTCTTTACATATTGGCATTAGTTGACCTGTATATGAGAACTTTAAAATAAGGGTTAAAATAAGGGTTAAGAAAAGGGATTTGAAAAGGGAATTGAGAATTTGAAAAGCTCCTAACAGCCCAGAGTTATCTTCGTCCTCTAGTTCATTTCTATTCATTCACAATGGACTTTCCTTGCCACTGGGTACGGCTGACCCTAAAGGCCACTGGCCGTGGAAGGCAAACTCAGTTTTGTGGGCAAGCATCAGCCAGCAGGAGGCTGTCACACTCTCCCTCTTTCTCTCTCTGTCCTTTAAAATCACATTCACAGTCATGTTCCTGCAGAAAGATCTGGCTCTTTCACCTAAGACTTGTTGCCAAAAAAAACTTTACAGCCAGCAGCAAAAAAGCCCTCTCGTACTCTCCATCTCTCTCTCTCTCTCAGCAGAGACAAATGCATTAGTGCCTTAGCTCTCCTTTAAAACAGTCCATAAATATATTCTATTGACCCACTAAATCCAGCTCTTCCCTCTGAAACACTAATTAAGTGTCAGTTGCTTGCTGAAGCATGACTAAAGCCACCCCCAAAACACCCCCCGCCCCTGCCTCTCAGGCCCAAAAATTTCATCCCCAACCCAGCACCCCCTCTGCCCCAACTCCTTCTTTCCAACCCTCAAAATTCCTCTTCTCCCTTTCTCTATATCTTCTTCACACTTTCTTTACAAATTATCTTCCACTCCTCTTGCTCTTTTTGCAAACTATTGTTCCAGTGAAGAACACACAAAAATTTTAGTCCAGAAGGATGAAAGAGTGTGTGTGTGCGTGAGAGAGAGTGTCCCCAGGCTGCACTTTGTATGTGAGAGCTAAAGCTCAACAAGGCTGTTCTGACCCACAAAGTCATACACACACACACACACACACACGCTCTAGGGTAGCTATTATCACACACACAGAGGAATGCGGGACGGCTGGACACACACTTTTCTTCTCACACAGGCACACGCACACACACACACACATTTATTTTCTCCTCTCTTAACCTATTTTCTTATGTTTTTTTCACTCAGTTTCAGGGCCCATGAAGGACTGATTTGTGTGTGTGTGAGAGACAGAGAGAGTCTGGGGATGTGTAGCACTTGCTGTATGACCAGCTGGAATTAAAACTTATTTACATAACGGAGGCAATAACACAAAGCTGTGACCCAGTTTGCTGTTCTGGGGCATATGGCACAGTTTGCATGCTCATCAGTCTGGCTTTGGCTCTAAAGTGCTCCATTCAGAGGTTTAAAAACCCATCTTACTGCCGTTGTGTTGGGGCACAAATCTCAGCTTAAGTTATAACAATTTCATGAATAAGTAAAAAGCAAATGTGCTTGGTGAGATGATTCAAGCATCCCACTATATTCTCTAGAGGTATTGTGATATTTGATGCTGAAAGCATGTGGTACAAACTTGACACACAGTACTGTGCAAAAGACAGGGACCACCATCATTTATTTAATTTCCAGTTACATTAAAGGACTCTAGGAAGTATTGTTTTAACATATGATTATTGTGATGCTCCACTTAGTTATAATTGGGAGAGTAGAGCCTCTGTCGTTGCTACTCTGGCCTCAGCACTGCAGAAACGGAACTATGTAACTTTTGGAGTAGGGTAGAAAACCATGCCTGCTGTCCCTCTTGATAAATTTAGTATTTACTTAGTTTTTATATTAAATGTGTTTTCAAAACAATCTGAAGCTCCCAAGAAGTGACCAGTTTTGTTGACATAAATTAGTCTAGCCTTGAACTATATTAACTAACATAAGGTTTACAGTAAGGGTTTAAAATTGAGCATGATGTGGTGCCGACTTAGTGTGGGAAACTAAGTATGTTATTCAGTATGTATCGTTACACATTACCAAATATATAAAAATAATTTATTGTCTACTGATACTGGGAAACATGCTACTACTGTAGGTATACCTAATGTAAATATATTTAATACTGTCATTACTGAACTAGCATTGTTTCTAGCATAGGCAATAAATCTTCTAGGTCTACTTCAGCATGCTCAACTGCAGAGAGATGGGTATGCATACAGGGAGGAGCAGAAAGACAAGGAATGGTGAGATGTGTCTGGGCAAGGAGAGACAGGCACCAAACTGAAACCAGCTGTTGCAGCAGTTTCATCAGTACATTTTCTGAAAACTTTACCTGGGCCAAGTCATAAATCCATGTATTTCATCCTAGCTATGCATGCAAAAAAGAAAAAAAAAGACAACAGACCCTTAAAAATCTACATTGAAAGAAGAATAATTGTTTAAAAGAAAGCAGTGAACTTTATAAGTGCTTCTCTATCTCTTCTCTCTCACTTTGATGCACACATACAAGACATCTCAGAAAAGCAAAGAAAAAACAAAATACTGACCCATCCGCATACATACAAACACACTCAGGGAAAACAAAGACCCCTGTCTCCCTATGTAGCTCACTTCTTTCTTCAGAGAGAACAAGTAGAAGTGCTTTAAATCCATCAGAGTAGAATCACTTTTATTCCACCACTAAAGCATTTATGCCCTTTGGGTTCAGACCTCCGTGTAAGCAAAAGAATATCACCAGTACTGAGTGTAACTACTCATTATGGTCTGTCCAAGCCCCAACAAGTTTCTGTCTGAGGGCCCAGACCCAGATTTTTTTTAAATAACCAGTATAAAGCAACCATAAACCTATGACCGTGGACAACAATGAAAATATCTTTTACTCTTTATAAAACATACTAATAGTACACTTAAAATGTTACAAATTGCATTAAGTGTAATATAATGTTGTAATAATAATGCTACATCCTATACAATTATGATATATCCTTAAAATTCCTTAGGATTTATAACACTACCCTTTTTTGTTCTCCACTAGGATAGGGATCAGACTGGCCTGCTCTTTGTTCCAACTTTTGTAATTATTATTGAAAAAAGCACTGGCTGTATAATAGGATGGTCTGGAACGGACAGAAACAAGCATAGGTTAGACGGGTTTAAAGCCAGTTTTGAAGCTTTGGAACCATGTTCTTTGCAGTGATTTAGAACCATTCAATACCATGTGGATTAGTTTTGTGATGCACATGGCTGAATACAATCAACTTGTCACCTTGGTGTTCTGAAATACAGCATGATGCTTTACCTTGTTTTTTTTTGTTTGTTTTTTTTTCCCCTCTGTGTATGGAAACATGTACACACTCAGAGTGAGACAGGGAAATGCTCTCTATTATTTCCACTGACCCCTTCCACCCCAACAAAAGCCATTAAAAAAGGGTCCTGAATTTCTAGTTAGGTATACCAAAAACTGCACGCATGAAAGTATGCTTCTGTTTCCTTCAGTTCTGCTTTGAGGGGAGAAAAAAGGCCTGCTTAGCATCAGAAGAGGAAAAGTGGAGAAATGGACAAGGGAAGGGGTCTGCATGGGTACTGCTCAGGTGAAAAGGTCTAGGGCTAAAGAAAAGAGAGAGAGAGCGTTGCATTCTATCTCTCTCTTTTTCTCCACCCTGACCCTTTGACACAGCTTGCCTTAATCAGCCCATTCAAGTCAAGAGGGAGTGAATGCAGCTAAGTGCATTAATCACACAAAACTCTCCACAACTTCAAAACATGTCTCTATGTTAAAACCGAATGATTTATACTATGGAGGAAGACAAGTCCCTAAAATGTGAAGGTGTATATTGATTATGGTCCTCACAGAGTGTGTGAAACCAAGTTCATGCATACACAGGCATATTGCTGTGTGTATTCCTGTTTGGGAAGTGGCCTGCTGTTTTATGGCAGTATTTGCTATGCCTTTGGAGAAAAGAAAATAGGAAATTCAGAGCCAGATCTTATTTCAATCTTCCTACGCTACCATTTTTCTTCTTCTAAACTTAAGCACACTTAAATGGATTCAAATGATTTGTGTTACTATATCAGTGTCAGGAAAGTTTACTTTGATTATGAATGATGAGAAAGCATTTTATAAAGCATGAACATTAAAAATAAACACATTAACATAAAAAAAAAACCTATAGGCTATCCTCCAGCTCTAAAACAAATATTTTAATAGCTGGATAGCTCACTGTAGTTTTTTTAGTTTCATATGAAACTGTTATTACATTATATATAATACACACACATTAGCCATTATTTATGTTGAAAAGCTACAGTGTACTAATGTAATCCTGAAAAAAAAGCATGATTCCAGATTGATCATAAAATTATGATTATTCTTATGGTTATTTTGAATGGTAATATATGGATGGTGAATTGGCCAATCACCATCCAATTTCAACAAGTTTCAATGATCAACTGAACGTACAAACCTAATGAATTGCATTGTTCTATCTCAGCTACTGAATTATGCGCGTGCACACACACACACACACACACACACATATATATATATATATATATATAAATATTTTGGTGGAATTTTGGCGAAAGGCCAAGATGTTGTTCTTTCTTCTTGCTGTAACTTCTGCTCTCATCATCTCCCTTTATTGAGAAGGAAAGTCCTTCTTCCTTCCTGAACATTTATCCCAAAAATAAATAAATAATAAATAGATGAATAACTAAATAAACAAACGTTTGACATGGCGTTTTCAACCAGTGAAAATTTTTCTCTCGGTGTAAGTAATGACAAGCAAAGCACAAACTCCAAATGCAAATTTGTTCATTAGTTTCCGCCGAACTTGTTTTGAAAAGTAGCAGGACGGTTATCTGGCGAAATATCTCTTCCCTTAGAACTTCCGTCAGCTTCGCTCAACTTTTAATCACGGTTTCAGTTAGAGACCTCGAAACACATACGGTACCAAAAAAGTTCCATCACCGGATTTTAGTTACTTTCTGTGGAAATAGTGAACTTTGCGTGTTTTCTGTGTGTAACTTACTCGTTCACTATTGTTCGAGGTCCACACACACACAGAGGAAGTTTAGTCGCTCTCCTGCATCCGCGCTCAGACTCACGGCAGCGTCTCCGGTTCTCCAAAATATTCAGGACTTTGCTGTCGACCCCCAACGCCCTCCGGGTTTAAACGGGCCATGCAGTAGCGTCACGCCCGACGTCACCGGATGCCATCCACTGGTGAGTTCTGGACTGAACCGAAACTCGACCCAAATGTCCAGCACCGTGTTAGGACTCAGTAGACCCGTACATGTGATTCGGAGTTGTTCTCCATTGTTCTTCATTCTAAGAATGTATTAAATGTTTTTTTATGCTTGTTTTTCCGATGTTTGCAGTTATAGCTAAGTGGTCCACACACCTAGAGACTCTCTGACAAAGTTACATCTATCTTTAATTTATTTTTTAATTTATTTATTTCTCTATTACTGCTACATCTAACTAGAGAACAACCATGGAACAGCCAAAAGACATTTTAGACACTTAATTAAACAATAGTACCTAAGAAAATGTGTCTTTCTCTTGCATTACGCAATCTGAGACATTCATCTGATGCACAGAAATATGGTATAAATTGTGCAATGAAGTGTACAACACTGGTACCCAACTGTCTATTCTTCATGCTGGGCCTTTTATACAATAGTATAGAGTGAGTCGTATTTATCACATATAATTAGAACAGCACCACAAAATGGCTGACATTTTAAATATCACACTATTGGGGAGTGATTCTGAATGTTGGTCTACATACAGCTCACTGAGGCAAAAATATTCTTATGTTTACACTTTATGTCAGAATGATCATAGATATTTTTACTCATGAGTGTCTTCTGAGGTTTGTGAGTTTAATCGTAAAACCATTTGCTAGCCCTCTATAGTCTTTTGAATTGGAAAAAAACTCCAGTGTCTGCGCATAGCCTTGGCTCAGTAAATGTGGGGAAAAACTAAGGGTCACTGCCCAAAATTGTTCAGGGGTTTTCTCTGTGCATTGCTGACTGTATCACAAGAAATGGCATATGGAAGCATTTTGATTATGACCTCCTAACCTTAAAGCTGTAAAAGTGTTGAGGGTTTTGGCTCTATTTCTGCTCCTTAGGTGCAGATTGACTTATATTTGTTGTTACACATTACTTAAGTTTAAATTCGGGAGACTGCTAAATGCATTAACGTAAAAACATGTACCGAATGTGCTACAAAACTAATCAGCTCGAGATGCAAAGTGTCTGATTTAAAACAAACAGGATGGGGGTTTTATAGTGTGAACTATTTGATTGACTACATTACAATAATTTTCATTAAAGAAACACAAGGTTATATTTGGCATTTTTGCTCCTGGGCACATCCTATAGAGTGTAATTCACGTTTACAGCACTGTTCTGAAATCAAGAGGGAGGAATAGGATGGTTTACTAACCACCTCCAAATGTTACATACTGCAATTTCTGCAGTTCTTAGCTTCAGGTAGCAAAAACTGAATCTCAGAAAAGCTCTAATTCAATTACAGGACAGCGAATCATCACAAATCAGTACAAATGCTACCTAGTGCTACTTTAAGATGAACTGTACTCAGCATTTTACCAAATAATGGTAATATGTAATATGTTGTATTTTTGTCTGCTTTGTTACTGTCACTATCGGTGATTCTATGAAGGCTTTAAATTTGTCATTGGAAAATTGTTGTGTGGATTTAATTACATTCCACCGTAAGAACATTAGTGAGGTCAGGTACATGTGTTAGACGACTAGTTTGGGACAAAAAATGCTGTAACTCAGACTTATCCCATAAGTTCTAATTGGAACACCACTCCAGAAAACACATTTCTACTACAGTCCAGTGCCTAGTTCCCTTCTAGCCACTCTTAGCTTAATGCCATTAGATTTATGTGCAGCTGCTCCAGAGAGTCCATTTCATTTTGTGCTTTCCTGTGGAGATTATACACTGACTCATCACTGGATTTTAACACCTACCTGGTATATACACTGTTGTGCTAGTTCAAGTGGATCAGACACAGCAGAGCTGCTAGAATTTTTTTCGGAAAATTACTGTAGATTTAGTGATTGTTCAATGCACATTTGGTGTACTTTATGTAAGATGATTTCATATGAAAGAGGAATGTATACACATACAGTATATGAGGTGTCTACTGTGGCTGGCTTAGAAGATTAGAAACAAGCTGACGTTTATGGTTCTGATGTAAGCACATGAACCAGAGTGGAATCTGAAAGTGCCAAAAAGTTTTATATAAACAATATATAAAACAAAACAGCAATAAAAAAAAAAAGATAAAAGTAACACTTGTTCAAATTTTTTTTTTTCTTTTTTATTTCTTTTACTTCTTAGCTGTGTATTTTTTCCAGCTGTGATAAGTAGCTAAAATGGATTAACAAATACTCATCTTCCCCTCAAATTTAATCACATCATTGTATTGATAAAGGTTTTCTATGGAAATAATACAAACTGTGTCCACAGTAAATGCATTATAATCATTAAAATAGGTGTCTGAAAACATGTGAAAACATCAATTTTTATTACAATTGTGTCATGGGAATATATCTTGATTATAGAATTTGTGTAGCTCTCCCTTTCATTCCCACAGAGTGAACTAGTGTCCTTTAAGGAGGAATGCACTTTATTCCACTGAAAGAAAACAAAAACCCAACAAGTCAAAACTATTTGAGTTTTCCTTGGCTTGAACTGTCGTTGTGTGGAATTATTTATCACTCAGGAGAACAAGTATCCATTGTTGGAGAAAATGAAGCCACAAAGGGTCCACGATAGTGTGAAGGACCCCCCACTCTAAAAAGGACAAAACAAGAAAGAAAAAATGAGTACAAAGGAATGGAGGGGGAGTGAGGGATAGGCGAAGCAAGAAAAGAAGGCTTAGAATTTGTGGGGTTAATATCTGCTCTTTCTAGCCTGCTAGAGAGGAAAGACCTCCTCCATGTTCTCCACAGTGCAACCTCTGTTCCACATCACAGCACCGGATGGGATCATTCCAACCCCCTACACACACACACACACACACACGCATATATCTGAGGTTCTCTCATGAGAAACCAGACTAAATAGGTGAAAGGTGAGTGTCTGTGTGATTAAGAATCCGGGAAAAGTGTCTGAGCAAATAAATGTTCAAAATTTCTAAAGGGAGTAACCTATACAAAGACTGTCATCATTAATTTATTAATTCATTCATATTCTGTAATTCATTTAGTTCAGGACAGAGGTGGGTCTGGAGCCTACCAGGTGTCATTAGACACAAGGCAGGATCACACACAGTACTTTTCCATCAACGAGGAACTGGAGCGGTTCCAGTTTGCCAACTAAATTTGGAATCGTTCAGCGCGTTTCCACCAACAAAATCTGGTTCACGAACCAGAAAAGTTAATTCCCAACTGGAACTAAAGAAGAGAAGGTTTTTCAGCACGACCCATGACATTATCCATGGGCGTGTCGAGGTTCAGTATCTCAAGAAAGAGCTCAGAGATTCAAATACATCGTTATCACGCAGTAGAGCTGGACTCGGTAATTTACAATATTTCATATAAATAAATAATAGGAAATAAAACAGGAACACGCTCCGTTTTTGTGTGTTTCTGGTGCTGTTAGGCACGATACCATGCTCATTGGTCAGAACCGTGGCTCTTGGTTACGTTTCTCCGCTGTTCACAACCTCAGCAGGATGGGTCTGAACTCGGCAACATTTACACACAAATTATATCTCACTCTGGTCTGACTCCATGATAAACAAAGAATAAACAATGACCCTGTTGTGACTCTAACAGATTATCTTTAGCACTGGTGCTGTATTCAGCCACAGCGATGCCCCACGCTGGTGAAGTATTCCCCTCTAAACATGTAGAAATGCAGGCCAGTTCACTGGAAAGAACCAAGGTTCCAAGAATCAGGAAAAGAACCTGTTCAAGAACCAGAGTTCTTTTGGTGGAAAAGCGCTAACACTGGACAGGGCACCAGTTCATTACAGGGCATAAAACACTTGGACACTTGTCAATAGGCAATCCAGCTATCATCAAATGGTTTTGGACTGTGGGAGGAAACTGGTATCCGGAGGAAACTTACACAGAAACAGGGAGAGCACACCAATCTCCTCATAGACAGTAACCAGAGGCAGGGAATGATCCCACAACCCCAGAACCCTGGAGCTGTGTGGCACCAACATTACTTGCAGCATACACCATATTGCCCAAAGACTATAATCACTATTATAAAAAAAAAACTATGTTTTAATAATGCAATGCTATGCAATAGCCAGGAACCCCATTTCATTTATTTAATTTCAAGTCAAAATGGCTATTAAATAAGTTTTTTTTTCATATTCAGAAAATAAGTATAAAACATATGACACACAAATCTCAGCAAGATACTTTTTTTCAGTATCTACTGCATACATCTCTATTGGGATATTTCCATTATGTAGTGGTAGGAACTACAAAAGTGATCCAAGAATGGACAAAATGTGAACCGCGGTTAAGGTTATGGATACTAAATGTGATGTGGTACAACGGGAGTAAAGGGGTCAGCATGGTCACTCAACCCCATATGCAGAAAGCTGAAATACACTTTGTGTTCTGGTTCTTTCTATAAGAACCATTCTGCAATTTGTACTATAGAAGCCTGTTCGTTGGGTCTGACCAAGCAGGTTAGCCTTCACGTCACACCATCTATGAGCCAAATTCAATTAATTGTCTTTCCTGGGACCGGTTTAACTAAGTACTCACCACTGCATACTGGGACCAGCACACATGACCTGTCATTTTAGAGAGGCTTTGACCAATACAACATGGCTGCCACAATGTTGACCTTGTCAGTGGCTTAAATCCTTACGTTTGCCCATTTTTTATGCATTCCAACACATCAACTTAATAAACTCTCACTTGCTGCCTAATATATCACACTCCTTGACAGGGGCCAGTGTAAAAAAAATAAATAAAAAAAAGTAAATAAAAAATTCCATATTATTACATTAACTTTTTGGTCAGTTTAATCTTGTGGCCAATGTATACAGAATATACTCCTTCTATCTCTGTTTAAATGATACAGCATTATAGGGAATATAGCAAGATTTTTAAATGTTATATTTTGTAGGGAACCTTTAAGATTGTCGGGAAAATCTGTTCTCAGGTTTGTTTATGTTCAGAAGCTCAGTGTCTTTTAAGGTAAAATGGTATGTTTAAGTTCAACTTGTCTGTAAGTTTTTAATCACTGTTTGAATTACCACAGAAACTCATTTGTAACTTGAGTTGTTTAGTTTTGTAGCCTTTCAGCCTATGTTTACTTTCATGCAGTTAGTGCTCTTCCTAATGTAGAGTCAGTTCCACCGTAATTACTACAGCAAAAATAAGTTTTTCCCACCTATGTATCAGGACAAGCAATAATCTTCTGTTTCATGCTTTTCAAAGTTTGGAGGTCTCTTCACTGTCTAAAAACCTCAGATGCTGTTTCTCTGCCGTAAACAGAGAGAGAAAGCCTAACATACCCGACGAGACACTTTTTTTTTTGTTTTTGCTTTTTATTAAACAATTACTGACACTTGGGCTTTGTAAACACAACAGACCTGTTACCTGTGTGCAAACTGCCTGGAGAGCTAGACAATGGTGAGCAAAAGTCCTAAGGATTGTTTCTGTGTTTTTTCTTTTTCTATTTTAATTAAAAAGGTGAATGTTGCCTTTAACTGCTGCATGTGCATTGTATACAGTATAGGGCAGCAGACATTACTTTTGAGAGACCATTGTTGTGCTTGGAAATGAATACAAAGTCTGTCACTCACAATTACAAGAGACATGCTAAAGCAGCTAACATTGGCTTCTATTTTGAGTGTGTTTGAGTCAATATGTGATGGTTCTTTGTACAGGACACAGAAACACTTCACATGATGATTGTTGGTTGTAATTGACCATCCTATAAATATATTGATTTGACAACTAGAGACAGGCTGGAAAAATACTGGATTATTCTAACGGTGTGTCATTATCCTGCACTTTATCCACACTGCTCTGTCCACCACCTTTGTGTTTTCCATTGTGTGCGTTCCATCAATGAGAACGCTGGAAAAATTATTTGCTATCCTGCTCTATAATGACAAAATAGCTGAACTGAACTGAACCAAAAGTCTCTCAACAAAGACACCCCAGGGCTGTTTTTGAATATTTTAATAAAATGTCCTTTTCCAGCTACAATTTACATTTTTTCCATTATTCATTCATTTCTTTATTAGGAACAATGTACATTAATCAACATTTTACTTTCCACATCAAGGTAAATGTGCAAGAGTTTGCTAATAAGCTGTTTCTTCTTTAGTCCAATGTCATCTACTCAATAAATATTATACATGTTTTGTCTGATATTACAGTTATAAAAACGTTTCTCCCCCTCCCCCTTTACTGCAGTTATAGTCTCTAGTTCTCTAGGAAGGTGGGGAGGTAGCTGTTTTTGGGTTGTTTTAGAGTCTTTATGTCTGTTGGGGCACACATTAAGGATTACATTTGTGTTCTGGAGAGATTGTGTGTGTGTTGGACTTGGTATATAGCAATTGACATGGGATTTGATTCAAACACACATGTACAGATGATGGAAGTTCTGTCATTCAAGGAATCAGTTCCATTGTTCCACATTAAAATGCTGGAGGGTCTTTATACCTGTCTAAGCAGCACTTGGCACTGGGGGATATAGGCTGTTGGGCTGCTCCATAGCATCCCATGCCATTTCAGACATTTCTATGGATATTCTACAAAATATATAAGATGAACAAATGTGTTTTGAAGTGTTTTAAAATGTAATTTAACATTTTATGGTAACTGCTGCTTAGTATTAAAATGACAATGGGAATATTGCTCAAAAACCTAATAACAACCTAAAAATGTATCATTAATACCCTATGTTCACAACCACTAACATCGATATCACAGTCTTTAAATTGTCTAACAAAAAACTCATACACACTTTTGGATACATTACTATCCTCAAGCACAGGACCAATTGATGCCCATGCTTTTGCAATGTATTTTTCTTGATTTGCAGTGATGAAAAAAATCATCTTTGTTGTTAGTTGAATAAAACGAGAGTCATATTTAATAATATGAAAAAGCTACCACAAAATGACAAAACAGCAGGAGAATGTGTGCATTTTGTATTACATTTATATGCTTTACACACACACACACACAATGCTTTAAAATGTAAATGCACAGTTTAATACCGGTGCCTACAATGGATTGTCTACAAACATTTGGAAAGACAGTGTATTTAGTGAGGCAATGGCCTACAGATAGGAAAGAATGCTTTATCTGACTACAGAAAAACAGCCCTGGTTTATTTCTTTATTGAGGCACTAAAGCTCACATTAAAGAGCTCACTCTTGCAGTACTGTGTCTGCCCTGTTTTAGGTGATCTATTAGAGCCTGAAGGCATTTAGGCCCTGAGCAAACTAAGACAGCTGACAGCTCTGTCAGCACATGGAGTAAAGTCTGAAGGAGTGTTTAGTTAGCCTTAAGGGTGTTTGAGTGTGTGTGTGTGTGCTTCCTTGGATTTGATGGAGGCAGTAAATATATCAAGGCAGACATTGATTAAATTTTCTGTCTGCAATAGAGCAGCAACAACAAGCTGGACACTCACCTGTGTCTCACCTACTGTACAGTTGTCAATGGAGCATACAAGTACATCGTTGCTATCCAATCAAAAACGTACCTCCAAAATAACAACTTCACAGGAGAAGGAAAACAAAAGAAATTTGAAAAAAAATAATTTTCACACAGTGAGAAGGACAGCTGCTGTATTCACATGATATAGTAAACTGACAAAAATGGAGATACTTGTTTTTCATTGGACAGCAAAGATATAGGCCATTGGGGTGGGTTTCATACTGCAATGCTTGGTAGGCTGAGACTAAAACAGTATCACCCTGTATTTTGTTGATGAAATGCTTCAAATAAGGATAACAAATAATGAACTCTTTACACACCATGAGACCAAGGACTTGTCAACTTCAACTCACCCAGGTTTTCTTCTTCATCTTAAAAGTATTAAATGATATTCTGCACTTCTAAAGTTGGGTGGGGTTCATACAAATTTAGACCACACTTGGCATTGAGAACAATGACCCTAAGCTGCTTTGACAGTTTGAGTTAATTTCTAGGGAGATTATACAAGCTATGTGTGGTGGTGCCTCTTTTTAGCCATACAGTGTATGTCAATGCTACAGCATAACAAAGGCCATAAATCACTTTCTATAAAGGTCAATAAAGTCAACTCTATAGCAGAAGTGGTGCACGTGAGTTGTCAGAGAATATGCCGATTTCTGAATAAACTGTATGAGAACCTTTATCGCATAATGCTAAAATGAAAGAAAGAAGTGCCTGGGAGCAGAATGAAGCAAATTCTTCAGTTTATTCTTAATTCACTGAATTAAGAATTCTACTTCTGCACATCCCCGAGCAATCTCATCAATTATGGGTACAGAGCTTGAAAAAAGAGAAGCTTGAAAGAGGCCATGGAATGGAGGCATGGACATAAAATGGAAAAAATGCTTGAGAAATTCCGGCTGTGCTGCAAGAGCTCAACTGAAGAAAGTGAGTGTATTTGAGTGGCTTGAATGGCAGAGAACACATTCAAATATCCAATATATGTCTCAGAGATGTGACTGCTCCTCTCACATAACTAGAGTTATCTCCAAACCTACAATTCCTCAGAAAGTGAAAGGAATGTGCATAACAACAAGAGCCTTGTGTTAATATAATGCAAGCTTAGATTTATACTGTGATGTTGTGCCACAAAATGCATTTTAGGGGAAACAACTATCCTGGAGTTCAAATACTATTCTTTATTAGGTTTGCAAGCAGACAATAACAGAATCAGGTCAATGAAACAAACAGATAGAACTATTGTCTACATTGCTCATGAATGTGTTCACCTCCCTGGTGTCCAACAAAGTAGAAAATAAATTGGAAAAGTTCTAAATACCCAGTCAGTCTATTGCACTAGAACTCACATGCATGTTCAGAAAGAAAATGTTTTATAGAGCTCTAAACTTGAATTTCATGACAACTTGATGAAAGAAAAATAAAAACAAACAAAAACACCACCAAGAACCACGATCAGACACAAATTATTTATGAATGATTATTATTAAATATATCAGATTAACAGGCTTTTCAAACAATAGTTCACTGGCTTCCAACATAATTGCTTAAATAATTGTGATCCCATTGACACCTGGTCTTTGCATGAGAGTAGAATTTGGGTTGGATTCTGGTCGAATTTTAACAATATGCATTTACACTGGCGGTCAAAAGTGTCCCAAAGCTTAGTGTCATCTGGGGACTCACCATGTATGTGTATGTCCTTCATGATTTGTCTCCTCATGGTCATGGATCATGCTTGTTATGAACTGGATAATGGCCAGATTGTTTTTTTTTTTTGTTGGTGGTTGAAAGATGACTGGAGAGATGGATCCATTTACACCCCCACAAAACCCATCTCAGACCCCCTCCTGAAGTGTTTTGAGTGAATCTGTCATAAAATTGTCTTGGGTGTGTTTACACCTGTATTTTTATGTACTGAATTTATATCTAAATATAATCTGGATTCTCTGAAGGCACACGAGTTGACCAGGTATAAACAGAATCACTGAGATTACCCTGGACTAGAATAGAAAATTTGTTGACCCAAAATCTCACCTTGAACAATAAAATAACCCTCAAAGGTTTAAAAAATATATTATTATTATTATTATTATTATACCTGACATGATTTTTATTACTTTTTTTTAAGGCACAACCCTCTATTTTTGTTTTATTTTATTTAAAATATTTGTAATGTTACCCATGTACTGGTGGGGACAGAATGCCTGAAGACCTTAGGGACATTGTATTAATAATGAATTCATCTTGTACAATATTGAAAAAAACGTCACTTTGATTTGTTCTAAGTGGACATAGATCAGTTGGCATGTGCTATATATCACTGAACACCAAAAAATGTCATGACAAAGCTCTACTTGATATCAGTATCAACAAAAGCAGCCTTTATGACAAACATAAGCAATTATAAATAATTTCTGTCCAAATAAAAACATATTTCTCCATTTTTGTGGATTTTTAGTTTTCTACATCATTTGAACACAGCAGATTTTGTGATGAATGCTCCAGAAATCCTTGGATGCAAATCATTTTACATTGACTTCCAATTAAAATTAAGGTTTTGTCCTTTCTCCTATAAGGTAACTGTTCATAGGAGGTTTTATTTACTATTTATTTGAGATACATGCTTTTATTTGGACAGAGACAAAATGTGTATGTACCTTTAGGACAGCTGTCATGTAGCTTTTATACACTACCCTAATACTCCGTAACGTCTCTTGCATTATAAGAACTACACTATTAGAGTGCAATTGTTGTAGTTTCCAATTTCCATTTTATATTTTGAAATTCAACAACTGCTTGATGGACACTATTCTAAAGCCATTTGCAGTTAATGGGTATCCTTTTTCTTTTTTGTATACATGGAACTGCACTGAAATAGTCTGTGGAAATGAAAATGCGGCATATTTAAGGAGCTAAGGTAAAAAAAAAAAAAAACATTGAAGTATACCCTTAATGTATGCCATTAATGCTGGGAAATACTTCCATACCATTTTCAGATAGTTAAAGCTGCTGGCTATGATCTTTTTTTACTAATAAACTGGCCTGTATCATAAGACAAACAGACATTCAAATTCATCAAGAATCAATATTTCAGCAGAGCATTAGGGGAAGAGCAAGTATAGGAAACGCATACAGGACAGTGTGCTATGATGAAAATAAAGACAAAACAGCTGGACGGTCCAAAATAGAGGTGTCCACATTGGAGTGGGTTTAAAACTGTTGGAAAAATTATTATCATTATGAATGTTTACAGAGCTGTTTTTGACTGGGAATTGAAAATAACTTTGAACTCTGCAGAAATGAGAAATGAATGCTATATTTAAGGAAAATATAAGAAATCTGCATCCCTTGGACTTTTCAAAAAGGCACTGTCGCACAACTCATCCCCTTTGCTACAGCCAACACTCTATAACATGTAGGTCGGTAAAACCAAAAACCAATTTTTTTTCATATTAATATTTGTGTAAAGTTAATACTATCACATTTTATTATATGTGAGACCTGTCTTAAATGGAATCTGCATAAATCGTATAGCAGGAATAGTATTCACTGAAAAAAAAGTATACATCTCTTCATAAACCAGCTATGAAAACTATACCACAAAACCATGTAAGCGGTTCCAAATCTTACATTTAAAACATATATGTACTTTGTTCTGTTGGAAGCTTAATGTGATTTGATGTTGTAAATAACGGTAACACTTTACTGTAGGGTGCTGTTTTTAAGGCTACATGACACCTACATGAAGTCTTGGGCAACTGACATAAGCACACAAACATTTACAAATGCCTATTCAAAAAGGCTGTGATTGTCATAAAGGCTGCTTTTGTCAACTTTGATGTCAAGGTGACTATAGCTGTTAAGTGACATAGATTGTTGGTGACATTAGTGTGTCAACATTTTCTGGGATGACATGACATAGAACGTTATGGCAATTGATGCTGTAGCTTTTTTCTTTTTTTATGTTACATAGTGGTGATGATGTGACTTTACATGTCAAAAAGAAAAAACTCCACTCAAACTGGATTTTTCTATCTTGCTTATATTGTGATGCAGAAACCATAGAATCTGTTCTTTAAGATACAATGCTAAGTTGTTTACTTTATTGAGTGTCTGTGCAATGTTCTCAAGCTTATTAACTACCTTTGTTAAAAAAAAAAAGAAAAATCTGAACGTGAGAATTTCAAGATGATGCTCTGCACCATCAGCTATTACTTTGATGTAACATTAAAATGAAAACAACTGAATAAAGGCTTTATATTTTTGTAAAATGGCATCCATTAAAGGATAAATGTGATACAGAAAATGTAGTTCTTAGGACTATAAACGTCTGTGTACATTTGTGTTCTATCATGCATGAACTCATTAATGCTTTACTCATTCTTTATAAAAAAGAGAATAAAGGTGCTGAGTGCAAATTGCAATATTTTCTGTCGAGGTCACTTAGCCAGAAAGCAGATTGTTATTACCTTACATGTATTAAGCACAGCTGCACACCAGCATGGGTCTTCCACTTCTGGACTCTTTATGTATTTCATTTTGCTTTGATATTCACGGTTCCACATTTTGTGCTGTTTAAGATCATCTTCTACTCTACTGAATCATGTAAATGTCCATCCCATAACAAGTGAAACTGCAAGTGTGTTAAGTAATATATTTTTTAATGTAGAAATTTATGAATCATTAAGAAGTACCATGACACCCTAATGAAACCTTTATGTATTTTTTCACTAGATCTTAAGTAAAGGGAGTACTATTTAACACTTTATATTTATGAATCATTATTCATAATACCATGGCACTGTTATGACACCTTTATGTAGGTTCTCACTGGCCCTTAAGTAAAGTGAGTTCTAGTTTACTCTTTATAATATATTTATTAATTCTTATTCAATAAACCAGACCTTGGAAACAAAGCTACATTAAAACATTTTAATGAGAAAAAAATGGTGTCATCGTATTTGCTTAAGGATTCATAAATGTCATGAAGTGAAAAGCAAAACAAAATACAAAAAGAAAAAAAAAACAGTGAAACAACATTAATCTACATGCTAAAGGTGTCAAGAACCAGTGTCATTTGGCAAGCAATATCACATCATCATCACTGTCATCTGACAGAACAGCAACAATAAAAAACCTACAGTGTCAGTTGTCATAAGGTACTATGTCATGTCACCCCAGAAAATGTTATGACACACCCTAATGTCACCAGCAATCTATATCACTTGACATAGTGGTTAAGTCACTTTGACATCAAACAGAAGCAGCCTTTATGACAATTGCCACCTTTTGGAATAAGTGTTTATAAATGTTTATGTATGCTTATGTCAGTTGTCATAAAGGCTTTATGCAGATACCATGTAGCCTTAAGAACAGCACCCTACAGTAAAGTGTTACCAGAAGGGCATATAAATGTATATTAAGATCAAAACCACAAGCACTACTTTCATATTTTATGCATGCCAGTAATGTAGTCTTCATCAAAAATGTCAATCAGACTTGAATGCTCTGATGACATTATCCCCAGAAACGATAGTAGTTGCTTTAACTTTATTATTACCAATGTTAATTCTTTGACTGGGAGAGGACTGGTCTTTTGAATGCTCACTTCAAATATGAAAACATTTTCTTCAAACTTTCAAATATAGATAGCTTAAAGATTGCTTTCCTAAAGTTGATCATTTGTCTTTCACGAGGAATGTATTGTTTCATACATAGATAAACCAATAATATTATGAACACCTCTTTGTTTCTACACTCACTGTCCATCCTCTCAGCTCCTCTATAGACAGGAGTACTTTGTAGATCTAAAATTACAGACTGAAATCCATTTGTTGCTCTGTATACTTTGTTTGCCCCCTTTCACCTTATTCTTCGTTGGTCAGGACCATGTGATTTGGGTGGTGGGTCATTCTCAGTGCTGCAGTAACACTGACGTGGTGGTGGTGGTGGTATGCTCGTGTGTGTTATGCTGGTACAAGTGGACCAGACACAGTAGTACTGCTGGAGTTTTTAAAGCCTTGGGTGTCACTGCTGGACTGGAAAATAGTTCACCAAGTAAAAATGTCCAGCCAACAGGGTCTAGAGGATGATCAACACAAACTGTGCTGCGATAGATGAACTACTGTCCCTGGCTATACATCTACAAGGTGAACCAACAAGGTAAGTGTGTCTAACAAAGTGGACAGTAAGTGGACAAAAAACTCCAGCAACACTGCTGTGTCTGACCCACCACAACATATAAACACATCACCACCACGATGGTGTCACTACAGCACTGAGAGTGATCCACCACCCAAGCCAAACCTGGTTGTCCTGTGAGGGTCGTTGCCATTGACGAAAGACAGGAAAGTGGCTGTTGGGGGGAGGTGGCTGTAATTATACAACAACAAAATGCTCCTGTGTGGTCAGTGAAGATAAGAGAATGGAGTGAGTGTAGAAACAAGGAGGTCATAATGTTGTAGTTGATTGGTGTATCCTCATGTATTATCAGCATGGATTATTCAGATTGCTGACATTAATCCATCTGCAAAACACAATCTGTTACACATCTGGTTAAAACAGCTTTGAATATATGATTGAAGAGTGCAATATCTGAGATAACATCAGGCTTAAGTAATCACTTTTTGCCAATACTTTATAATAAGGAGAGATAAGCGTAAAATCAATCCTTAAACAATGATGACAAAGTTCAGATTCACTGCATGGAGCTTTGCTGTAGTTCAAATACATCCCAAGCTCTTTTAAGTGCATCTAACTAGATGGCGCAGCCAGTGACATGAAATGTTTGAATTTCACATCTTGATTGAAGAAAAATGAACGCTAATATATTTCCTATTTAAGTCATGTATGTATATTTAAAAATGCAAAAACAAAAAAATCTAACAATGAGCAAATGTATGAAATAATAAATTATAATCTAAAGCGTGTGAAATATGTATTCCACGTCAACACGTCATCCATTTTCTAAATAAATATAAAGGTGCTAAAGTCATGAAATTCTCACCAGATGTTGGTAGCAACACATCCAATCCACACATGCAAAGAAATCAAACAACAGATGTCCATAAACTAAGTTAGAAATATATTTACTTAGAAAATTGATGACATGTTCATTATTTATTTCACCCACTGTATGTAAAATGAAAATGTGAGTCCTGCAGGAGTACATTAGACACAGCGTATGGAGTTCAGAAAGGCAAATGCATGTAAATATATGTGTAAACATCTATATTAAAAGAATAAAACAAGTTAGTTAAAAATAATGGCATTCATAAATAAATTCAAATTCAACATCCTCTAAAGTATTACAACCAGTGGCTAAGCCACAAGAAAGTTTCCTTCATTAACATGTTACCAAACTCCATCCAATGCAAATAAAACATTTTTAATAATTAATTATTTCTAGTTTCAAAGCCATTTTCATTTAAACAGATAACTATTATGGAAAATAAATAGCATCCTCAGAATCATTGGTGCAGTAAGACAATCCCTCCATCTGACCAATAAACACTCTTCAAAGTGGCATTGTCATTTTACATACAAAGCACAGAATTATAAACAAAACCAAACAAAAGCAATTTGTATTTTAAAAAGAAAAATAAATGTACAGTATTGTATACAATAAGACTAACTCTGATGTTAGAGCTACAAATTATATAAACAAATATTTTAAAAAGTCCTTAGAAATACGCCATGAGTACACCAATTATAACCAAGAAATACAAAAAAGAGTGAAATGAAGGCAATGAGAGCTACAGTGCAAATGTATCTACTAAGATACGTTTACAGTGCCAATAGTCCTTTGCAGAAGAGAAAAGAAAAAAAAAAGAAAAAAGAAAACAGTGAAGAAAACGAAGCCCTGGTACAGAACAGCTACCACAGTCCAGTATTACTTTAATAATCTTAAATTGTTTCAGTGCGGGGCTGGGGTGGGGTTTGGGGTATGCTCAACCCCACATCCTAAACTAAAGCTTTTGCTTTTTAACACTCACACAGGTAAACAAATCAGTCTTTTAAATCTGAGAAAAGTCCTTTAAGTCCTGCAGAGTCAAAGTGGTATCTTCTACCACTAATAATATTAATGAAGAATATTCATAGCTGTGTGATCAGTGCTGCAGAGATTTCTCACGCGACCATCAACACTCAGGCCCATTTCAACATTGCCTACTCCATGTGTGTTAATATCACACACCCCACAATTAGTGAATGCTTTAATGAACTGGATTCACATCCATTTCACACATTCTCTTTTTCTCTCTCACACTCATTCACACACACATACACACAAAAAGTTTAAACGATGCCAGCAATGAAATG
Source organism: Hoplias malabaricus (assembly GCF_029633855.1). Classification (NCBI taxonomy): domain Eukaryota; kingdom Metazoa; phylum Chordata; class Actinopteri; order Characiformes; family Erythrinidae; genus Hoplias; species Hoplias malabaricus. Next base: position 686,938 of record NC_089820.1, read on the forward strand.
GCCACACACTGATTGCACAAAATTCAGGAGGTTTGTGCATGTGTGTGTGTGTGTGTGTGTTTGTTTGTGCGTGCGCTCTCTTCCCAAGTCCAGAGGTCATCAGGAGTTTCAAATTAACTCATACCAGCCAAGCCCTCCATGTGGTGGTACCTTCATGTTGTTTTGTTTGGCACAAGCAGAGGGTTCCAGACTCGGCAAGGTGAAAAGGGAGAGGATGAAGATCACAGGTCAGACAGTGGTCTCCTGGTCCTCACGCTGTATCATCTGGTAATGCTGACGGTTCTCCAGATATGCCGCCAGCTCCGTATCATTTGCCTTTTCCGCACGGTGCTTTGGAGTGTCACCCTAGAAACCCAAAAGAATTAATGATCTAAATGCACCAATATCCCAATTTTGTGGGTGATACCTGGAATTATTATTATCATTACCAATTTTTTAAAGGAACTTCTGACTTCTATTTCGTATTTTTTATTTTGCAACAGTGGTATTAAATGTTAGGCCCCTACCATATGGATCTGGATTTTTTTTTTTAAACTGAGAGCACTCCATACACCCTATGTAGTGCACTATGCAAGTCATGAAATGACTGAATCTAGATTTTAATAGTGCATTATACATTTCTAAAACACCATTATTTATATGTATGAATATGTGGGTATCTGAAATCTAGTGATATCTGAATGTATATGCTGGGGGGGGGGGGGGGGGTGTCAAAAAAACCTTAAAACCACAACATTTTTCCTTCAGATGTTTAATAAGTTTTTTTTTCCAAAACAGACTCACAACAAACCATTGTAAATCTTTGATGCCCATGACAAAAGACTGACTTGAACAAAACATACACTCTCTTAAATGGCCTAAAACATCAAAATCAGCATTTCTCAGAAGGACTTCTTGATGAGAACATGCTGTCTGGTAAATTATTTTTAGACTTCTTGAAAACGTGTGATTCACCACACTGTCTGGCACAACATCTATTGCTCTGTTGCTTATCCGACCGCCTGGCCTCCCCTCCCCACCACATCACATTTAATTGGTCCCTGCAGCTAGTGAGAAGCTGCTTAGTAATGAGACTCTTGAATAGGAACCGGATCCAGCATTCCAGAATCTGGAAGCACTTCCACATATACTTGCATCCAGCTTGAAACAAACGCTGATTACAAGCAGTTGTGTAATTCCTTTATATGAGCTCTTTTTAACATGATATGCAAAGCAGGGTTAGCTGGGATGATCACAAAGGCATCTCCATGTAGTTTTGAGCCTAATTGTTTTTGGTAGAATTTTTTTAAGGTATTATAAATACCCAGTATTAAATGGTCAAATATGTAGTAGATACTAATGATTAAAATACATGCTTTACAAGTATATAGTGCATGATCTAAAAATGCGAAAAAAATCTGAAGTAGCTCAGATTAATATTTAACATATCGAAGTATAAATCATTTTCTGTACATACTTTGCAAGTACAACATATTATATGTAATAATTACCAGTATATATTAACTATAACAGCAGTAATTATTAGTATGTTATAATAACTCTTCAGAACTGAATGTACACCAATGTTCATTTATTTTACATATTAAAGGAACACTATGTAAGATTTAGATCTTTTTGAGCTCCTGAGTGCTGAGACCAGAGTAGCAACAACAGAGGCTCTCAGAAAAACCTGTAATAAAAATATTATATAGTGTTCCTTTACAATATTTACATACACTATATTGCAAAACATATTCTCTCAGACATCCAAATAATTGAATTCAGGTCTTCCAATCTTCCAAACACCTAGGCATGCAGACTGTCTCTACAAACATTTGCAAAAGAATAGGTCGCTCTCAGGAGCGCAGTGAATTCCAGCATGATCCAGCATGATGTTATCACTACAAAACATTCCAGTGTCACCTGTCATTGGTATGATAACAAAGTGGAAGTGATTGGGAACATCAGCCATGAAGTGGTAGGCCATGTAAAATGACAGAGTGGGATCTGCAGATGCAGAAACACAGTGCGCAGGGGTCGCCGACTTTCAGCACAGTTAGTTGCTACAGATCTCCAAACTTCATGTAGCCTTCAGAACAGTATAGAAAGCTTCATGGAATGTGTTTCCATGGTCGGGCAGTTGCATCCAAGCCTTTTATCACCAATCACAATGCAAAGCACTGAATGCAGTAGTGTAAAGCACACCACCACTGGACTCTAAAGCAGTGGAGACATGTTCTCTGGAGTAATGAATCACACAAAACCCAAAAGAACACCTTTGAGATGAATTAGAACGGAGACTACGAGCCAGGCCTAGTCGTCCACCATCAATGTCAGACCTCACAAATGCGCATCTGGAAGAATGGTCAAAAATTCCCATAAACACACTCCTTGTGGAAAGCCTTCCCAGAAGAGTTGAATATGTTATAGCTGCAAAAAGTGGGCCAACATCATATTAAGTCCTATGGATTAAGAATGGGATATCACTCAAGTTTATATGCGTGCGAAGGCAGACGAGTGAATACTTTTGGTAATATATGTATTGATGAAAATACATATGAAAACTACCAAGTATGAACATGTGTTTAATTTAAAATAAATAGTAAATAAGCCAATACTACTATTTTTTGGGAAATATTTCTCAAGTACACAGCAACTAGTGTAAAACTACCATGTATGTCCAGCAGTACTTAAAATTAATGAAAAATGTCTAATTGCTATTGCTGTCTTTAACACACAAAGGCCAATTTAGTTCAGGTATTTTACTAGGGACATACACTTAGACATAACATTGTTAAAGAAGCAAAAATGGGACTGAGAGTCTGGTTAGATCCCCACAACAGAACAATTGGGAGTGGGGGAATGAAGGATCAGCTCTCTTCTAATCTCACAGTTCATGGCTTGAGCAAGACACCTAACCCCCAATTGCTCCCTTGGGGCTGGGGAAGGCTGCCTGTGTGTGTGTGTGTGTGTGTGTGTGTATGTTTGTGAGAGAGAGAGAGTGTGTTCTCAATGTGCCTAGTGCACTAATATGTTTGTGTTCACACCCATGGATAGGTTACATACAGAAGATTTATATCAATATATGTTGTACAATGACAAATACGTGTACTTTTGGATGTAGTTTATACTGTGAACAATTACAGTAATAGGATGTTATGTCTAGCATGTAAAATATGCTAGAAACACCATACATACCACATAACTACTAGGTACTAGTATGTACAGTGTACTAATAGGGGAACCTGTGTAGTACTACAGTAATATGCCCTTAAAATATTGTCTATAGTTGTACATAGGAATGAATCAACTTTTACTTTATTTTATTTTTACTGTTTATGTGGCATGTAAGTCAATACCATACATAAAACCCAACTACTAACTGTAAACACTAGTATGCACTGTGCTCAGAAACCACAGTAACATGATCTTAAAGTAAAGTGTATTCTTGGTTTCCAGTGTGGGGAATATATTGCACATTACAATAAATACTACACAACAATTCAGTACATGCATGCATTAGTATGTGACATATATTATAAAAAAAAATGTAATGAACTGCAATGGCTAAAGAGAGATTTGAAATTTCACGCTTATGTTTGTCTAAGTTATGGCTTCTATGTTTGTTAAATCTTTTGGCGAGTAATGAGTGTTTATTTTGACTTATCTCTCGAGAATATAGACCTTTTCAGTAGCTCATTCCATTTTACATTCCTTCTGTAAACCTTTAACATTTAGTCATATAATTATAAAAAATGTAAGAGGGGCAGGCTATTTGGTGGAAACCAAATTGGTTCCTTCTGCAGGATAAAGTCTCTAAATGAGAGCCACTGAATGGATCTAAGTGCTAACGTATGCAGATCTGTTTGGAGGCAGAATGCTCTGGATTCTTCTGCTCAAAGCACAAACCTGCTCCAATGTCTGCCCGGCACTTTCTTTGTTGAGCGTCACAAACGAGATTGGCTTTTGTGCTCTGCAACAGAGGGGCTAGAGCTGAATTACATACAGCTCCCTCTTTTTTGCTTATCGGTTTGGCAAGTAAACTCTGCTCTGGAATATCAAGGACGTGGCACACAATGGGGAATGTTCATAATGAGAGGGGAAAAAATTTAAATCCCACAGAAGAGTTTCCATTCAAGTGTGGTTAAAAAAAAATAATAATAATTTATAGCAAGTTCAGACAGAAAAGCTCCTCCCTACTTGCAGAGTACAATTTTGTCCATTGTTTTGCTGGGCTTTCAAAAACTAGTGCCGAGGCTCTGTAACTGATAAGGAAGCAACATTTAAAAGGGGAAGACATGACAGTAAGACAGAAAGAACATGTGGAATGGTCATTATCTCCAAGCTAAGCTAGACAAAGGAGGAGAGGCTGAGCAACTATAAAGCTTTGGAGGCAGAATAATGATGATGTGGTTTTAATGATTTGATGCAGTACAGATTAAATTACTACTAGTGTTTATAGGACTCAAAGCCCTTTTAAAGTGCTGGTGGTAGCAGGGAATGGGACTGTGTTGGAGTCTGTCCTGCCAGTGGGAAAAATGAGGGAGTGCTGCTGGGCTAGGCGATGGACTCTGATCCCATCTGTCATGACTGAATGCTGACTCAGGTCTCAGGAGTTGACACAAATGGCCAAGCATAGAGTCAGAGTGGCCACCAGCTGCAGCCTGGAAGGCAAATCAGGTCCCTCCCTGTCAGACAGGCATACGAACAGCACAGAAATTATAGGCCTCTCACAAAAGCACTTTTTTCTTTACTGGCCATTGTGCCAAACCAGTGACGCACATAGGAAAGTTTAAGAGGATGATTAGAAAATCACTTCCATCCTGAGCTCCAGAACACTTCATTTCAATTAGATTCTCAGGTTCTATACAGTAGAGCAATGGAAAAGTAGGACACAAGTTAAGACGTTACCTTTTATAGGGCTTTTCTAGAATGTTTCAGTGATATGAAATTGTTATTATGATTATTATGACATAATATTGTTATTAGAGTACATCATATTAAGTGGGGAATTTTATGACTGACATCTATATTGTGAATATAGTCAGTACATAAAGAACACTGAAATTGTTCTAAAGGCAATGTCTATGGGAACTGCATTTCTCTCTGGTTTGTTTACATATTACACTAAGATTTTATTCACTCAGGCCATGTCTTTTAAGGTGGAATGGTATGTTTGAAGAAAAAAAAACACTGTTCTAAGATTTTATTCACTCAGAATTGATTACCACAGAAACTCGTAACTTGAGCTGTTTAGTTTTACAGCACTTTTAGTCTGTGTTTACATTTGCAGTTAGTCTCTTGAATTTGGAGCCACTTCCAACAGTAATAATAATAAATAATCAGAAACAGCTAAATTAGGTCAATATTATGCACCTATGGAGCAGGAATAAGGCAATATCTGCATCTCCTCTGATGATTTTCAATGTTTGGAGGTCTCTTTGCCATTTCCCTGCCATGAGCAGAGAGAGACACTATGTACATAATGTACTAAATACACTATGTACTTAAATACATTAGACTGGTTTCCAGTTCACAAACAGACTGGCGAGGTAGCAAATGCTGAGGAAGCATTCTGAATTTCATTTAAAAATGTTTTTTGATTACAATCATGCTGCCTTCAAAGATGAGTTATAGTGGGAAAAAGATGAATAAAAGCATTTTTTTACTGCATGGTACTTACTCAACTCTATCATTTTTCCCCATGGGTTAGAAATGGGTTTTTTTTTAAAGTACCTTCTCGCTCATGGTACAAAGCGACACGAATAGGGACTAAAGTTTGCAGATTTCTGATCAACCAGAGAGATGATTCAAGCATGACGAAATGCAGACATCCAGAAAACACACTGTTTGTAAAATTTCCAAGCTACAGTGGTGATCACTTTGGTTTTATCTGACAATGGTGGCTCAAAGGATAACTGGAACTGGTGGTTGACTAACGAATCCAGTCAGCAGTTGGACAGTGCAACAAGGAACAATGAAACTGCACTGATCTGTCTGAACTGATTCGCAGAAAGGTGTTTAGTCCCAAAGAATAACAACAACAGGCGAATAAAATTTTCAATATTACAGGCTACATGTACAGATGCCAGGTACCAACAAGTAGAGCCGGGTTGAGTAGGTACTATAGATTGGGAAATGGACATCAAATTTCCCTCTATGGAAGTATTTCTCACTTTTTTGGTGTAATTATGTATAGTATTTTTCCCTTTGTCTATAGTGTTAATCGAGCTGATGACATTGGCTTTTAGTTTGAAATTACCTACCCAGGGACTACAGAGGAAACAGAGCTCATGTCCTAAATAAAATATTAATGTGCACTGTCCCTTATAATAAATAAAAAAAATGATTTCAACTTGAATTCTGGGCATCACTGAATTTAAAACTGTCTGTGATTGATTGGATATAGTGAAACACTGAATAAAAGCCCAAATATAAATTCATAATTTAAATGTGCTCAGAGTTTCTGCTAAAGCACACTATCTGTTCTAACCCCAGCAATCTGCTCAAACTCCAGAAAAACATGTTAGTCATTATTAAGATAACAATCTGTCACACCTGTAAGTCTGTCTTCATAAGAGATGCTCCTGCTTCTACCAAGTAGTGACAGATCGTCCTCTGACACATCGAGGCTGCCTTGTGCAACACTGTCTCACCACTGAAAAAGAGACAGTAATAGGGTTCAGCTACCCAGAGAGAAAGATCACTGGAAAAGCAAGCTAGAATGCAAGTCATCAGCTTAGACTACAACCCAGTAATGCTAGAAATACAGTTGGCAAAAGTACTATGTCAGATGAAGGATAAAGCAAGAAATGAATTAAATAACAAACAGCATAGAAAAGTGGGGTAAAAACATTGTGGTTCTTACTTTTTTATTTCTGTCAGATCCAATATATCGGTGGGTGCTGTTGGAAATGGAAAAAAGAGAGAAAAAACAGTTGGTAATCAAGCCATGGGTGTCCCGAGGTTAACATTTGCTTTTTGGTTGTAGAAACAGCCCGCAATGACCTTCTAGACATGCTATTTAGAAGATTATAGCACTTTGTGATTTAGTGTTTCTCTGCAATGTATATTGTATATGTACTATAATCCAATGAGTGGCATGAGATTGTTTAGAGCCCTGCTGCAAAATCAAAATCACTATGAATTACCAGAGATTCTGATAAACTAGCATATTTATTATGTTCTCACCGCAAATTTAATGATTTTTCACTTACTTTATATTTTTTCATTTAACTATTCTAAACAAAATTTGTTTGAAAATCCAAGGTGGCAAATCCAAGGGAGAGCATATGCAACACTTCTATTTTGAAAGGTAAAAGTATAGGATGAAAGCATATTAAAGTGAAGTGTAAAATTTAAACACCTTAACCACTAAATATCATTACAAATGTTACAGATTTGTGTCTTGCCTCTGTGTTTTGTAGCCTATAGTATTTTAATATGACTTACTTTCTGTATTGCAAAAAAATCTGCAGCATTATTAGGTGTGCAAATAAGTTGTTTTTTTTCCTTGTAACAATTCTAATCCAGAATTCAAACATTCTCTCAGTCTTCTGCCATTTTATAATAACTTTTGCTATTGTCATAAATAAATAAATAAATAAATAAATTCATTATGTTCATGAACGCTAACATCAAAAACACCATCTTGAAATGGTCTAATACAACTCACACATAATTTTGGATAAAATATTATTCAAAATCCTAGAACAGTATAAATCCATGCACATGCGTCTGCACTGCAAATGCAAAACAAATGCAGTGATGTATAAATTCTCCTCCCTTGTCCAAATTCTACTGCAATAGAGCAGTAGAATCTTTGAATTTTGAATCACATGTTACACAAAAAAGCTTTTAAAACGTTTTTGTAAACCTAACATTTATTCACGTCTTAAAAAATGAATTACCTTATTTCTCAAGATCCAGGCTATCACAAATATCATCAGTTATGTTTAGATATGAGCTTTTGTGTGGCCTGTCTAGTGTACTAACAGGAGCATCTACTTTCTTTACGTGTTTTTGTGTCCAGTGATTCTGGGTAGGCTCCAGGCTCACCATGACCCGAACTGGATAAGCAGTTACAGAAAACAAATAAATGATTGAAGAGCTTCTTTCAGACCCATTGTGCTGCAGTGTTTATTCACAGAGGAAGGAAGGACTGAAACACTTAAAAATATGTGAATATTTTCACATCAGAAGCAAAAATAAAAGCTTTATTTATACCTTCCAAATTGTTTATCCGGTGGTCTTCTAGGTTTTGCATAGTTGACAGGTTGTCTATATCAATTTGTCAGTTTTAGAATCAAGTTGTGCACCTTATTTTCACCTTCCTTATGCATAAGGAAAAAATTAATACCCAGAAAATAATTTGACTGGAAATTGAATTAATGAAAGCTGTTCTCTGACCTTTGCAAAGTACTGCGTGTCATTTGGATAGTGCAGAATCTGTGTTATGTGGGAAAGGTCATATTGTAGGAATATGTAAAATGTGCAAAGTGAAGGGGATTGAACACTGCTGAACAGTCTCCTAATAGGGATTGACTCACTGTTATCAATGATATATTTCACAATGTCTTTGCTGGCTACATCCACTGCATGATGGAGGAGAGTGCATCCTGTCGAATCCTGCACACACAAGTCTGCCCCCTGCTTATGCAGCTCCATTAGCTATATAAAAAAAAAAAGATAAAATATTTAAAAAGACACATAAAAATGAACTATGACTACATAACAGGGACACAATATAAAACATAGGAATATTTATCAGTTCTGTGCCTTTGAATGTGTTAAAAAAAGACATCCAAACGTCACCTACACCAAGGACACATTACAGAAATATTTTTTGTAATCAGTTGACCTTTGTTGATATCCGACTGTTGGCTGGAAAGAATGTCTTTTGTTTTCCAACTTCATTTTATTTTGTAAATATAAGTAAATATGAACAATTTAGAATGTGTGCCTACAGCCAGAGGTGGAAAGAATACTAAAATATTCTACTTAAGTAAAAGTACTGTTAGTTTGATGAAATTTTACAAGTAAAAGTAAAAAGTAGTCTATTTGAAATTTAGAGTAAAGTGTGTGTGTGTGGGTGTGTGTGTGTGTGGGGGGGGTCTCTCCTGTGTAGCGCAAAAAGGACAAGGGTATATAAATTTCAAACCAGTTTGTTTTAATTAATGGAATAATTTTACAAATTAAATAAACTACTCATGGAGAGATATTTCTGTGGTTTGAAGTGGGTATGTATGAGGTACTTGTGCCTAGTCAGTGTATTACCCATAGTAGTAATCTAGTATCAGTCTTCTCCTGTGAACTGGAAGACTGCTGAGCACTGTGTACTATGGGCAATATATCTACTTATGTACTTCATACATACCCACTTCAAAACAACACAAATATATATTTCAGGTTGCTGGCTAGATTTAATGAATTTTATAATCTAAAAATTAAGTTGTCAAGTTTAAATACAGAGCTATAATCCCTCAAATAGAGAAATGTTGAATGTCATGTTCAATTGACAACATGATTGGGTATAAAAAGAGCTTCTCAGAGTGTCAATGTCTCTCTGAAGCCAAGATGGTAAGAGGATCACCAATTCCACCATTGTTGCGCAGAAAGATAGTGCAGCAATACCAGAATGGTGTTACCCAGCATAAAATAGCAAAGACTTTTAAGTTATCATCATCAACCGTGCATAACATCATCAAAAGATTCAGAGAATCTGGAACAATTGCTGTGCGTAAGGGTCAAGGCCGTAAAACTCTACTGGATGCTCGTGATCTCTGGGCCCTTAAACGTCACTGCACCTCAAACAGGAACGCCACTGTCAAGGAAATAACAGAATGGGCTCAGGAATACTTCCAGAAAGCATTGTCAGTGAACACAATCCACCGTGCCATCCGCCGTTGCCAGCTGAAACTCTACAGTGCAAAGAAGAAGCCATTTCTAAGCAAGCTCCACAAGCTCAGACGTTTGCACTGGGCCAGGGTTCTTTTAAAATGGAGTGTGGCAAAATGAAAGACTGCTCTGTGGTCAGATGAGTCACGATTTGAAGTTTATTATGGAACACTGGGACGCCATGTCATCCGGACCAGAGAGGACAAGGATAACCCAAGTTGTTATCAACGCTCCGCTCAGAAGCCTGCATCACTGATGGTATGGGGTTGCATGAACGCTTGTGGCATGGGCAGCTTGCATGTCTGGAAAGGCACCATTAATGCAGAGAACTATGTTCAGGTTCTAGAACAACATATGCTCTCATCTAGACGTCATCTCTTTCAGGGAAGACCCTGCATTTTTCAACAAGATAAGGCCAGACCACATTCTGCAGCAATCACAACATCATGGCTCCGTAGGAGAAGGATCCGGGGACTGAAATGGCAGCCTGCAGTCCAGATCTTTCACCTGTAGAGAACATTTGGTGCATCATAAAGAGGAAGGTGCGACAAAGAAGGCCCAAGATGATTGAACAGTTAGAGGCCTGTATTAGACATGAATGGGAGAGCATTCCTATTTCTAAACTTGAGAAACTGGTCTCCTCTGTCCCCAGACGTCTGTTGAGTGTTGTAAGAAGAAGGAGGGATGCTACACAGTGGTAAAAAATGGCCTTGTCCCAACTTTTTTGTGATTTGTTGACGCCATGAAATTATGAATCAACATATTTTTCCCTTAAAATGATACATTCTTTCAGTTTAAACTTTTGATCTGTGATTTGTGTTCTATTCTGAATATAATATTAGATGTTGGCACCTCCACATCATTGCATTCAGTTTTTATTCACAATTTGTTTAGTGTCCCAACTTTTTTGGAATCCGGTTTGTATTATAGAAGGCATAAAAGGAGCATCCAACATAATGCTCAGTTTTTGCAAGTAAATGTGGGCCATGACTCATAACTTTATGCCAAACACTACAAGATTGCAAAGAGTACTGTACACAATATTGTGAAAAGGATAGGAAAATCTGGAGACATCTCTGTCTGTGGGACAGACAACTTTGTTGAATGAAGGTGACCTTCAAGCCTTCAAATGGCAATGCAGGGAAAAACAAAAACAAACAAAAAACCTTATGCTACTATGATAAATACAACCTTTGGAAAGTACTTTGGAAAAATAAAACTCTGGAATGTCACAAACTCCACAGTAACACTATAAAATAAGTATACATTAATTAACAGTACTTAAGACTGTATTAAGGAATAATACAGTAATAAGCATTAGCAAATTATTAAAGAAAGTAACAATCATTAAGTAATCAAAGAAACGGAATCTTAAAAATATTTATAAAATAAAAAAAATGCTATTAGTTGTTGTGTCATCATTATTTAATGATTAATAGTGACATTAACAAACAATTTATTAAGGTTTATCACTGAATTAAATATCTGAATTAATGTACCGTTATTGTAAAATGGTAAGCAGCTATATATATATATATATATATATATATATATATATATATATATATATATATATATATATATATATATATATATATAGTCAACCAGTTTCTTTCCTGGTAAAAGCCTGATGGGAAATGTCAATGTGTTGGGTGATGAATGCTGTAAAATAAATGAAGAAATTAACCTAATCCAAAGTGAGAGAGGACTTTTTGTACTCCTATTTATAACCCTAATTATATGAATTACAGGTGCTGGTGATGTCTCAGGTGTTTTTTTTTTTTTTTTTCGGTGTACACTTCGCATTTGTGCTGTTAATTTATTATAGCAACAATGATTTAAATGTGATGTTCAAATTTTTAAGACAATATATATTTTTTACTAAAATTTAGAGAATGTTTCCTAACCATTTGCTATATCTCTGATCTGTTTTCATGCTAGAAAAAGGCACAGCATTTCTACGCAGCCCTGGCTCCATAAATAGGGGCTATACTAGATGTCTGGGTCGGAACGGAATCCTTAATGGCTCAGGAGCTCTCTCCCTACATTGCCAGCTCAGCCACAGCCGAGAAACAGCATTTGAATATGGGAGAGACCTCAGAATATGAAACGTGTGAAAAGAAATGGAGAGGTTGCTCTATTTCTGCCCCATATGTGGGTAATACTGACTTATTTTTGCTGTTACAGTTACTTTACATAAAGTGGAACTAGCTCGAAATTCAATAAACCACTAACTGCATGAAAGTACTACAAAAGCGCTACAAAACTAAACAGCTCATGTTGTAACTGAGATTTTGTGGTAATTTAAACAATGAATAAAATTTACAGGCTTGTTAAATTTCAACCAGAAACAAGCAACAATCATTTTTTTACACAAACATACCGTTCCACCATAAGAGATGTTGAGCTCCTGAATTAACACAAAGATGTGGGGGTGGGGGGGGGTGGGGGGGGGGGTGTTCGTAGGAGGAAAACGTCTATGTTTCCTTTAAGAGCAATGATGGCCATTCCATGTATTTGGAAGACATATGATTTCAGCCACAGGCATCATGAATCATAAACACATTTACACCCGTCGTAATGAGTGGAGAGCCAGGTCCTTTTCAGACCATTATGAGCAGTTTATTTATAGCAACATGTGAAACAACTCGATTGGTTTTCAAGCCCTCTTTTACCAGTGTGGAGGGATGAACAAGTCTTGACTTGGTAATTAAGAGTGAACGGATCTCACTGTTCGGAATGCCTCATTTATTACCATGGAAACCAAGACCTATTGTATGATTAAGGGCACATTCAGGAAACTTCAGGAAACTATTTATTTGTCTATTAATTTCCATGGTTCTGCCTCTGTGCTGAAAGAATTTTGACAAGGTCATCATGACACTAAAAAAAGAAGAGGAACAAGGAAAGATTGCATGAGTGAGGTTATATGCACTGCATATACCAATTTGTTTCATGCTCTCACCTTTTCTTGACTCTTTAAAACTTGGACCACCACTTCCCCAGATCTCTGCATCCTACCACTTGCAGGTCTCTGATGGTTCACCTACTAGGGGATTAATTCAGAAGTGAAATGATGGAGAGCTTTAATTTGTGTTGAGAAGAAATTCTTTCAGCTCACAGTGGATTCCATGAGGAGTAAAAAAGATTATAATCCATGTTAGGCCTACTACCCAGAGAGAAAATGTAACGACTAGGGGTTGACTTCAATATTAAAAAAGACAGGGATAAAACACTATAAAGAGACTCAAAGAAACTCTTATTTTAATAATGGACTTATTCCAGTGTTTCCTCTTGTTAACCACTTAAACTTGCTTGGAGAGAGAAGTGAAAATAGTGTTTTCCTATTCATATAACTTAATTTTGTCAATTTGGATGTTATAACAAAAATGAAAAAAAAAAAACTTGGTGGGTTGGTTTGGCATTGTGAAATGATTTGAGTTTCACACACATATAGCATAAGCAAAGACGGGTCTTATCACTGTACCTGAAAGACTATATAAAGTCGTCCTGTTGTGCTTGCTTTCCATGAGATGTGCTGTTGTGTTGGTAGCATTTCTGCAAGCAAAATATGCCTCGGGGATGAGACTGAAAGCAAAGAGGGGTGGCATCATAGGCTTCAGGGAAGTGGGATGGTCTTATTGACATACTGTTCATCAGTCCGGTTGAAAGAATATTACCACAGCACACTGCTGGTGGCAGTAGACAGAAAAATACATGCACCAGTGACAAGAAGAACCTGGAAGACTTACACAAACCATAGAGAGTGATGCCCTCCATCAGTCATCCTGTTAGTGCCAGCACCAATAGCAGATGGCTGCATGATGAAGAAATACTTGCAGACAGACTGATATAACGCCTGCCCTTAACACCACATCACCATCGCCAAAAACTGCAATGGTGTCATGTTTCACTGTCATGGAGTCATTCAGAATGGCAGCAAGTCATCTTCAGTGACGAGTGCCTCTTTGGCTTTGGTGGAGACAATCAATGATTTCATTTGTGTGGAGGCCCCAAGATGAACGGTTTATTGTGGGATGCTATTTAAAGCGCTATTAACACTCCACTCCTGCTGCAAAAAATCAGGAATTGAGTAATAATATTCAAGCTGCATGGGATGAATTATTGCAGGACGCAATTATGAAGCTCTACAACTCTATTCTGAGAGGTCTGGCATGTTGCTTTAGCAAACACGGTGGTTCAAAGCCACCTGCTGAGAGACAATACTTCTGTATGTGTAGCTCAATAAAAATTGCCCATACAAGTCTAAATGTTTAATCATGTATTGTTCTGGTAACCATTCCTAATATCATTGTAACCTAACACGTCCTTCTGGGTGCAACATTTTTTTTTTTTTTTACAACTAGTGTATTTTGGACATGTTTTTTTGCTTGGTTGTCCAATTTATTGGATTTGAAAAATGAAATGAATAATTTAAAACAATAGTTAGGGTCAATTCAAATCATTGTTCATATAGGTAAACAATGTGTAAATCTCTGCTCCTGTATTACAGAGCCCCTTACTTAAGGGAACTAAAAATAACCTCTGCTTGGCCATTCACTGACCAGTTGTTCCATGTTGTCATCATTAAAGGCAAAAAAGAGAAAACAAAAGGCCAAATGACACTGGAATCTGGTGTTTGAAGCTTAAAAAAGTTTCAACAGCATTAAATATTGAAGCAAAAATGCACTGCTGTCCTAAGCAATAGAAAACAATATGTCAGGTCAGAAAAAGCAAGGCTAGAAAACTCTGATGAAAAACTGAAAAACCATGGATAAAACCTCGGTTCAAAAGACACCAAGAACATTCACAAGAAAATAGATACACAACATAACGGAAGTATGTTGTTCTTGTCCAAAGAAAAACGATTTCTCGATTTCTGTGGATTTATAGTTTGCTACATCATTTGACCACAAGAGGTGTACTTCAAATTGTGTGAAAACTTCATGATGATATATATGGTATATATTTTTCATATTTTGTATTAGATTTTATTTTTGATTAAGAAGGTGATTTTGCCAGAAACTACATACAATCAGTCAAATTGTAAAATTGAAAAAGAAACAAGATTAACCTGCATCAGAGAGTCTCATTAAAAAAATAATAAATTAATTAAAAATGAACGGAGAAAAAAAGGAAAAAAATCTTCTAATAATCCAAAGCATGCCAAAACATTTGGGAAGCCTGGTGCAGGCATGTATGAGTGCTCTGGATCACTTATTTTGTTAATAATGAGAATGCCAATGTTAACAGCAGGATAAATTCATAAGCGTACAGAATCAGAACCTGAAAGCTTCTCTTATAAAATATTCTTAACCTTTCAAATCCAACCAAATGCCTCAAGAATAGTTGGGTTTTACTGTAGGTTGCAGCAGAGCGATAACCTAAAATATATTGCTTAAGGCAAAATTTTTAATGTTCAAAACCCTGCAAAGTTCCATACTTACCAAGTGAATTACAAAGTCATAATCCCAATGAAAATGAAATTCATTTACTGATAAGTTCAAAAGGAAAAGGGCCTCCAAATAAGAATTGAAAACCTAAAAAAATACAACTCTGGCAGGGGAGATGTCTTATCAAAAAATTATATATATAATATATATATAATAAACATTTTTATTAATGTAGCAGCGAGTACAGAGTACAGTATTAGGGAAAGGTTCATGACTGGAACTGAACTGATGTTGAGGATAATAATTAGTTTAAGGTTGGTTTAATTACAATAACAACTACATATTTTTGTGGTCAGAGAGAGCTTTGATGGCTATTAATCCCCTTAGTACAGTGGCCAGAGTGACATCCATTTCATCCCCTGTATTCTGTGTGCTTGATGTGTAATGACTGTGACTGCACAAAGCCAGGAATTCCTCATTTACAGATGTTTATTTATGTCACTACGGAGCACATGAACATATCAACTGCGTGTGTCCTCTGAACACAACAGGGGTCAGCTCTGGCCGTGTTGTTTTCAGTACCATAAGCTCTCGTGCTCATTCAGGGGAAGAAAAAACATACAACCCCCCCCCCCCCAAAAACAAACAAACAAACAAACAAACAAAAAATAAAAACAGTGCCTCCAACATTATGAAAAGCGTTGTGCCTCATTTCTACAGTGATGGAAGACATGGGACACACAGAGAGCTCTGATTCTATTGTGATGCATTTCCCTCTGCACAGTGTGAGTTTGTTCACGGCAGGATTTCTCTATGCACAGATTTTCACCAGCAGAAAGCATATTTGTGCCTGTTGATTTAAATACAGGCCAACCACTAGGGGGCCTGTGGTAAAAGTCTACAAACTTCACACTGTCATCATTGCTTGCTGTGTGATGGATGGTTTTATGTATTTAAATGCTGCTATAAAATTTGACATGTATCTAATTTTAGACGAAGTCAGCTCTATCTTTGTATCTTGGGTTGTGTTCACATTACAAGCCTCATTCATCAATTCTGATTTTTTTGCTCAGATCGATTTGGCCGTGCCACATTCATAAATATAAATGGCTTGTATCTGCCTTTAAAGTGAACTAATCTGTCTCTGAAATGGCATGTATGTGCCCATTGATACATTTATGCACATCCCTTCCTTTACAATTGTAAAACGATGCATTGTAATAAAACTGAAAAAAAAAACACGTTAGTAAACTTATGCATACATCTCATTTTGCTTGGAAGGATAGTTTGTCGACTGTACATTACTAGAGAAGAGGAGAAAAGGATTTTTTATAAGGACTTTTTAATAATATGGGAATAAGAGAATCCAATATGTCTCCCTACACACTAACCAGAAAATTTTAAGCACTCATGTAATGTGATGTATGTTGAATTACAAAACTGTTTATCAGCTATAAGCTTCACATCTGCCTTTATAACTAGTGCCCGGTCTGTGTGTAGTAGTTTTCATAAGCTGTGAAGTGCACAGGCTATGAAGGTAGGGCTGGGCAATTAATCGAAAACTAATCAAAACTGACATTCAGAACTTCTAATCGACATAATCTTGTTTATATCAATTACATCAATTATTTTTATTCTCTCATGTCCCCACTGTGTGTTCATGAACTGTCCCTTTAAAACCACACTACCAAGCAGTAGTCATATGATTCTGCCCCAGTCTGCCACATGGAAGCAACCTAAAAGCAGAGGACGACCAATTGTCTCGAGCAGTTCGTACCAAAGAAAAGATGTCAAATGTAAACGCTGAGAAAAAAAATTTCAGCGAAAAAGCACAATCACACACCGAATATAAACAGTGCGCAAAAAACAAGAGAGGAATGAGCTCCCAGCAACATTAGAAAAAATATCCCAGCTTTAATACTGGAGCAGATTTACAGTACAAGCCTCGTCACTGAAATATGAGGGTCAAAAATACAAAAACGACATAATCGTTTATTAATCGTAATCGTGGTAAAATGTACAATTCATCGTGATATTGATTTGTGCTCACAATGCCCAGAAATAATGTAAGGTGTACCGCACTATTTAGGATGCAGCTCGAGCCTCTCCATTGTTTAGCTGTGCTGCTAGTGCAGGCTGAGGCTCTAGACATGCGTAAAGGCAAAAAGACCGTTCACATTCATGTCTCATTTCCATAAAGGATTTTATAAAATCCTAAAATAATGGTAGTTCTTATCATTATTTAGTAGTAGTTCTATCATTAATTATTGATTAATTGTGACTAATGATTATTACTGTCATATTACTTAATGCTGCCTTAAGTACTGTTAATTTACCCTTACTGTAAAGTGTTACCACTCAGATGAAATAGACTCAAATCTGATTTGACAGATCTGAGTAACATTAAGTTTAAAAATAAATAAATAAATAAATAAATAAACAAAAATACAAATAATTAAAAATCAGATGAGTCACGTCAGCCTGGTAATGTGAATATAGGCTTATTTCTCCAGCAAGTCTATTACCAATAGCAGAAGTGCCTGTTGCTATGGCTGTTGATTAGCCTCAGATTTTTAAAAATATTTTATATGATGAAAACTGATTATTTCTATTCTTCTAATTGGGATTTGATATTTCCCTTGAGGTCTGGTGTGTTTTAAATGGTTCCTCTTACCTTCTGATGGTCCTTGTTCTTTACACATTCAATGAGCACATCTGCCAATACTGCAAGCAGAAACAGACAGAGAGACCTCTATATTTGCTTTCATTTAACATCTATTTAAGAAGTCTAACCACAACTAATTGATGACAGCATGTAAATAAATTTAGTATGACACTAACCTGGAAGCTAAAAATGACTAAGAGATATAAACCCTGAAAACTATAGCACATTTATCCGATTAAAGCTAGCCAAGAAGCTAAGTGCCTTTTTGGAGGATTACGGCTGAGATTGAGCAAATACAAATTCCAAAATAATGAGAGGATATATTCTGACAGGAATAATTGCATAAATAATAATCACCTCATGTGACATCTCATTTATTTAAATTTGGACTTGCAGGCGTGAATGCATAAATACACATTTGTAACATATTCAGCTATTCTGAGTTTTACAAGCAGTCTTGCATTTGTTTAATATTCTGGTATCAGAGGGGGCTTGGAAACAGTGTGGGGGAAATAAGATTTTAATTAGCGGTGGTAATCACATTAGGGCTCGCTGCCTCTGTGGCTTGTGTCTCAATACGCTAAATCTGGGTTCAAAGCTTCAGGATGCCCTTTGTAGATTACCCCTCGTCATCCACCAATCTCTGTGTTACCTTCATAAACTGGGGAGGGAAAAATCCCAGTTTGTAACTAACACTGGCTCACTTGGTTCAGTCCGTGCCTGTGTCTCAAGATACACCGGCTCCAGTCCTGCCTTTAAAATGCCACTTCCAAGAGTTGAAGCTGCTGATTACTTCCTTGGTACAGAAGCAACAACACATTCCGTTTCTGCCTATGCCAGGAAGCATTTGGAAGCACTAGCATGGAATTCTAATGTGAACAAAAGAGTCATGATAACCTCGATCTCCTTGGTTGATCCACGAAGATCACAAGAGTTCTTTCGTCCTCTTTTCTCTCTCCCACCAGTGGCAAGGAAAAAAAACACAGCAGGTCTTTGGCACCTGGCATTTATTTATTTATTGGTTTGGCAGCAGCTTGTTAAAGAGAGGGCGTATGGGCATTTGACACTCAGCAACAACCTTCCTTTTAACTGGCTTTGGAAATCAATTGGCCTGAGCCTAGTCTCTCCACAGTGCTGCTTTTATCCTGTGTGTGCTGTGTTTCACACTCCAAGAAAGAAAAAGAAAGGGATCTGACACACACTGACTTGGCTTTACACACCTACTAAACACAGCTATACTGGAGAAAAAAGCTCTCCTTTGCTCATTGACTTTTTTGGATGGCCAAGTTGTATGTGTGTGTGTGGGTTTGTGTGTGAGTGTTTACCTGGGTTTCTGGGGCTCAGAGAATTCTTTTCTGGCCTATGGGACACACAGAAAAGGAACCATTAAAAAGAGTTATTTTACGGAGGTACAGTGAGTGTTCACTGAGCCCACATAGTATTCAGCATGCTACACAAGCTGCTGTCAATGCACAATGGCAAAATCTGCTTTCAGTGCATTTACGTGTGTGTAATAGAGACTGCTGACACAATGATAACTAAACCCAGCTGGTTGCTTCTCTAGAAAGGAACTCACCTTTTCAGCTTCATCAGTCTTTCCATTCCAATACATTTTGAAAAAGCAGTTCAAATTTAACTTATGAGATAATACAAATTCAGAAACTGTAAATCAACTGAGTTCAAATACATATTCTACCCTAGACCCAAACCAGAGTCCATGCAAATTAGTTTCCATCCATATTCAAGAGACCACATAATTTCAAGTCCAGGGGCTGGATTCACAAAAGTTTCCTAAGGATAAAAGGAAGAAAAAAACCTATGAAGTTCATAAGAATGTTCTTAAATGCAATTTTTCAAACTAAGTTCTCAAATATTGTTTGTTTTTTCTTCTTTAGGTAATGTGTAGTCTGCATTTTACACTTTATAAACGCTGCGAGACCCATCAGACACAAGAGTCAAATTAAGCATTCAAATATTTTAGTAACCAAGAACAAGATGTAATGGTGAAGGAAATTCACGTTTGCCATTATTATGCTTATGTAGAAATTAAAAGTACTTTAAGAACAATCCCCACTTTTAATTTTGTTCAATTAGATCATATTTTCATTAATTCAGCTATTTAAAATATTTTTTTACTCAACCCTACGACAAGTGTGAGGGTTTCCTAAGTTAAGAAAATAGATAAGAACATATATTTTTAATGAACATTAATTGTTCTTAAGGAAAATTTGATCTTAACTTTAATAAGGAATTTCTTACTTAAGATACATTTGTGAATCAGGACCCAGATCTTTCCCAGGTCCTGTCCAATCTCTACTCCAAAGCAGAGTCCATACTAATTTAACCCCAGATCCAAACCAGTTTCCATGCAAATTAACTGCAGATGCAAAGAAACGTCCATACAAATGCAAGCCTAGATCCAACCCAGAGTCCATTTAATTTCAAACTGTGATCTAAACCAGAATTCATACAATTCAATTGTAGACCCAACTCATATAATGTTGGGCCAAAATATGATTAGTTCTGAAAGATGTTAGCTCTGAATGAAAGAGGATATAATGGATTTTTAATCAACATTAGGAGGCTGTTCCACAAAGCAGGGTTTCACTGTTTAGCCAGATAGCTTAAGCCTAAAATCAAGCCTGTCCTATAGGAACAGAGCTAAGGGAGATTCCTATTGGACTGTTGTCAACTTTGGGCTTAAGTTAGCTGGCTAACTGAGAATCCCTGCTTTGTGGAATACCCCCACCAGGAGACTCTGGCTTTACCTTAAACCCAAATAGCACTAATTCTTCCAATCAAAACAATACAACAATTCTCCCTCTCTCTCTGTAGATTTCTTCGAACAAACAGATTACCAGCAGCTGACCTCAATTTACAGGAGGAGAGATCCAAATGGTACAGTGAATATTCTGGTAAAGACTACAAAGATTAGGAACACAAAGTGCAGGCAAATAAATACATTGATATGTTAGTCTGTGTATACTTATAAAATAAAATAAACAATCTGATGGGTTGGGTGCCGCACTCCCCAGCAGCTGCAAAATACCTCCCAACCATGGCATGCAAAGGGCTTTCAAATAATACTGACCAAATACTGTTGTGATAATCCTGCTAATAATTGCAAGGCTAATATATTCTGTGCTACACTGCCTCTTAAAACTTGGGGAATTGGTTGGTGTATGACTGGTGTATCTGGTGGGTAAAGCCACTGCCCTTCATCAATCTGTTCATCAATCATCACTGCCCCCACAGGACCACAACTGACTACTGCACAGTGTTTGGAAAAGGAAACGGACTTTCATACTTAGAAAACCTGTTACAACTCTACTCTTTAGATCTAGGATGATTTATTAAAAGAATAGTGTTTACAAATTTGACAGGGAAAAATATAAATAAAAATATAAATATATAAAATAAAATAATAATAATAACAAAAATACACATATACAATGTGGCAGGGTTAAAGAAATTTAGAATCATTTTGACTAAGAGTATTTGCTTATTAGATCACAAAAATTATTTGAATCATCAACACACACACAAGGCACTCATTGAGAGCATAATGTGAGAGTACAAATAAACTTCCTCTCTCTTTCTCCCCTTCTTTTCCCCTCTCTCCCTGTCTCTCTCACACCCACACACACACACCCACAACTGCAGGGTCTTAACATTGAGATAATAATTAACGAGCAATATATTTCCACAGCTCCATCAGACAGATACCAGATTCTTTCATTCTGTGCAAGTTCAAAGTCTTTGATCCAGACAGAGCATCTGCAAGACCAGAGGAACCAATAAACTTGGCTTAAATGGAGGAGAGCCAGTAAGGAAATAGAGAGGAATTAAGAAGCATATAGTAAGAAAGAAAGGCAACTTGGAGCTGCAGAATTTTGTGCGTGTGTATATGGCAGATTTTGTAATTGGGTTAATAGTGATAAAGGAGAGAAATAGCCCCTGCTGACAATCACCGCTCTTGACAAGGGTCTTCACCCTCCCCCTGATGCACACACAGTCTCCCTTGAACAAGCACTGCTCGTCTCAATAAAATTTTGATCAAAGCAGCAGCGTGCCTTGTCAAAATCATCAGTTTGAAAGGCACAGTGACATCAATGCCAGTAATCTGTTCCCTACTGAGACAAAGGATTGAAGGAGAGAGAGAGAGAGAGAGATACAGGTAGTTCTAAATCCAAAAATACCAAAGCATCCAAAGGACAACAGGCATGATAAGTATAAGCAGTGATGATGCTTTGGTACATAAATGTTCTGCTTCCAAACTTGTTCATGGAGAAAACCTGCACAGCACATTTGACTCTCCAGTCTGTTTGTGTTTTGGAAATAGGTCTGATGTGTTTATGAAGCCCCAGTGTCCCAAAATGGGTAAATAAATAAATAAATTAATTAATTAATAAATAAATAGATAAGGGTCTTGGTCCAACATACTGGCTTTTCACTCTCTGCTCAAAGCAAAGAAATGGCATCTGGAGGTGTTAAGATAGCCAAGAAAACTCCAATCATTAAAAAGCACAATGTTGAACTTACTCTAAATGTTGGAGGTCGCATACTGCATGAAAGTAAACACACACCAAAATTCTTTAAAATTAAACAGCTTGAGTTATACATTTATTTCTGTGGTAGTTTCGTGAATAATAATAACCAATATGGACAAGTTAAACTTCAGCAACGTACAAACAACAGTTTTTTTTCCCCTCTCAAACATACCATTTCCCTTTAAAAAATTAGGAGCTTTTGAACATAAACAAACCAGAGAGAGTAGCAAAGCCTTATAAGAGGAGTAGACCAGTGGTTTTTTTTTTAGCCCAATTCCTATTTGATGCACCAATAACATATGGTTAACAAATGCCTTTCCCAGCACCTGCAAAAAATAACAGAACATCTATTGATTCAAAACTCACATACATTAGAATCCATTGGACAGTTCTATAAATAAATGTTTGAAATGCAAGACTAAATAATGTGAATTCATATCAAACGTTTACATTCTAGCCAAGTGTCAACCATGTTGATTTTTTGATATTTTACTTTATGATATTTAACATTCAAAATACAGCAACAGAAAGCAGATCCAGTTACATTATTTTTCCCTAAGGTTGTCTTGTATCCATGACAATCAGGTGGAGCCTGTTTAAACTCCACCCACACCCAACCACTATTCTAAGAATGCATTACCACTAATTCTTCCCTCTGATAAATTATTTGCATCCCTAAAAGAGAAAATTGCATAGATTACCAGCTTAATATACAACATTCAACTGATGAATTCATTGCTTTCAGTGGCAGAAATCAGTAAGTTACCAAAGACTTCAGTTGAGTGCTGTAAAAGTAAGTGTGTTGATAATATATTAACATGTTAAAGGATTAATACAGATAATTATTTATCTAATTTAATCATATTTTCTATCCATGTTTCTATCTAGGGCCAGCAAAGGAGCACAGGCATTTCAGACCCCATCAACCTCCACCAGCACTCCCTGTGGCATCCCCAGGAATTGCCAGGCCAGCCTAGAGATATAATCCCCCTCCTGCAGTTCCTTTGTCTACCTGGAGCTTCCTCCACACCCAATCACAGGAAATATGCCCAGTAACCCACTGAATAAATCTCTTTCTTTGCTGTTTCCTGGAACAGTGGGTATGGTACAGTGAGTGCATTGCTTCAGTCACGGCACCTTACTGATGGTCAACCTCATGAACCTTCTTCCCATCACTCATGAACAAGAACCTGATATACTTGAACTCCTTTACTTAGGGTAGGCTCTCATCCTCTACCTGAAGAAAGGAGGCCACCTTTCTCTTGGAGATAACCACGGCCTCAGACTTAGAGGTGTTTCACACTTGGTTGCAAACTGCTAAACTGCATGCTGGAGGTCAGAAAACATTAGGGGGCTGTTCCACAAAGCAGGGTTTCTCTGTTTAGCCAGATTTACAAGCCCAAATTACTGCCAAGTAACACAACTCACACTAAAAGTGCAAGGACAGAACGGCTTGCCTCAGCGAGGATGACACCCAGTACTCCCAGAGCACGCCCCACAGAATATCTCATGAAACATGGTCACGTGCCTTCTGCAAATCTTCAAAACATGTAGGGTGGAGTAGCAAACTCTTGACTCTTCAATTATCTGCAAGAGGAATTAACTGCACGAAGAGTTGCCATTATTCCTTCTTATCCTGTGTTTGACTCTCAAACAGATTCTCCTTTAAAGAACCTTTGTATACTTTCTCCAGGGAAACTGAGAAGTGTGATGCCTCAATAATTGGCACACCCTGTCCACCACTGGGTTCTTGGGTTGCCTCTGTAAAAGGCACCAACATGATTTTGACCACAGCTATGTGCAGCCACTTCCATAATAGAGGTCTTGAACAAGGTGCATTCAGACTCCATGTCCCCTACCTCCTCCATAACATATGTACAAAAGTGTATCATCCAACAGCAGTAACTGACCTAACTAATATTTTGGATAAATGTCATCAAATTCTCACAAAAATGTTCCAAAATCTAATGTTACACTTTCCCAGGAATATTAGAAGAAGTTACTGCAGCAAAGAATGACAAATATCCTATTGATACACTTCAGAACAATGTTTGGATTAGCAGTTGTCCACAAAATTTTGGCAATGCCGTGTTTTCAAGCTACTGTGGACAACACTGTGGTCCTTCTAAATAGTGTGGTTTTGTCCATCTCCTAGCAAAGTAAATCATGCTGCACTTTCTAGAGTGACCCCTTGCCTATACTTCATTCACTCTGCAGGGGTCAGACAGGGCAGGGGACTTACACTTGAGTACAGACATTAGAGGTCAGATGGGGGTCAAGTCAGAAACAATAAAGCTTAAAGCTTACACACCACCTGCCTAATATTTCGTCCAAATAGGACTTTCGTGTAGACTCACTTAGCAATCTATCATTTTAGAGACATAGAAAGAGAGAAATGAGGAGAAAAACAGCGCACACACTACCATGCTATTAATGGCTTGTCTCTGAGTGGGACGTGTGTTTCTGTATGTTTTAGTGTGTGTGTGTGTGTGTGTGTGTGTATACATAGGAAACTGCACACCACAGTGCAGGAATCCAGTCTGTGTTCCATAATTAGGAACAGCTCTTGGGCTCCAGACTCATAAATCTGCCCTGACCCTTACATGTCTTTTCTACCACTCATACACATCTGTACACTCTCTCTCTCTCTCTCATGTTCTGCTGTCCTGACACAAAAGAAGTTCTGAACACATGTGTAGCCAGCCTGCAATAACCCTAAACCCTAAACAAATTAAGGACTGATGCTGAGAAGAACAAGTCCCCTAACCATCTGCAAATGTATCTATTATGAGTTCAATTAACCTCAAAGCATTTTTAAACTTTCACAACATGAAAAATAGTCACTTCTACATATAATGACTTTCCTCATTGACACACCAAAAAAACATAAACAACAATAACATTTTACACAAAATTAGGACCATGTCCTACATCAGTGGCATTTTACTGTAATTCTGGTAACATCACACAAGTAAGCAGTAAATGATCCAAAATGCTGTAAATGGGGTAAAACCTAAACTAGCTAGAAGGCAAGCAAACATAACCAAAGCTCTTTGGCTATATTTGCCATTAAGTAATTAAAATTGGTTAGCTAGTTAATATGTTAAATAATATGACATTTTTACCCTCAGAGTACTCAAGACAATGTTTATATGTTTATTTGCTTTTGGTTTTAATTCCAGAGAGTGTAAGTAAGCAATAGTGTGAAATTCTACAATAGGAGAGTTATAAAAAAAATAATAATAATAAAAATAAATAAATAAATAAACTTAACTTCACTTGACTTCTCACCTTTTGTGCCGTTTTGTTCATACCATGTTTATAGATAAATGTATGTCACGGTGTCAGACACAACGCACAACAAATTAAAACGGTGTAACTTTTATAATTTTTCTTCCGTCTAATCCAAGGTATCAGAAAACCTCTTTTTCTCTTATATCTGTAATTTTCTGTCTTTTACCACAGTATCTGGCACTAATTTATCTGCAATTCAGTTTAAATGAACATAATCAGCATCTGAACACGGCTGAGCCATTCCTGGCTGATTGCATACCTGGCTGGGGCTACAATTACAGACTGTCCCTCAGAATACACACTCCAGCAAGACCCACCACAGCTTAACACACACCCACATATACATAAACACTGACTCATGGAGTATATGTTCTGTGACAGCTATGATAACTGGTAATTTTCTAAACTTTCAAAAAGGTTTGCAAATGTGAGATTTGGTCAATTATTCAAAAAAAGAAAAAAAAAACCCACTTCTCATTAGATGGAGAACAGCATGCATCCTGTGCCAAAATATGAGCTAACACCAGGCCAACAGAGAAGAGCTGAAGTAAAATCACAGTACTGAAAAACTCCTGCTGTGTAAAAACAGCCTAATTTGTCTCTATTTGCTATAAAACAGTGTTCAGACTTCACTTCAGGCCTCTTTCAGTTTAAAACAATGATTAAATCAGTGCTAACACTGCTTACAAGAAAATCAAAAAAGTTAATAGTCACCACTTACCGCTATGCAATCATTGTCATACTAATTGACATGCCTACACTCTGCCCACATGCATGCTTTTGTAGTAACTGTTGCTAGGTGGAAAAAGCTTTAAAGGCAATGTTTACGATTTCATCTCAGTACACTTTATGTAACATTCTGAGAAATTTCCTCACCATATGTTTTCTCTTTAGTCTGTTTGTGTGCTGGAAAAAGGTTTGTATGCATGCCAAGCTCAGTACAAGAGGAAAACAGAAAGTGTTTCAGTTAGAACTGGCTCACTGATTTACAGGCTCAGACACAGCTGAGAAATGGCATCTGGAGAGTTTTGGACAATGGAGAGACCTCAGAATATTCATTCATTCATTGTCTGTAACCGCATATCCAGTTCAGGGTCGCAATGGGTCTGGAGCCTACCTGGAGTAACAGGGCCCAAGGCACACCTATTTTTTATTTTCACCTATACATCTGATTCACCAATCGACCTAACAATGTATGTTTTTGGACAGTGGGAGGAAACCCATGCATACACTGGGAGAACACACCAAACTCCTGAGTCAGTCACCTGGAGTGGGACTTGAGCTGTGTGACTGCGACACTACCTGCTGTACCACCGTGCTGCCGAATATAAATCTAGATGAAGAGGTTGCTCTATTCCTGCTCCATAGTTTAGAAATATTTACTTATTTTGGTGTTTCAGATGCATTACTTAAGGTGCATCTGACTCCAAATTTGGGACACAACTAACTGCGTAAAAGTAAACAGAGACTGCAAGTGCTACAAAACAAAAATAACACTAGCTACAAATGAGTTTCTGTGTTTTGTTTGGCTGTCTGCACAATAGTTTGCGAGAAACATCTATGTTGTGTTCCACTAAAGTGGAATTCTAGAATATGCATTTATACTCATTCACCAATCTCCAAGGTATTTGTTTGTATGGGACATCTCATTGTGTCTGGACAGATAAGTTCTAAATTTTTTTTAGTCTAATCAAGCTAATAGTGAGTCATTCTTTATTACTGTCAATTTAGTTCAGCCTAGTGGTTGCATAAAAAAATCATAGTAATTGTGTGGAGACTGAGGTTTCGGTCAACATTCTGTACAGCTTAGCCAGTCTGGAAACATATGAATGTATTTGTTGGTGGGACAGAGATTTGTAAGTACTATTTTCTATTTGCAACCATGTTACCATGTTTGGCTGAGCTAACATGTAGCAGTGTTTCGTTGCCTTTCTGACTTGTATCAAACCGCAAGAGAAGGCCATATTCAATACATGTATATTGCCTTCCAAACTGAACATCCAGTCTTAACAGCTGAGAAAGGGAACGTGATGGATAGCTAGATTTAGTCTCATTTAGAATGAGACTAAATAATATTGAGAATTCTTTAAACCAATCCAAATCCAAACACTGAATTTTGCTGTGAAAAATGCATCAGCCCTAGATGTCATCATAGACAAGCAATCAAGTCAAGCACAATAACGGCACTCTCTTTCACAAGCCCTGTCCACATTTGTGCCACACATCACAAACACATAATATTGATTATTGACTCTGGGTTTCAATGTTTCACTTTAATTAGCAGTAAGATTAATGAGGTAAAGGGAGACACACAGATTACGTAAAAGGAGATAATTTTCAATCATTAGTGACAACACAGTTTACTAGAAGACATAAACTAAGCCCGGGAAATGTTCCATGCTATGCCTAGAGGACGCAGTTTCCACTGTGATGAAGAGACGCGCATGACGTAGAGTGTGGGCAATGAATGGAGTAACCCTGGACTATATCTGGGTCTCAGATCTGTACGGACTATCTGTATATGAAGCTTAAAGGGACAGTTCAACAAAGATGCTAACTTGGCTACCAATGCAAACAGGGCATGCACACAACATTTTAGTATTAAGAGAACCCTTAGCTTTCTAATTAGATGTATTGATTGACTGATGGATAGACAGACACAGGTCTTCCCAGTGTTTCCCACTGGTATAAAAATCATTGGAAATTGACAACCATTAAGTGACTGAGAAATTAGGAGACTCCGATGATATATTATGAAGAACATCTACTTTGTAGCATTTACCAGATGCTGACATAAACACCAGTAAGGTTTTACAAATGTGTTCTGAATATTTAACCTATAATTTTAATATTTGCATATAATCTCATTAGGCCATCCCTAATGAGATCTTTAAAACATGCAAGTAAACATTACACCCACGGTACTTACTTGCAGGTTTGGAAAAATATACAGCTTTCAAAACAAATCAACAGCCCTTCTCTAAAACACTGTCTCTTCAAACCTGCCATATTTGTATGCTTCGGTAACTCAACTTCTGTTTTCATCCAGCTGTCTCTGACTCTGCACCCCTGAGAATTTTCAGTAATATACACTGAAGCAGATATTGCTCAGTTACTTCTCTCTCTCTCTCTCTCTCTCTCTCC
Organism: Hoplias malabaricus; assembly: GCF_029633855.1. Taxonomy (NCBI): domain Eukaryota; kingdom Metazoa; phylum Chordata; class Actinopteri; order Characiformes; family Erythrinidae; genus Hoplias; species Hoplias malabaricus. The sequence continues at coordinate 715,860 of NC_089820.1, forward strand.
TCTTCTCCCTTGCTCTCATACCCATATTGTGGGTTGATGATAAGATGTTTCTCTGCCTCTCTGAGCCTCCACCCCTCTCAGACAGGGCTGGGTCCAATAAGCTGATTAGTGTTTAATAATTCCATTAAAAACAAAGGCACATGCATTGCTATGAAACTCTCCATTTTCATACAACAGAAAGCAGAGCTCAAAACCCCAGCCAATTACTTCTCCCATTCAGAAGCCTAATCATGCAGAAGGGGACAGTAGAGGGGGAAAAAAATCAATTTTGCTGGGATGACAAAAAACTGACTTAAGTCTTCCACATGCTTCAAAGTGACAGACTCACTATGATATCAGAGCACTAACTGTCTGTGTGTGTGTATGTGTGTGTGTATGGTTGGTAGATCACTAAGTCACTAAGCAAGGGCAGGACATTGAAGATATTTTAAATGAGATTCCTAAATTAAAGATAAAAAATTCTGAAATACTTGACAAATGTGCAAATGGTTTACTCACACAAGACATAACATGGCGGTATTATAATCACATGGATGTCCTGTAACCAAAAAATGATCAAACCACAGAGAAACCATCAAATGAATACATATGAAGTAAGCTCAGGTATAAATTTCTCAACATGATGATTTATTAATATAAAAAACATGTGGACACCTCTTATAATGAGTGTACTCAACTACTGTAAGGTGCACCCATTGCAGATACCAATGTTCTGTTGTGCACAGCTTCTATAATTTCCATAGAAAAGTGTGAAATGACATGGTGAACCCTGGAGCCATTCATGAGCTCCGTTCTCTGGAACGAAGCATTATCCTATACATTTGGGATGATCTGGAATTGGATTTGTCATAACTAATCTCCTAATATCAGTACCTGACATCACTAATGCTCTCATGGGTGAATGTTAGCAAATGACAAGATATAAATATATATCTAAAATATCTTATGGCCCACATCATCAGCCATTAACAGGCAGTAAGTTCATAACATATTTTTGCCCTATTATACAAACAAATATATACCTTTTGCTCAAGACTCCACTGGAATTCATTTTATAAACAATCTAATTCATACAAAATTGAAACTTGTTATTGAACAAAACAAAATAAAGTGACATTTGAGCTTTACAGTGTAATTACTACAAGGGACAGGCATTATGTATCTCATTCATTAGCAATTCTGTGTACCCCACAACCCCCCACACCTCCAAATCATGATCCACTGGATTATGTAATCACCTGTGATCCTCCCTCATTTTGTGTGGTTTGTTATCAAATCTCCTGTTAATACCTATGCTTTTGTTTCAAGATAAATAATCCTATTTAAAGTCTGCCCCAGCCAACAATCACACCCTGAAAACTCATCAATTTTCATCTATATGACATATATAGAAGCTATTTCTTCTAATAGTTTATAAGTGACTTTAAAAGACATAACGCTATAATTCTGCCTTCATTCACAATGCACAGATCTATGAATATGCTATGAGTCCCTGTCTATCTCCACCCACCCCTCTGCCACTGGCCTGGAGTGCAAGCTTAGTTTGAAAGCCCGAACCTGCAAGTTTACAGAATTGGTTCCTTAGTTAAAGCTAAAGCATTGTTGCTGCAGTGTTTTTTTTTTTTTTTTTTTTTTTAGCTTAAATTGCTTAAAATTATTTTAAACTTTTATAAGCCAATTTAAGGGTTCTTTGGCCATGTTCATTTCATTAACTTTATAGAAAATAATCAGTGAAATATATTTCTCAATGAAAACTAGATGAGAACTAAATAAAAATATACATTTGAAGATGAGAAATACGACAAAAATATTTTGCAATTGTGTCATGGAACAAAAAACTAAAGGAAAATGTGATATGAAAACAGAAAATCTCAAGGAAATAAAAACAAGAAAATACTCAGTCTGTTTACCAGGGCAACAAGAGTGGCCAGGTGGAATAGTGAAGAAGAGTTGACTCCCACCCTGTGTCCAAAATGGCTCCCTATTCACTATTCCCTATATTATTAACTACAGGGGTTGGACAATGAAACTGAAACACCTGTTTTTAGACCATAATAATTTATTAGTATGGTGTAGGGCCTCCTTTTGCGTATTGGGAATGACATACACAAGTCCTGCACACTGGTCAGAGGGATTTTAAGTAATTCTTCTTGCAGGATAGTGGCCAGGTCACTACGTGATGCTGGTGGAGGAAAATGTTTCCTGACGCTACTCCAAAACACCCCTAAGTGGCTCAATAACATTTAGATCGGGTGACTGTGCAGGCCATGCGAGATGTTCAACTTCACTTTCATGTTCATCAAACCAATCTTTCACCAGTCTTGCTGTGTGTATTGGTGCATTGTCCTCCTGATACACGGCACCGACTTCAGGATACAATGTTTGAACCATTGGATGCACATGGTCCTCCAGAATGGTTCAGTAGTCCTTGGCAGTGACGTGCCCATCTGTATAAAACCAGATTCCAAAAAAGTTGGCACACTAAACAAATTGTGAATAAAAACTGAACGCAATGATGAATGATGTGGAGATGGCAAATGTCAATATTTTATTCTTAATAGAACATAGATGACAGGTCAAAAGGTTACTTTAATCTGAGTAAAGGCAACATTTTAAAGGAAAAATATGTTGATTCACAATTTCACAGTGTCAACAAATCCCAAAAAAGTTGGGACAAGTACCAATAAGTGGCTGGAAAAAGGAAATTGAGCATATAACGAACAGCTGGAAGACCAATTAACACTAATTAGGTCAATTCACAACATGATTGGGTATAAAAAGAGCTTCTCAGAGTTTCAGTGTCTCTCTGAAGCCAAGATGGTAAGAGGATCACCAATTCTACCACTGTTGCGCAGAAAGATAGTGCAGCAATAACAGAATGGTGTTACCCAGCGTAAAATAGCAAAGACTTTTAAGTTATCATCATCAACTGTGCATCAAAAGATTCAGAGAATCTGGAACAATTGCTGTGCGTAAGGGTCAAGGCCGTAAAACTCTACTGGATGCTCGTGATCTCTGGGCCCTTAAACGTCACTGCACCTCAAACAGGAATGCCACTGTCAAGGAAATAACAGAATGGGCTCAGAAATACTTCCAGAAAGCATTGTCAGTGAACACTATCCACCGTGCTATCTGCCGTTGCCAGCTGAAACTCTACAGTGCAAAGAAGAAGCCATTTCTAAGCAAGCTCCACAAGCTCAGACGTTTGCACTGGGCCAGGGGTCTTTTAAAATGGAGTGTAGCAAAATGGAAAACTGTTCTGTGGTCAGATGAGTCACGATTTGAAGCTCTTTATGGAACACTGGGACGCCATTTCATCCGGACCAGAGAGGACAAGGATAACCCAAGTTGTTATCAACGCTCCGTTCAGAAGCCTGCATCACTGATGGTATGGGGCTGCATGAGTGCTTGTGGCATGGGCAGTTTGCATGTCTGGAAAGGCACCATTAATGCTGAGAACTATGTTCAGGTTCTAGAACAACATATGCTCCCATCTAGACGTCATCGCTTTCAGGGAAGACCCTGCATTTTTCAACAAGATAATGCCAGACCACATTCTGCAGCAATCACAACATCATGGCTACGTAGAAGAAGGATCCAGGTACTGAAATGGCCAGCCTGCAGTCCAGATCTTTCACCTATAGAGAACATTTGGCGCATCATAAAGAGGAAGGTGCGACAAAGAAGGCCCAAGACGATTGAACAGTTAGAGGCCTGTATTAGACATGAATGGGAGAGCATTCCTATTTCTAAACTTGAGAAACTGGTCTCCTCTGTCCCCAGACGTCTGTTGAGTGTTGTAAGAAGAAGGGGGGATGCCACACAGTGGTAAAAAATGGCCTTGTCCCAACTTTTTTGGGATTTGTTGACACCATGAAATTTTGAAACAACATATTTTCCCCTTAAAATGATACATTCTCTCAGTTTAAACTTTTGATCTGTGATTTGTGTTCTATTCTGAATAAAATATTAGATGTTGGCACCTCCACATCATTGTATTCAGTTTTTATTCACAATTTGTTTAGTATCCCAACTTTTTTGGAATCCAGCTTGGGCCAAGGGAATGCCATGATATGGCAGCCCAAACCATCACTGATCCACCTCCATGCTTCACTCTGGGCATGCAACAGTCTGGGTGGTACGCTTCTTTGGGGCTTCTCCACACCGTAACTGTCCCGGATGTGGGGAAAACGGTAAAGGTGGACTCATCAGAGAACAATACATGTTTCACATCGTCCACAGTCCAAGATTTGCGCTCCTTGCAACATTGAAACCGACGTTTGGCATTGGCACGAGTGACCAAAGGTTTGGCTATAGCAGCCCGGCTGTGTGTATTGACCCTATGGACGGACAGTTCTGGTGGAAACAGGAGAGTTGAGGTGCACATTTTTGGATACAATCCGGGTCAGCACCCGAACATCCCTTTCAGACAGCTTCCTCTTGCGTCCACATTTAATCCTGTTGGATGTGTTTGGTCCTTCTTGGTGGTATGCTGACATTACCCTGGATACCGTGGCTCTTGATACATCACAAAGACTTGCTGTCTTGGTCACAAATGCGCCAGCAAGTCGTGCACCAACAATTTGTCCTCTTTTGAACTCTGGTATGTCACCCATAATGTTGTGTGCATTGCAATATTTTGAGCAAAACTGTGCTCTTACCCTGCTACTTAACCCTTCACACTCTGCTCTTACTGGTGCAATGTGCAATTAATGAAGATTGGCCAGCAGGCTGGTCCAATTTAGCCATGAAACCTCCCACCCCTGTATATAATGCATCTTTCAGACACCACTACAAAATGGTGTAACCCCAAAATAGTGCACTGTATAGTGAATAGGGCAGAGTTTCAGAATTGATTCTTTGAGCATCTAAGGATGTCTCTGAAATGAGCGGAATGTCATCTACTATGATAGTATTCTGAGTATTCTGATGGAGGAAGGCATTGAGTCATGTCTGAAATGCTGCTAGCTTTCTACTCCAATATCTTCAAAGGTGTAATTATTTTAGCGAGCACTGTAGGTGTACCTATGTTCTGGTAACATGTTGAAATATTTCTGCAGTTAAAGCATATAATATAATATAAAGCATATAATGTCCTCTAAGACAGCAAAACAACAAGGTATGAGGATTGCTACCTTCTGTTACAGACACAGCATAGGTGCCACTGGTATTAACTGTTTTCTAAGTTCACAAGCACCATCAGTAGCTCTTTGAATCTAAAATGTTGATGTTAAACAAATTTACACTATTCTTTGTTAAACACCATACAACAGGAAAACAGGCAGTGTCATATTTAAAAAAAATGACTGCTAAAACATACACAACATATTCAGAAAGACATATTGTAATGTAATTTTTAAGTCTGCAGGAACAGTCAATAAGATGGATTGATGGATGGATGGATGGATATAGATAGATAGATAGAATCCAGCTAAGTCTGAAACAAAATCTATTTTTTTTTTTGTGCAACTAGTTTGGCCATGTACTGCCTGTAAATATACTGTAAAATACACTACAGTGAGCAGCTCAAGAGCAATATGGAGATCCTTTGGGGTAAGAAAAGTCCCTTGAGACTGCAAAGCAGGCTGCAGGACGGAGCAGGATGGCAAGAGAACCCGAACACTATCCTCATCACTCTAATCTTTAATGGTCTGCACTGGGGTACATGTGTGTTGTGCTCTCCGAAGTTTTGCCAGGAGAAACAGCTGGACTCTAATGAGGGACAGAACATTCCAGCAAAAATAATAACCGCAAAAATGTCCCCCTGCTGTCTGAGCGCTGGCAGTGAAAGTTCATTTCATCTTTGCGCGGGGGACGAGAAAACTAACAGTCGGAGTCGGGCAGAGTGATGGGTAGCCAGTAACAACCTGTCCAGGGAATAAAGCAAAGCTCATCTGTGAGCTAATTTAAACTTTAAACGCTAACATCCACCATCTACAGCCTATGATGCACTGAGAAAAGAGAGCAAAATTAACAGGTGGAGAGAGAATAAAAGAGAGAGGCAGAGAGAGAGAGAGAGGTGTGGAGGACAGATGATAGTGAATGCAGCTCAGATTATATCATAGAAAGTTAGAGAAATTAGAGAGGAGATGGAGAGAGAAATAGAGATAACAGAAATAAAGAGAAACAAGGGAGAAACAGTGGAAAAGACAGCCAGACAGAGAGCGATAGACAGAAATGATACTGAGTGCACAGCAGACTAGAAGGCAACAAGTGAAAGAAAAATATAAAGAGAGATAAGTATAGAGAGAGACAGAGAGAGAGAAAGAGAGAGAGAGAGAGATGAAATCAATCATTCCTTCATTCGCTTGATAAAGCATGACTGTGCACTTATCAGAGATGAGGAGAAAAAAGATGAGAAAAAAGAGGAGAAACCTAAATATAGCAGTTGACAAAGTGAGAATGAGAAAGAGAGGGAATGAGGGAGAGAGAAGAAATCAAAGAATTTAAAGAAAAAGAAAAATGAGTAAAGTGTAAGGAGACAAACCTGAGAATAGAGGAGAAGGATGAGGAGAAAGTAATGCGTTTCTGAGTTTCTATGAGAGTGGAGTTGAATCTCACCTGCTTTGAGATGGCTTGAAGTCAGCCAAGGTTGTGTTTGAGCGATGAACACCACCAACCCTTCAAAAACAAAAACAATAAACCAAAAATCAAATGATTCCAAATTGAATAGCAATCACTGCAATAGAACAAAGTGAAATGCAATCCACACACGTCATTGCTTTTCCAAACTAACATGAAGAATATGTGCAAAAATTAAAAACAAAACCGCTATAATTTTTTTTTAACGTCGCTTAACCTCTTTACTGAAAAAACAACACACAAAAATTTGCATTTTAAAAATTACATGCTGAATTAGTGTCACACTGCTTGAAGTGAGCAGTGGCTGTTTAGAAAGGGTGAGAATGATGCTGTGTTGTTTGCTCCTTTTGGTATTCAGTACAAATCACGCCAGAGACATTTCAGAAAGACCCAATGACCTGTGGTAACTTCTGGAAAAGGGAGAATTATATGTCCTCTTAATGTGAAGAAAACTCATAGGAGAAAATCACTCATTGCCCCTTTAATATTATAAAGGAAACAGCAGTGATTGTACTAAGAGGTAATGTCAAACAGAATGCCTTAGAAGAAACTAATCCTATGAAAACAATATATAATCTCAAACTTTTACTCCATGCTGATATTAGGCATAGTTAAATATCATGTAATATTACATAAAATGATTTAGTGTTAATTGTGGAATAGATTTCAGTTTGCTACAGAATGGTAGAACAGCATTACTCGAAATTCTGCAGTAGTAATACAGCATGAGCCAGACCAACCCTAAACCAGCTCCAATGTAATCTAATATATCTGCAGGGCACAGTAATGGATGAATTATGATGAGGGGGCTAACAAGCTCTACATATCTCATTAGTAGTATAATCAGCACTAGCTAGGCCTATTTCAAGCTAATGGTTTAAAATAACATAATTTGCTCCATACAAAAACAATATAAGGTTTTCTATTATTACTACTACTTATAATAATAATATTTAAAGTTTAAATTAATTGTTGTATTTTTAAAGTATTAAATTCAGTTATAAAACATTTAAGATTTCTATATTTAACGCATTTATAAATCACTTAGAATAGACATTAATAGCAAAATGCAAGCAACACCAACTTCATTTCCAGAAAGGTTAATATATTTTGTAAAAAGCATGTGTTTAAAGTTACATAATACAACCAAACTGACCAGCGACAACATTGGGGATGTTTTCGTTGTGCTTTTATCAATTAAATGAAGCTTCAAAAGACGAAACAAATCACAGATTGCTGTTTTTCTGCATTTTACAAAATACCTGATTTTTTTTCTGGAAATGGGTTTTGTACAATTATATATAAAGATTAGGTCATAAATAAAGGGAAAGTAGGGAAACTTTATTTAATAGAAGGCAAAATGCACTTCTCAAAATTGTAATAAGTGTGTGTAAAAACAATTTATTAAAGCCTTAATAGTGTCAGGTTAACTCATCTTAAAATCAGTTGTAAAATCTATGAGTAGCCAATAAAGGGTTTATATCATATGAAAAAAAAAAAAACTTTTTTCCCCAGTGCATTTAAACATTATTTTGTGATCTGGAATACATACCAACCCACAAACTGTGAAATAAGATAAGCCAATCAGTTCAACGTGGGCAGCCTAAGTCAAAACATTCTTTTTTCTGCTTTGTATGCAAATTTCAAAGACTTTAGGACTGCCCCACCCCCTCATCTGAATATATCCAATTACATCACTGGACTATCATTTATGGGAGAGTGCAAAGACAGGGCTAAACAGACCTAAATAACAGAACAATGGCAGAGAAATATTTACTTATCAAATATTCTGAAAACATGAATCGAGAAAGAAAAAATTAGCAAACATATATGGTTTAATTCCTTTACACTCTTATTGAGGTGAGCTGTGGATAACTGTGTTCACTTGTGGAAAAATGTTATTTTTTGTTCTTAGTCTTAATTTAACTGCTTTTTACTGTTGCTTGTGACTCTGTAAAACACTTTGTAAACCCTTGTGTATGAAAAGAGCTCAAGGAATAAAAGTCATGCCTTTGTTTTTTCACTCATTTACTGACACTAGGGTTTCCTAAGTACATCAGACCTCTTTCCATGGAAAAAGAATGGAGAGCTAGCAAAAATATTAGCCATCTCCGTTTCTCTACATTTATTGTTCTGTTTTTATCTGCTCCACATAACATATAGCTACACTTTTTTGTTCCACAATTACAGTCTGTAGTCCATTTCTTGCTCTGAATACTTTGTTAATGCCTTTTACCCTGTTCTTCGATGGTCAAGCTGCTCCAGGACCACCACAGAGCAGGTATTCTTTGGGTGCCAGATCATTCACAGCATACAAGAACAATATAGTGACACATGCAGTGACACAGACATGGTGGTAGTGTGTTAGTGTGTTTTGTGCCGATACAACTGGATCAGACACAGCTGCGCTGCTGGACTTTTTAAACACCGCAGTGTAGCTAGCGGAATGAGAATAGCCCGTCAACCAAAAATATCAATCAAAAAGTGTCCACTGATGAAGGACTAGAGGTCCTGATGAAGGAATAGGTAGAGGATGACAAAAAATAAATAAATATAAAAAAAAAACAAAAAAACCTGTGCATCAGATGAGCATCTGACTTTATATCTACAAGGTGGACCAACAAGGTAGGTGTGTCAAATTGTGGACACAGCATTAGGAGCAGCACAAAAAAAACTTAAACACCAGCACAACGGTGTCACTGAAGTGCTGAGAATAAGGCACCACCCAAATAATACCTACTCTGTATTTGTCCTGACTCTAAAAGAAAGGGGTTACAGAGGGCTACCAAAATATGCAGAGCAATCCAGGGACTGAAGTCTGTAATTGTGGAACTACAAAGTGCTCTTCTATGGTAAGTGGTGCTGATAAAATGGACATTGAGTATAGACATAAGAGGTGATTGAGATGGCTGCTCTAAGTACATGATGATTCTGACACAAAGTAGAAGGCTTCTATTTGAGTTCACTAACTAGACTATCCCTGATCTGGTTGATCTGGTGAAAATAACACATCCTGCAAAAGGAACCAATGTAAATATGACATTTCCTTGCTTATTGCATAATTTCTCTTTATTTGTTAAGATACTACAGAAAAACATGCCAAAATATTTACACAGGCTACATGTTTTTCTCCCCTCCATAATATGCAGTGAATAAATATGAAACTGTATTAATACATGCAGAAATGTAAACATGTAATTTGACCAGGAAGGCTTAAACTTTTGCAGATGACTGTAAGCTCATCTAAAAAAAAAAAAAAAAAAAAAGCATATACATGTCAAACTGAGAAATTCTCTTGTTTTGGGGTTGAACATGGTCTCCATTTTTTTTCACGTTTTCCATGTTCCCCTCAGCGCCCCTTGGGGACGCAGACATTTCTCTGTAAATCCTTATATTGTATTTATAAAGAAGGGAGTGGAGAATTGTCTGAGGCGGTGCCTTCCTCATCACTCTCACTGTCACACTTGCCACCTCAATATCAAAGACCCTCCTAACATCTTTATATTTCATGCCTGATTCCATTTTGGGCCTGAAATTTCGTCCTCCCTGCCCCACCCGGCAGGGGGAAATGAATTATCTATTGCTATTGCTGTGGTGATAACGTTTATGGACATGCACCACATTGCATTCCCCCAGTATCTCCTAAAGACAACAGTTATTGAGAAATGAAGGAATAAACAGGAACACAGTATGAATTTATACAACAACGGGTAATGCATGCGCACACACAAATTACAACCTACATATATATACATATCCACACACACACACACACACACACCAATCAACCACCCCCTTGTTTCTAAACTCACTTTGGAGCAATTTGTATTTCTATATTTACAGACTGTAATCCATCTGTAACTCTGCATACTTTTTTGCCCCTTTCACCCTGCCCTTCAATGGTTAGCTCTACAGGAGCACCACAGAGCAGGCATGATTTGAGTAATGCCTCTTTCTCAGTGTTGCAGTGACACTGACATGGTGGTGTGTTAGTGTGTGCTGTGCTGGTACGAGTGGGAGTCCTGACCTTTGAAGAACAGGGTTAAAGTGTGAAAATAAAGTCTACAGAGCAACAAATAGACTATAGCCTGTAATTATAAAACTACAAAGTACTCCTGTATGGTCAGTTGAACCCAGAGAATGAACAGTGAGGGTAGAAACAAGAAGTTTTCTACACAGCCTTTCTGCAATGCCATAAAAATGTATTCATGAGCCCAAAAACCATCTCAGTTGAAAACTGTTGAAATGTTATACTAAATATATTATTCCAGATTTTTTTTCTCCTAGAAAATTATTTGTTTTGCTATACACATGTTTCTTTGTGTGTATTGGAACAACACTAAAAAAAAATAGATGTAATCTGTGTCGGCAGTGGGGTCTCCTGCCATAGTGTTTAATTTAATTCAAATGTTGACAGATAGTTTGCACTGACACTGATGCACCCTGAGCCTACAGAGGGTCCTTTTTTCTCTTAATGCAAAGGAATAGAATAAAAACAAGGGCTGTTTGTTGAGCCTTGACCACTAGTTTAAGAACCACTGCTTTGGGGACCTAAAGAGGTTCTACTATAGTAAAAAACAATTTTGTGGCACTTTTTATTAAAATAGTGTATGAGACATACTCTGTGTGAATGTGTGTCTAACCTGCTCAGTGCTGGTTTAACTGTTCTGAGTGAGTCGCTGTGGGTCAGTGCTTCGGTGAGTGAACTGTCACTGGACACACGCTTCCTCTGACTGGCCTGCAGTTCTGCAATCCTGCAGAGAGAGGGGGAGGAAAAAAAGCTTTGAACGCACTGCTGTGAAACATGCTCACAAAGTACATTTCTACTGTCTTGTAACTTCACAGTACTCCTGTGTGGCTCTGTGCAGTTTAACACTGCATTCATGACAGAAATGTCACCAAAACGGTGAGGTTTGTTTCTGTTCCTTTGCTGAACCATGGATTTGATACAATTTAATGACCTGTCTCTGACAGCTGACTTAACCGCTGATTCTTTCTTGTTTCTATCCTTCCTTTCACTCATTAATGTTAGAGTAGTGCATAAAAGTGGTGGCACATGTAAAATGCTTTAGCTTCAGTCAGACCCTCTTATAAAGGGTGTCAGCTGCTGTGCTATAGTTTGATGTATTACACACACACATTGGTTCAGCTATACTGGTGAGGACCTTACTGTATGCTAATTGACACCATACCTACACCTAATCTTAACCTCAATTAAAAAAAAGGAAATTCTTTCACCATTTAACCCCCCCCCACACACACACACACACATACAGTACTATGCAAAGATTTTAGGCACCAGAGATTACGTGATTTAAAAAGCTATTTGTCTGAGCAGCAAGTGTTTATTTGCTAAAAAAAAACAAACAAACAAACAACAAATAACGCCCAACTTTAGAATAAAACCAAATAACAGTATTCCAGTGAGTGAGATATTCTGTGTGTGAATGTGGTGGTTTAACTTTTTTCAAATCTCTCCTCGTGGCAGTCCATATTATTTGAGGTTATCATCCAATACCTAGTTTTACCGGTTAATAAATAATGATTTTAAATATTGTGTGGTGTTGATTTAACAAATTCATGCAATCAAAGAGAATCTGAACAGAACATTGTTCTTCAAACTCACTCAAACCTACTATGTTATAGAGAAAAAAAGATCTTATATTTCTTTTTCTTAATAAGTTTTATAATATTTTTTGTACTTGCTGTGATTATATATAAATTTATACAAGCACCACGCTTACTGAGAAGGCATTAGTATAAATAATTATCTTAGGTGCCTAAGACTTCTGCTGCACAGTACTGTATATATATATATATATATATATATATATATATATATATATATATATATATATATATATATATAGACACACAAAGTTCATGTGCAGAACACACTAGATTCCAGCTAGTGCAGCATTTGCATTGAACTGTGGCACTCTGATTTGAATAAAAATGTGCTCTGGTGTGATTTTTTGAGAGGATATGAGAAACACAGAAGCAGAAATATTTCGAGAAGTGGTCTGCATTTATTTGAAGTTTAAACAGTAGGCTAATCACTGAAAAGAGCACTCCAGCTTTTTTCAGTCTAACTAATCTACACATATGATCCATCACCAAATACAATAAGATCTGACACATTTAGAAAAGAACCCACTGTTTCATTGCAAGCCAGTGGGCATTTGCCATTTCATTCCTTTAGCAAAACCAAAAGCTGTCAAAGATATTTGTATGGTCTAAAAACTCCTGACAAATGAAAGCTGACACATGCAACAGAAGCTTAGATTCGCTACATCTGTGCTGTCTAATCACTGTCTGATCTCTCTAGATTTGCATATTTGACTTTATCTTTCATGAAGCTGCTCCATCTTATTATGCTCTGATCTCTTGTACAAATCAAGCTACTCAAACATCACAGAACTCATTATGTGGCTCTTCAATATGACTGATCGTAGGTAATTAAACCAAATCACTTCAAGTGTTATAGGGACTTTCAGCTTCTGTAATTTACGGAATATCACCGCCACATGAACAACTTTAAGTTGTAAAATTTATAATGCCAAAGGTACTGTACAGGTACATTATATTTTATTTAAGTTACACACTGTGTAAATGTCCTTTTAAAAGTGCAACAGTGATTTTATAATCCAGTTGTGTTACATTAAATTCACTTTTACAGAAGGAGAGGTGAATATTTGTTATATTTCACTACAGAACATATAAAAACATATAAAAAGAACACAGAGTCATGTAGATGAAATTGGGAGTATGAAAACAACAAACCTTAAAAATCTACCATTAATAGAGAATATGGCACAAATATGTTCCCTAGATAAAAGTACTTTAAAGTAATATGTACACTTGAAGGTACAACCACAGCGACAGTTCTTTCTGAGAGTGTGCATTACTAGGCTACTGTTGTTTAGGGTTGTGTAATTCAGCATTTTTTTCTATTTGAAAAAAAAAAAGTTCAGACTTTTCCTAAGCGAATATAAGAGGGGTTAAAAGTTGTATAACACCAAAGCTAGGTCAAAGCTTTCTCAATACCACAGACCTCCACCCACAGGCTAAACTCACCTGTTTGTGTCATCTTTTTATATGCAAGTGGAGCTAAAAAAGTGCGTTGACTCAGTGTGGGATCATTATTCCATCCCCCAGAGTGATCAAGAGTGCAACAATCCAAAAAATATAGCTGAATATGTGTCTGTGTGTGTATGCTTGTACGAGGATGTAGGCTTCAAATACAACACAAACTGAAAAGTACCTAAAAATGGTAGAGAGAAAAGCAAGAGGGAAGTAAGTAAGTAAGTAAATAAATAAACAAACATGAATCAATAAAAAAATAATTTAAAAAAAGTAAGAAAAAACGTAAAACAAAAGGTTAGGGGGGAGATGATAAAAGCTCTGTGGAATGTCTGATGCCTGGCCAAGAGAAATACAGAAAGTCAACAACTGTTTTAATGAATTGACTGTTCAGGAAGTTGAAATGGAGGCACAAACAGCTTGGAGACTGTTTTTGCTCAGGGATATCAGTTCATATTGCCTGGTAATGCCTCATAAACACACTGCTAAAGTAAAGCCAGAAAGAACAAATATTTCACAATGAGGACGAACACAGCTCACTGCACAATAACAAATGTATCTGATGTTACTTTAATAATTCACAATGTGTGCTTTAGATGCAGACAAGATCAAGAAAGCCATGTCACAAACAGTTCTAACAGCTTGTGAGATAAAAGAAACATTTGGTTTTGATCATTAGGCACCTAGGAACCAGAATCAACTTTCTGGGGGCCGTGGAGAGAGGCCGGCAAACGAACTTCAAAACATGTGACTGGCCATTTCATCAGAAACACGGTGAGCACCCCGTCATTCAATTACAAACTTGTAGAACAATCAGATTTTTCAATCAGTTACAATTATGTAATATAGTCAGCATATGGCTGTGATTGGAGTGAATTTTGGACTCAATGGATGGCGCATATGTAGCAGCCACTGATGCATGTATTACATCATCTGATTCCAAATGCAAGTGCTCTGAGGCATGTCATGTTGAGTTTCAGTATTGATTATATTATATAATCAACATTCTGGATCTGCAAGTATTAGGATCATTTTTTGGGGGAATATTAATATCCAATGGGCTGCAATACAGGAAACAACAACTACAATATAACAATAACTAAAATATACCAAACATCTCTCTACTTTTAGTGTGGGCTGAGCGTAGGGGGATAAGGTTTAACCACAGTGCCAGCAATCTGATGTTTACTGACCTTACTTATATAATGTACAAAGGTTTGGGAACAGTAGGAATGACCCAGAGCAGCCTCACAGATACACAAGTGTGTTCTCTGGGGCTGGATTAGAGGTCTGCTCCACAATATGGATATGGATAATATATAGCCTGGTTCTGAAATTATCAGGTTTTGGGCCAATTTCAGGGCGATTAATATTAATATTAACTAGATTATTTTTGACATATTATAACCATGTTACGAAAGTCAGCACAGCTCTTTACTGAAACCTGTGTGACTTGCTTTGGTCAAAATACCAAAAGGGTCATATACCACAGCAGTTTTCTGCAGAGAGGAGAAGAGAGAAAAATCTCTTTTTTAATCTCTTTAGGGAAATTAACCCTAACCCTAGCTTTTCTGAATTTAACACACCTGTTACTTATACAGCAAGAGTAGCCAGTATTGAGGCACCAGTAGCAGCAGATCTTTTTTTTAGCCATTTTTGCTTGGTTCACTCTTCTCTGTTTCAGCGTTTCCAACATATTCAATCTGTTCAATTTTTTCCTACGCTCCTTATTATTGTTTTGCTCGTTTAAGCTTCATCGGTACACTCTGACATAATCATGGGCCCAGCACTGTGACTGGAGAGACTAAAGTTTTTGCACTCTGTGTAATAGTGAGTCTCTGGACTTTTGTAAGAACCTGAACATATTTAGAATGGCTCACTTTATACCATGTTTTACTGAAGAAAACCACAAAGAAAATTAAATAGTGATAATCTGATTGTGAATGGGGCGGCACGGTGGGGCAGTAGGTAATGTTGCAGTCACACAGCTGCAGGATCCAGGGGTTGTGGGTTAAAGTCCAGTGACTGTCTGTGAAGAGTCTGGTGTGTTCTCCCCGTGTCCGCGTGGGTTTCCACCGGGTGCTCCAGTTTCCTCCCACAGTCCAAAATATTGTTTGATTGTTAATGTGTTGATTTAACCCTATCCGAATCTCTCTATGTGGCAGTCCAGTATTATTTAAGGTTATCATCCAATACCTAGTTTTATGGAGGTTAAATACTTCATTGTGTTAAACCAAGTGTACTGTTTATCTATGTGGATTATCTGGAAACAAACTTTGTTCTTCACACTAGCTCACAGCACATCAATAATATCATAATATCAAAAATAGAAGAAAAAATATTATAAGTATAATATTACCTTTAATATTTTAATAAGCTAGTGGAGCTTCTCAAACTAAGTTTCTTCTGAATGGTATTACAGAGTTTGTTCTCCTTTGAAATTTGTGAGGACTGGATTGCTATCAGCCACATAAACGTTGGTGAGGTGAGGTACTGATGCTGGATGATTAAGCTTAGATTACAAGAGCCACTTCAGCTCATCCCAGAGGGATTGGATAAAGCAGAATCGCTCTAGAAAACAGAAGCAGCACGGCTTCAAAACCTAGTGCTAGGGGGCTTTATACCTCTATCTCCCACTTCAATTTCTGCATGGTGACATTAAGGTCATGTGCAGCTCCTCCATAGCATCCCATTTAGTTTTAAGCTTTTTCTACTGACATAATGAGCACATTGTCTACAATGGGTGCACCTTAAAGGCAACGTTCACAATTTTAATCCCTAGTAAATCAGTAAACGAGAAAAATAACAAAATGACTTGGCTAGTAGACTGCTAACTGCATGAAAGTAAATAGACCAAAAAAAAAAACAAAACCCATGAAACAACTTGAGCTACAAATGAGTTTCTGTGGTAATTCAAACAGTGAATAAAAACTTACAGACAAGTTCAACTCCATCCATGTACAAACAGAAGTCATTTTCCTTGTCAAACATACCATTCTACCTTCAAAGATATGTAGCTTCTGAATGCAAGCAAACCAAGGAGAACTGCATTTCCCCACAATTATAGACGTTCTCTTTAAACATCTGGAGACATAGTATCAATAGGCACTATTCCACTCCATGGTACATATTCTACTTTACTCTACTCAACCCTTTTTGGGACCTGGTACCAGGTTCGATTTCCACGACTACAGCTCTTTCACAAAACGTAGCAGAACCACGGCCCTCAGAAACTACAACAGCAGCAGGGATAAGGTTAAGTGCTGTCTGCCCATTATGTATGCACATTTTTTTGGACAGAACATGGACCCGCACATCAGTTCAAACAGATCACTACATATTTTTCAGTTCCTTGTTGCACTGTCCAGGTCTGTCTGGATTCTTTCTTCTGCCAACACTCTAAGAGACTCTTCAAAAGACCACAGCATAATTTTTCAAGCTACCACTGTCAGATAGAAAAGAGAGTCAGATGGAAACCAAAAATTATAATAAAAAAGGGACTAAATTTACCTAATGGAAAAGCAAAAAAGCAGAGTAGGGTACGTACCATAGACTTCAAATTCAAAACACCAACTTTATCCTCTGCATGTAAAACAAATCCCAACCAGTAACACTCATGTATTCAAGCACCAATTGTCAGTATAATTCTGTGCACAAAATATACAAAAACCAAGACACAAATGCTGGATTTTTTTCTAACTGAGTACCATGCAGTGTTTATCAGTGCTACCTGTTTTTTCTAGCCAATTTTCTGCTGAACTTCCTACAAGGCTTTATTCTTTATGGAACAAGGGATTGTTATGAATCTATATGTTTTAAGCTTGTCAATAGAAGCTGATTTTTGCCCACCTATAAAATAACGGGAACATTTCTAAAGTGACAAGCCTGTGAGGAAACAGCACAGGTGGAAATATGTGATATTGAGAATGACTATGAGATGTTATCTACAGCATATTGAGATACTGAAATGCCTTAAGCAGAGAGTTCTGGTTTACATCTGATGCTTTGTGGCAGTCAGGGTCCTTACCATAGTGAGACTCTGGACCTCTCCCAAAAAAAAAAAAAAGTCATATTCAATCATTCTCAAGCATCGAATAAAAGCTGAAGACTCATGTTTAGGGTTTTTGTGTGTGTGCGCTTTTAAGAAGTTAACTTCACGAGTGCATGGCAATGTCACAGGCACAACGTGCTCCAACTCTGCAGAGACTTTGGTTCAAGGCATGAAAAGCATGGCTGCAGCACAGTTTCCTTCAATATTAGAATCCAGTTTAATGAGGTGAATGCTCACACACACACACGCACGCACACATGCATACACATTCACACACACTGGTAATGCTGACGACATGGTAACTTCCTATCGGTCTTCCATGGAAAAAAAGCACCGCACACCTGCTGTATTCATGGCTTTATACTGAATTCAGAAACCCGTGAACAAGCATTCAGCCAAAACTGTGCCCTGAACTGACTGAAAGCATGAACACATGGAACACAGTGATTGAAAACTGTGGCGTAAGCAACCCAATATTCAAACTTATAACTTGCTGAAATTCTGAAGTTAATGCTCACTGTGATAGAAACTGCTGCGTATGGGGCCACGTGAACTCTTTGCTCCCTCCAGATTTTTTTTTTTAAACACTGAAAAATGAACAAATTTTGCATGTGACTGTTTTCATAAACCTGCAGTTGATATTTGATTGTTGAACAGCAGTAAGAGGCTGTGTGTGTTGAATGACAATAATGGTTGCAGTGAATGTTTGATTTGTAACACTAAAGAGCAGCACACAGCCAGTACCTTTTACATTTGCACATAAATGGCTGGCAAGCAACCCTTTTTTTTTTTTAACAGGAGTACATGTGTTATTATAGATAAATACAGCTATTTCTAACTCCAAGCTAGAAGGGACTCAACAGGAAGCTGTAGCCTCTATCAGCACCCTGGAGGTAATACTTTGACAACTTTAATAAACTGAAATATGTGTAAATAACATTTCTTATGGGGACCAATGAATATCTTCACTGCCATGTCCTGACAAAAAGAGTAAAATCAAGGATACACATGTATCATCACAGTTCAAAGAAAAACATGTATCTATCTTTAGTTTTCTACATCATTTGAACACAGCGACTGTCCACATTTGAACATTGCATGAAAATGTCATGACGAATAAACCTTCAATTCAAATGTAAGATATACAGTTACTATTTTGGAGATGCATGTTTTTGTTTGGACAGCTATGATACATAAGTACACACACACACACACACACACACAGGTGGATACACTGGCAATCTATATCTGTCTGAAAGGGAAATGAAAAGATAAGAAATAGAAACCAAATAGAAACTATTTTTCCTTCATGTTCACAGAACATTAGGTCTGTCTGCTGTGTAAAAGTCTGAGACCATTTTTCATGTAAACAATCATATAAAATGAAGTCGTCTTCTTCAAGTGAAAGAACACTCGAACATCACTGCTTGCCTTTTCCCATCATATACCAAACGGCATATACCAAAATCAAGCCACTCATACACCCACACACACCCACAAATATATGCATACACGCTCCCATGCAGCCCTCCTCACTGGGAGATTAGCACAAGTCGTGGTGTTGTATGGATTTTTCAGGCATCTATAAATAGAGGTGCAGATCAAGCGCAGCGCTGGAGGGGGAACGTTTCTTTTTTTTCTACACCCTGCTCCATCTCGCACACACACAATCCCACACACCTCACACATGTACAAGTTGATTTCACAGAATGTGAATGGTCAATGTGCATCTCTTTGTGTGTATTTCATTGCACATATATTACATTTTTATGCACTGAGATTGCATTTTTTTAAACCAGTACAAGATTTTAAAAAATAAATAAATAAATAAATTCCAGGGTTTTTGAGCCTAATCTCCATTTGCTGCTCCTGGTCCATTACCAAAAACTATTTTTATCCTGTATATTAAAAATAAATAGAAAACATGTTCTGAAAACAGTTATAATAAAAGCAATGATGAAATTGCACAGAGATGATGAATGTTGGGGGTATTCAAAAATAAAGCTTGTATTTATTCTGACAAAATGAATGTCTTTCATCTGGCATGACTTATTTTATCTACTTTAAATGAATATTTGCAGCACATCTGAAATCCTTTTCTCCGGATTTTTTTTTTATGGAGATACATGCACATATGGACATCTGTGTGAACAATGGGTGAACGTTCCAAGAGGGGAATTCACCATATACACAAACCTTTGAACACATTGGGCCTTATTCACGAAACATTTGTAAAAACACAAGCAAGCTGCAATTGCATCTGATTTATGAGTAAATGTATATTCCTGAAAAACGCCTTCAAAATCTTGAAAGAAAACAACTGTTCTCAGCGGAAAACAACAAGTGCATTCAAATTTGCACCTTTAATTTTCATTCTATATTTAATGTTTTACTCACATATGGACTATTATAGCCAGGCATTAGATGGATTATGCTATTCAAAGAGATATAAATACAGTGCAAAGGTTTTAGGCACCTGAAAATACTAGATGTTACTGGAAGTTATGTATCTGAGCAGAAAGAGTTTATTTGCTAATAAAACTAATATTAGAATAAATAAAAATAGCCTTATTTTAGTAAGTTGTAATACTTTATTTTTTAATGTGTTGGTTGTTTAACCCTTTTTTCCAATCTCCCCTCGTGGCAGTCTAGTATTACCTGAGGTTACCATCCAATCCTGACATTTACCACAACACTCACAACACATTTACCACTTTAAAAGTTCTTTTGATTTTATTATATTTTTGTATTTACTGTAATTCTACATCATTTTATAAAACCACCACTCTTACTGAGAAGATACAATACAAAAAATAATAATTACAGTTTTAGGTGCCTAAAACATTTGCACAAAACTGCACATTAACTACAGTTTTTCCTGCATGATTTTGCAAAAATTGTGGGAACATGCTTGGAAGCTAAAAGCGTTTATTTTTGACACAACCTCCTTTGATGAGTTTTGGGCCATTTGACTATCTATGGTCTCTCATAGAGGGATAAATACCTGTGTTTTTTATTCCTGCTTTGCATGCTTTAAATGCATTTGTCTTGTATGAAGCAAGTTATAAATACTAGAAGTGCACGACCATGCACATTTATACACTGTGCCAGTTGCAGTTTGTTAAGTATAATAGCTTAAAATTCCTAGGATGGTACTTGGATGATTGAGGACTTAAAATGTTCCAGTGTCCAAGGAGCCAAGCACGGACAGCACCTACAGGTTTGAGAACAGTAAGGGATCTGTTGGACTCCCTTCTCAAAGCTGATTCTAAAATGTTGCAAAAATACAAATGAATGCCTCTCAAAAGTTAACTAACCAGTGAGTAGTCACAGCTATTGAACCATGAACCTGTACAGTCTCCAAAGACACTAAAGTCCTTTCCGCAGGGTTCTCTGTTAAATCCAGCAGCAGGGCAAGATCATCCATTTACACAAATGGGTATTACAGACCCTATACTATTATATTGGATTAAACCACATTAAGTAACTGACTGACCACATGAGTAGCAAAATAATTTAGCAAACAATTGCCCTTTACTTAGTGTAAATTGCTCTAAATTACAGGCTGTATTAGGAAGAGGAAAGATTTCGTTAGATTTTTTTATTGAATTATTATTTAATTATTTAGTCTGTATATTTTTAAATAATTAATTAATTGATTAATTTAAAGTGTAGTCATATCAGGTGACTCTTTCAGCGTATTTTGAACACAAAAGCACAAATTACACATTTTCAGGAGCAGGTGTAAATTTTGTATGCATCTACTTACATTACGAACATATAGATGAATCCAGATATTTATGAAAAAATGAAAATGAAAGTTTTGCAAATGAAAAATCGTTCTGCACGCCTTTCAGGAATGAGGCCCATTTTGTATACATGAAAGAATACAGCAGTAACCCACAGCCCTTAAAACACATTTTCTAAAAAAATAAAGTAGACATATTTTGAATACAGTTTGAATATGCAACTAATACATTACCATGTAAATGGTACATATTACAAGTTAGAATAAGTCTATGGGCTATACCAGCATTTCTCAACCTTTTTTCTCTCAGGGCATGAATTAAAAGTATGCAAAATTTCAAGTTACTCCAACCTAAAATGTATTTAAAAACATGGCTCTGCATCCATCTGACAGCCTACACACACCATAAGTGACTACCGACACCATAAGACAGAAAGGGGTAAATGTGACTTACAATCAATGGGAAATCTGAGCTTGGGACGATGCATACAACCGCCCTATTCTGGCAGGAATGGATGAGACACAGACAGGGAGCCCCTGGTCCACAGCTCTCAGTCGCTCTCTGTACTTGTTCTTGATGTAAGTTAGGCTCAGAAAGCTCAGTTCACAGAAATACGTTGTAGAGAAGGGTAGAAGAATTTCAGTGGCACAGCTTGAAACTACTGGGTACTCATTCTCCAAAGATATCCAAAAGGTATCCAAAGCAATGTCTTGAAATTTGATTTTTATTGTGCGATATTCCCTGATCTCTGCCAGTTGCTTCTGTACCAGCAATGGCAAGTGCACATGAACTCCAAGGGGCATAGACCCAGTCAAACTGTTTTTTCATTTTCAGATGCTGAGAGAGAAGCTCCGACAGTGTTCTGCTGTTTGAATGTTCACTGCATAAGGGAAACATCTCATACCTGCCCTGTTCCACAAATGAGCACCAGAGTGTGAGCTTAGATCTGAAGCCACGCAACTAACGAACGGACGAACGAGCGCGCACACACCCACACACACAAATTATGATGATGTGCGAGGCAGCTAATGAGCTACATTTTCATTTAAAATTTTGTACCTATCATTTTATTTTTATGTCAGTAATGTCAGAATATTTTTGTCGGCACCCTGGCTGAGAAAGGCTGGGCTATGCAAAACACGTTCATGAAGTTCTTTGCACGAAATCATTCTCACATAAAGAGATCTCACCAGCTCAACTCTTGCCAGTTTCAGTCCCTTTCAGATTGAGCCGTTTAAGGGCTCTGTCACTTTTATGCAAATAAACTGTTGCTGGCCATGCCCCACCAATCTCATATTTACACAGGTGAGGGGTGGTGCCAGGGTGGGTCTATGCAAATTTCCTTAATGTGACGTCACCATAATCTTTCAGCTGACTCAGAGAAAATGGATGGATGGTTATTTTTCATGCTTGGACTGTTTACAGTAGCAGTAGAGACCCAAATGGAAATATAAAAGCATGCGAAATGTGAGTTATGCATAATATGTCCCTTTTAATATAAATGCTAATGTTTGAACAACAAACTAAAACAGTAAATTAATCACCAAAATTTACACCTCTCTTGTGACCTACATCAGGCAGTATAGTATAAATCTAATCTACAACAGTGCCATATTCACAGCTCTAATATTAGTGGTAATTACGTGACTATAAAAGTGTCCTCTGCTCTAAAGGGGCCTGCACTTCAGTTCATTAATCAAAACATCGTTAGAGACATAATTAACAGCAAACAGCCTAAAAGGCTTCAAAGATTTTTTGAGCTAATGTTTCAAAGTACAATGTCTGACCTGGGCACTGGAGAGGAAGGCGGAGAAGAGGAGGATGATGGGAAGGAAAATTTTTGCTGAGCTGAAGAGTTCTCTCCCGATGAGTCTAGCAGGTCAGGCATGCCTGGGGATGTGCTCACAGTTTCCGTGACTACCAGTTCTGGGTCTAAAATAAACAGCTCGTCCTGAGAAATCTCCGTCACGTAATGAAGATGCTCCTAAACAAAATGCATCTTTCATTATGACCTTAAACTGGAATGTCTCAAGATTTCCATACAAAGAAGATGAAATGTAAACTGACTCTATGTGAAGTCTATAAATGTTATTAAAACCCACAAGAATAATTAGTAATGAGTGAGTACAAGTGCATTGGTCCCATTATTCAGTCTCACCTGGGCTCGATCAATCCTGTAGAATCGATCAGCTGTTGTCGCTACAAGAAACAAGATTAAAGGTACACATTAGAGGTTTCCTAATGGCAATGTAACAGTACTTAAAGGCTATTTCTTTCCTATAGTGGCCACTGATGAACATTAGTGGCACTGTATATTGATTGTAAAAGGAATTAAAAAGAGGCACCATTTGAAAACTGTAGGCTGAAAACTGAGGACACCTAACAAAAAAATGTTAGGATGCATAAAGGAGAGTAGGAGACAATGGATGAAACATTCCCTATCGTTCCTAACCTCACATTTTAACACATTTTAATTAAAACAAATGTTTTAGACAAAGTCAGAGGTCAGCTCAGACGGAACCATTTGTGAAGACCCCAGGCAGATTACAAATCCTACTCTTGTAACCAGCTCAATTCCCCCAAGCGAATTAATTAGCTACTGGCTTGTACTGTTATTGTATTTAGAGTGATCACTGAGCAATTGTGAAGTTATATATTGAGAGGAATTAACTGAAATCATTTGAAAACAGTGAAGCCTTAAAACACACTGATATATGAAGAAATCTCGATGTTGAAACTGTTTGTGGTTGGTGTGGTACAGTAACACCATTGGCTTACATGTGAGAGACCTGGGTTCTATTTGAACACACCTGCAGGTGTTTCAGACTCAACAGTGTAGGCTGTTTTTTTTATTTATTTATGTTTTTTTAAGTTAATTCTTATTTCATAGAATAAGCTTCTTGTATATAAACTTGGAACATATATGAAAGCATATATAAAACCACCAACAAAAATGTTATCTTGTAGCTCTTCCATTGACTATACCAGGGGTGGGCAATCTTATCCGCAAAGGGCCGGTGTGGCTGCTGGTTTTTGTTCCAACCAACCAGGAGGTCACATGATCATTTGTTTTACTCAAGTCAACTAATTAAAGGAGTGAAATCAGGTGTGCTTGAGCCTGAATGGACTTAAATCCAGCAGCCACACCGGCCCTTTGCGGATAAGATTGCCCACCCCTGGACTATACCCTCAGAAACCCAAAATAATGCTGTATGCATTTGATTAACCACTATCATACCTGATAATAAATAAATAAATAAATAAAACCCCGAAGTCTGAAAGTTGCTCCGGTTTCCTCCCACAGTCCAAAAACACACGTTGCAGGTGGATTGGCGACTCGAAAGTGTCCGTAGGTGTGAGTGAATGTGTATGTGTCTGTGTTGCCCTGTGAAGGACTGGCGTCCCCTCCAGGGTGTATTCCCGCCTTGCGCCCGATGATTCCATGTAGGCTCTGGACCCCACGCGACCCTAAATTGGATAAGGGTTACAGATAATGGATGGATGGAAGTCTGAAAGTTCTCAAAAGTGGTACGGATTCTATCAGCACCCACTGATGGTATAATTTCACATTAGCTTAATTCAAACTTAAATAGCAACTCACACGTTGATCTACTTAGAACATATTGCAATACTGTGAGTTCCATCCAGTAGAGGAAATGAGGGGTAAAAATCAGAGGTTTTCAAGTTTCTGTTAAACCTTCCTTAATGCATGTCTCTCATCAACCCTGAAAGACCTAATTCTGAATTTATCTTTCTCTGATTTCCCTCCCCTTCCTCTGCTATATGAAGGGAAGTCGTCTAGTTCTGCACAAAATGGCTGCCAAGATTTTAAGGCAGTTTTGACAGCTGTGCCCTGGTTCAGTTCAATACCAAAACAATGATTAAATAAGCAAATGACTTCAGCTGAACCTACAACCAAGATTTCGCTACAGTTTTTCAAGGTGGATTGTTTCTTGTTTACTACAGCCTCTGATCATGTTTTAATAGACCATTACAAAAATATAAATAAAATTCTGAGATGGACCTAACTGTCATTTATTTAAAGGTTGTTGAGAAAGGTGGGGAGAATGATATGTATTTGCTTTGTTTTTTTCTTTGCTAAGTGTGTCCTCTCTGACTGCAACAGTGAAATTATGCCTCAAACAGAAAAACAGAAAAACTGCAGATCGTTTAACAAAGGATTAAAGAGTTAATTAAAGAATAAAAGCCATCTTTGCTTCCTGACATCTAATTGTTATATTCCCTTTTGCAGAGAGTGAAGGGAATACCACCATTCCCATGCTTATTCATAATAAACTGCTGTAACTTAAGGGTAAAACTAAATTACACTATTAATTCTCCTGATTCCAGATCACTTATGTTTAATTCAGCTCTTAAAAAGTTTAAAGTTTAAAAAGAACAGTCTGAATAGAGATGGGTATAATGTTTCTGGAGAATAGATAAATGTTATGTGTAAATGGTAAATGTTAAAATGTATATGTAGAGAAGTATGGTTTGGGATAGACACATAATAACAGAAAGGAGATTATTGATGGACCATAGAGATAAAAAAAAATAGCAAAAGGTAGCACTAAAGAAAACATATCTATTACAGTTGATGTTTCTCATGCTAAAATGCAAATTTGGCTAGATCCCTGTTCGGATGTAGAGGAACCCTAACTTTGATGTTTTTTCTTTCTTGGGTATCACTAGCTATAATGATTTTAGAGTAGAGTAGTGCTTGCTGAACTGGTCCATAATTTGGGATTCCCATGCTTTTTGGAGGTTTCTTTTTCTTTTTTCTGGCCACAGAGTTTTATGGTTATGAATCTGAGAGCACAGTGACATATGTGATGGTTTCAGACATACTTAATGGCTCTGACCAGAGTAATGGTGTTTACTGTAATGGTTCTGCAAAGCTAGGTGGTAGGTTCTGAAATTCTAATTGTTTCGAAGGATACAAAGAAGGCTTTAATGGTTTGAGAGCACATGGTGATGTTAGCATTAATGGTTGTGGTTGGTACACTTTTTTTGCCAGGTTCATTTGAGGTCTGAAGTCTGTTTCCATGGCATTTGTAGATCCTGTTTCACAGTGTAAGCTCAGTAGCTAATACTGTGTCAGTGTGTGTGTTTTTATGGCTTCTGTTCCATGAGAAATGAGCACAATCAGAGCTGGTCTGGAAGTGAGAATTGGCACAGGGAGAAAACCCCACTGAGTCCATCATGTCAGACATCCAATTAATGTACACAAATGGCACCTCCCTCCCTCCCTCTCTCTCTCTCTCTTCATCTATCACCCCCTCCCCCCTCTGAAAGTAATGCTGGCATAGTAATGACCAGTTCATTAGAGCTGAAATGTCAGTGTGGATACTCACTTCTCAGTCAAAACCTTTCTTAACCTTTATTTAATCACAGTTGGGGCACTGAGCAGCATTGCTCTTCTTCGAGGTTGGGGTAAGAGGGCAAAAGAGACAGGGTGCCATGTTGTAGTACCTCAGGAGAAGCTGTGGGTTTGTAACATTTACATAACACTTTCCTCTTTCATTATTCACATGCCGTAGCATTGATCTCAGAGCTAACTCCATTTACCTCTAACCTTTCGGAACTGATCACTTATCAGATTCATCTCTATCCTTGGAGCAAGGCCTACACCATTATGGAGAAATTAAACAGGAAGTTAGGTTTGATTCAAGTGTGACACCACTGCATCATTCAAATGAATGTCCAGACACAACCGAGTGAGACATGAGCAAAAAATAAAAAGTGGCTCTGAAAAGTAACTCTAAAGCATTACTTACAGTCCAGGAAACACCACTTTGGTGACAGTCTCTGAGACGACAGTGTTTTTGACTTGGCCTCATCACCTGCCTGCAGTACAGGATAGCGAGGAAGAATATTACAGGAAACAAGAGAGGGGGGGGGGAAAGGAAAGAAAGCAAGTGTTCAACTCTTGTAAGTTAACACATCAATGAATGATTATTATCAGATGCATTTTACCTTTTTAACAAACCACCCATATGAATCTTTACATAATATATTAAAAATAGAATGTTTAGGGTGTGTTCAGACTTGTAGTTTGATTCCCTTGGTCCAGACTGAGCAAAAAAAAAAAAAAACTTACACATTAATTTCAGTTCACACTGGTACATTTACAATTGAATAAAAGTGAGTTAAAAAACAAATGTGAGATATGACACACCTAGGGCTGGAGAATAATTCAATATATATCACATATATATCAATATATCACAATATTAAATGTTTAAATAAAAATGGGGCGGCACGGTGGCGCAGCAGGTAGTGTCGCAGTCACACAGCTCCAGGGGCCTGGAGGTTGTGGGTTTGATTCCCGCTCGGGTGACTGTCTATGAGGAGTTGGTGTGTTCTCCCCGTGTCCACGTGGGTTTCCTCCGGGTGCTCCGGTTTCCTCCCACAGTCCAAAAACACTTGTTGGTAGGTGGATGGGTGACTCAAAATTGTGAGTGTGTGAGTGAGTGTGTGTGTATGTCTGTGTTGCTCTGTGAAGGACTGGCGCCCCCTCCAGGGTGTATTCCTGCCTTGCGCCGGGTACGCTCTGGACCCACCGCGACCCTGAACTGGATAAGCGGTTACAGATAATGAATGAATGAATGAATAAATAAAAATGACATTATTTTTAAACACATTTTCAATATTTCAATATACATTATTAACAGCATTAGTCACTGACTAATATTCATTATAGAGTGCTGCCCCCTTACTTCATTGCACTCAATTTAAATTTTGTTTTAACACTATTAATATCGGGTGGCACAGTGGTGCAAAAGTTAGTGTTGCTGTAACACAGCTCCAGGGTCCTGGGGTTGTGGGTTCGTCTTTGAGGAGTTTGGTGTGTTCTCCCTGTGTTTGTATGGGATTCCTCTCGGTGTTCTTGTTTACTCCCACAGTCCAAAAACAAACAGAAGGATTGGTTACTCAAGTGTCCACAGTTGTGTTGCCTTGAGACTTTGGACCCACTGCAACCATGAACAGAATAAGTGGTTACAGACTGAATGAATGAATGATTGAACAATTAATATTAATATTGACAGCACCATAAGGTTTTTGTTTGACCATGATATCAAGTTTCTTGTTTGCTCTTGGCAGCTTTTCTGTGGCTTCTATATTGTTTATATTGATATTAAAATTATAATGTATCAACCACAATTAAGAAATATACTGTGATATAAATTTTGTCCATATTATCCAGCCCTAGATGCATGTATGAGATTTATTTTTCAAGACAGTCTTCAGAGTTGCCAGCTGGGCTTAATGCTCTTATCGTGGTTGTGTGCATTTACCTGGAGGCAGTTTTACCAAACGGAAACATAGCAAGAGGTGGTAAAATGGATAAAGTAATCATAAAGGTGGAAGAAATTCCTCCACTGCATAAACCAAAGAGGGTGTAATGAAAGCTTGCATTTAATAGCAGAGATCGATTTTCCCAAAACACCAATACAATATCAGATTAAAATGAAAATATAAAAAAACAGTTTAAAAGTTCTAAGCATGCAGCTGAAGAGCCACACTCTACTGATACTTGCATGACAGCACTTTCCACACACATGCATGCAAAAGCCATTAAACAATAAATACACAAGTTAATAACTTCACACAAGCTAACATCTAGTCTCACAAACAAAACTAAACACATCTGAGGAGCGCTTAGGAACAAGGAGGAATGACTAAAGGGAAGATATTGAATTCTAAATGATGTATGTGTATGTGTTAGAGCATGAAATATAGTCACAATCTTTTCATATACATTAGGTGTACAAATAAGTTGTAAAGAATATTTGTGTAATATACTACACTGTAATTGTACTGTAACGTAATTCATTTATTCACTATCTGTAACTGCTTATCCAGTTCAGGGCGGCGGTGGGTCCGGAGCCTACCCGGAATCACTGGGCACAAGGCAGGAACACACCCTAGAGGGGGTGCCAGTCCTTCACAGGACACACACACTCACTCATATGAACACGTGAGTCGCCAATCCATCTACCAACGTGGTTTTGGACCGTGGGAGGAAACAGGAGCACCCAGAGGAAACCCACGTGGACACGAGGAGAACACACCAAACTCCTCACAGACAGTCGACCGGAGTGGGACTTAAACTCACAACCTCCAGATTCCTGGAGCTGTGTGACTGCAACACTACCTGCTGCACCCACCGTGCCGCCCATCGTAATGTAATTGTAATTCATAAATAAAATAGTCTATTGCCTAGTATTAAAAAACAACCATTGTCATTTTATTAAAAACTATTTATGGGCCATGGCCATGATCGTTAACATCAAGACGTTTAAATAGTCTAAACCAAAATCCACACATTTTTTAGATACAATATTAGCCCCAAGAGCAGAACAAATGGATGCACATGCTTCTGGACCACATCATCCTTAAAGGAACTCAAAATGAATACAGTGACAAATTCATTGTTCTCACTTGCCATTTTCAAAATTCAAACTAATTTTTAGGTTCTTTTTGTTGAATTACTTGACAGATGTCATCTTTAATACTACACAACAGGTACTATAAAACTACAAAAGAGCATGTGAATGTCTGAATTTCGTATTATACGAATTTGTTTCACACACACACACACACACACACACACACACACACACACACACACACACAAAAAAAACACTTTAAAACTTATTTGTACACCTAATTCATGTCAGTTTTGGCTTGAATTAAAAACGTAAATTCAAGTTACTCACCGCCCCTTTGTGATATGGTATTTACCACATTATTCTTACAGCATACGAACTGAAATTAAAGAGTCACTCACACTGGTGTCAGCATTCATTAAAGTGAAACTTCTTCATCAGTGATCTGATGGCTGTCACTCCCACTAATGTATTTTAACAGCCAATAATGTAGGGTTTTTATTAATAATGTAGAGTTTTACTTCACCTCATTTTTGTGGTAGTCAGGTCTGAAGAGATTTTTGGGTTTGGTATCAATACAATGGAACCAAAAATATAGGCCCTATTAAAGCTCAAGTGCATATGTGTGTGGGATGGGGGAATGGAGTGGGGGGGATGTAGGGAGGAGTTGTGTAGATATTCATATTGTTGTGGAGACCAAAATATATTTACACACAGATACTGTGAGGACAAAAATCAAGTCCCTTGTTGAAGATGATTTATGGTTAAAATTAGGGTTAGCGTTGTAATAGTTATGGTTAGGGTTATGGTAAGTCGCCAAAAAATTAATTGAAGCTTATGTAACATCCCCTCAAACCACGGACAGAAGACAGTGTGTGTGTGTGTGTGTGTGTGTGTGTGTGTGTGTGTGTGTGTGTGTGAGTATAGTCGGATTTGGGGTAAACAGAAGTGGATATGGGGAGAGGGGTTAGGGGATAAACATGATGGCAGAGAGGACAATCCACCTCAGTCCAAAAGGAAGCCCCCTTTTTTCTAACAAACATCTGTTTTCCACTTCAGTCTCCCACTCAGGGGAACACAAAACATCCTCCAAAAATCCAAAAGAATCCTGGTCAGGAGCAGAGGTCAACAAGTTCCTCTTTTTCAGAAAAAATAAATAAATAAATAAAACGAGTATGTAAATAAATAAATAAACTAAAAAAATAAAAAATGTGCCTGTGTGAGTGCATGTGCTCACTGCATAAACAATACTGTGCATTATGTTTTCCAAGCTTGTTCCTAATTGCTCTGAGCCTGTCTCTCTCACCTCCCAGCTGTCTCACCCACCTGGAGCACGAGCCGCTGCAGAGACGGGTGACACGACACAAAGTCCTGCAGGAAACCCCAGCATATAAAACACCCAAAAATACACATATACATAAACCTTGACCATAGACTACAAACTATGCTTCACGATTTGGAGTTTTCCTATAAGTAATTAACTACTCCAAGATTTTAATGGAGCCTAGCGACTAAGAGATATATAATTATGTTGTGCCTGCTGCTTTAAGCAGCAACACGTAATATATTGTTATCCGATTTGGTTTTTTAAATTATTATTCCGCGTTTCTTGTCCACTTAACTAGTCTCGCAGTTTTCGAGCTATCGACTGGGAATCGTGCGTCCTATAGCGACGATGTGGGCTTGTATACAGCTTTCCAATACCCGCACTCGTTCGTCCGCTACACTCGTTTTTTGCTCCGTTTTTCCCCAGTCATTTCTATGGAATTAATTTTCAAAGCGCTCTAACTCAGTCATTTTTCAAGCTACGGACACAGGATTTCAGACGGTCGGACCCGGGCATACCGGGTCCCATCACGTCCGTTTTAATACACATTGTATTTTTTGAACGGCTCAGAGTGCGGTTTCTAAATTTTTCTCCTGTATTTAACTCCTCATAACATGCTCAGTTCTCACTTAATCTGCATATTTATTTACCATATTGATCCCCAGACTCTCCTTGTCGCAACGGTATATACGGTTAAGTGATGTGGGGAAATCTTTCCGAGCTATAAGCATTTGTTCAGAGGGTGGGTACGCTCCCATAGGAACGCATTGAAATTATTTTTTTCTTTTTCAATTTTCTGCCGAACATTTCACCATAACTTCCTTATACTTTCATTTAAATTTTAAATGGTGGAGAAATTTCCCCTTTCTCAAACACAATTTTTTTTTACACCATCTTGAGCGCCAGACTGTCCTTGTCGCTACGGTATGTTTCGTTCAATTCTGGTTGGGAAAAGTTTTCGAGCTACGGGTGATTCATTGAATCGTGAGTCTGTCAGTTGTATTCTGTGAGCGTACGTGTGAGAGAGAGAGAGAGAGAGAGAGAGAGAGAGAGAGAGAGGGGAGGGGCAGAGGCAAAAACTGAGGGGGAGAGGTGTGAAGGACATAGGCAGTCTCTAACACTTTAAAGGTCATTTTTAAGGGGGACGTCTTAATTATCCAGGGTTTCTTAAGGTGGAATTTTTAAAGAATACCTCATTCACAATATACTGGCTGTCTTTTCAACATTTTAAGCTTTATTTCACGTGGTCATTTTTAAAGGTGGACGTCTCAATAAAATTGTGGGTTTCTTAAGGTGGTATTTAAAATGTATTGGCCATCTTTTTTTGCTTTTAAGTCTCTTTTGGCCTGCGATGTGGACATCTCAATACAATTCTGGGTTTCTTAAGGTGGAATTGTTTTTAAAGGTGGAATT
Source organism: Hoplias malabaricus (assembly GCF_029633855.1). Taxonomy (NCBI): domain Eukaryota; kingdom Metazoa; phylum Chordata; class Actinopteri; order Characiformes; family Erythrinidae; genus Hoplias; species Hoplias malabaricus. The sequence continues at coordinate 748,458 of NC_089820.1, forward strand.
CAAAATGTTTCGTTTTCCATTCACGGCCTACGGAGCGCCATAGAGTCCAATGCAAACTGCTGTGGAAGAGTGCTCTCTTAACATCCCACTACCAGCAGCTTAGCAGTCAACACCTTCACCATAGCGACCCACGCGGGTTTTCCGTACCGCCGACCTTGCTTTAAGCGGGAGATCGGGGGACAGGGGTTTCAGCGGCGCAACATCTCGCGTTTCCTCCTGGAAATGCAGACCTCTAGTTACAATATATAGTTCTATTTATTTTGTTAGTCTTCCCAAACTATTCATAATATCGACATGAAAAATGTATTTAGCATAGGGTATAAATCTTTAAATTTGCAATGGACAAAAAATGACTACACAAAATATAAAAAAAAATTAATTATTATGACCACTGAATAGAAAAAAATGTTTATCAGAAACTCCCATTAGATTATCAAATTACCTTTTCTAGACCATTCACACTATACATAAACATAGCACGCATGCATATCTATAAGGCACTGGACACCACTAAACTCAGAACAGTGTATTTCTAAGCTTTTTGTGTTTTTTAATGTTCCTACAATTTACTTGTGGGAGTTTGTGCGAGTGTGCATGTGTATTTGAGTGAGTATGGAAAATGAATTAGCAGATAAATACCCAGCTGCACTACAGAGATCTCAAATTGCAGCACATTTCACGCCCTATTTACTGCCTGGGGTCCTTCATTAACAATTGCAGGGAAGAATTGTGTGTGTGTGTGTGTGTGTGTGTGTGTGTGTGTAAGGGAGACCTCTCTCCATTCCCCTGTTCAAAACCAAAAAGAGTTTAACAAAGCAAAACAAAGGGGCTCATTAGCATATTTCTCCAGCTTAAGTCTGTGATTGGTGGGTATACATTAGTGCTCTAGTTTAAAGCGCCGTCACCAGGAATATCTTTCTGGAGTCTCATCCATCATTATCATTTTCATCATAGGTTTCAGCACATTTTTCCTATAATGTTCATGTTTTTTTTTTCTATAATGTCTTCCCATTTACTTTCACCATATATAGTCTGCCTCAAACCCGCATTCTCTTTCATCTCTGTCTCTTTCTTTTTCAGTCTTTGTCCTTGACTTCCATTTCTTATCCCTCTTCCTACTTTTTCTCCCTCTCATTACTTTGCCATTTTTACGCTTCCTCTCCTATGTTCCTCACACTCATTTACCACCTTTCTCCCAGTTCCCTCTTTCCTCTCCTTTACACTCCTCTCTTCTTCCTAGTCCTTGTGCTCATTCAGTGTACTCCTCCCTTTAATTCCTATCTGTTCTTCCCCCTTTTTTCTCCTGTTCACCTCCTGCTTCTCTCTATTTACTCTCTTCTCCACCCTCTCTCAATCTCATTTATTCTCGTTTTCTATTTTTCCACTCTATCCCCCCATTCACTTCTTCTCTCTCTAACTCCCTTAAACTCCTCTCTCAATTTTCTCTCTCTTCCTCTCTCTTTTCCTCCGAAACTCCCCCACCACCCACCCAAGGCCCCTTGCTCTCGCTCTACCTCTTGCAATCTTTCGATGTGTACTCGGCAGGTTTCCAGGTCACTGTCTCCAGGGATGACGATAAGCCCCAATGGGATTGCTGGGAGATGGATAGAGCGAGAAAGCAACAGAGAAGAGAGAGAGAGAAGGAATAAAAAGAAAAAAAAAGAGTCATTCCATCATTGGCTTGATAAAGTAGGGCTTTGCTGTTTTGCAACACCTGACCCACATTTCTGCTAACAGCCTTTACAGAAGAGTGCGGGGCAAACCTTGCATATTAAAAAGGCAGAGACGCCAAACTAAGCAGAGCTTAACACAGCTGATTTAAAGCTATGGAGTTCAGCAGGTTTAAATTCCATTAAAAGTTCATCAAAAATGTGAGAACATTAAAAGATGTCGGATTAAACAAATAATGGGGCATTTTCCTCCACAGACTGCTGTGATGGTCTGCCACTGTTGATAATACCAAAATTACACTTCCATTGAGCTGTAGGCTCCAGCTTGCAAGATAGCACTTTTCCCATTTGCTTTGCCGGCCTGTGGCATTCACACAAAAAAAACAAACAAACAAACAAACAAACATGTGTTTTTTCCTTTGGTGATTTTTGGGGTGAGTCAGATATTGCTGAAATAGTAGATAGAGAAAGAAAGAAAAACTTGCTCATCAATAACTGTCAATAATTGGGAGTATAACGAAACCACTTAAAAGTTTATCTGCTTCCATATCTAAGTCCATATTCTCATCACAAGCAGGAAACAACTTACTAATCAATAGATATTGTGTTTGTGGTGAGGGAAAACAATTCTTCACTTTACTGGGGCAATTATTTTGCTCATAGATTACAGAAAAAAATGCTTTGGTCCATTTGGAATTGAACAGCTAGCTTTTTTGTAGCTGTTTGAAAGAAGATTCCTAATTGCAGATTTTTAATAATGTAGTAAATTTAGTCACATAAATTGTAGTTTAAGTAGATTTAGAGAGACCACAAAGACAAATGTAATCTAGAAGGCACTAGAATCATCAGTCTGGAGGCAATGGCATATTTCAAGAGAAAATAGAAGCAGGGAATGGTCCAGTTACACAGCTACACCAACACAGTCCTTTTGCTAATGGCATAATGTTCTTATATTTAGATAAGTAGTTGTACACAGTACAATGTTTCATCCACTACATGGTTGAATCATCAGTTGAATTTAGTTTTGTGTGTTGGTGAGGGGCGCTCATAGAGCACCACAACACACCTCTCTGAGCTGCCTCAATTTAGCCACATCTTTAGTAAATGACTTTTACGCCATCACAGTAGTATTTGTGAAATGATAAGACTGCCTCTAGAGAAGACAAGAGGAGGGAGCGATGAGGAGAGAGAGAGAAAGAGAGAGGGAAAGAGAGAGAGCACAAGAGGGTGCTCTTTATTGAGGAATGCTCTGTTGCTTAGCAACATCAGACCATCCTTCTGTAATTCAATTCAGACTTGTTCTTTTTTTTTTGCATTCACTCGCTCTCTCTGCCTGTTGCCAGTTTTGTCTAAGCCCTTTATAGGTGTGAAGAGTGTGTGACAGCGAGAGAGAGGAGAGCCAGGTGTGTGTGTTTTATGTTTGCAGGCGAAGGCAGTTTGAACAGCACAAAAACTATGGCAGTGCCTTCTAGTTTGACCTGTAAGTGGAGCACTAGAAGATGGCGTGCTGTACCCAGGGTAGAGATAATGCTCTAGAGCTTCTGTTTGAAGACACTGCAACTCCATTGTCCTAAATAGCAATCGAGTTCATTTGCATGTATGTATGCATGGGGAAGCATGAATGGCAGTGTTTTCGTGTACTGACATCTAGTGTTTTAAAAGGGGACAGCCCATGTATTTAAATAGGTGGAAAACCTTCAAATATGTTAGTTTTACAAGAAAAAGCTAAATCCTTCCTTATTTCTAAAGTAAACTAATGTGAAGTGTTTTTTCATTAATTCAGGGGAATTTAATGTGTCTGCTCATCATGAAAATCTGCTGTGTTTAAAGCAAGAAAAAAATTAATCTAATAAAAAAAGAAAAATATATGCACTTCTCCCCTATTTAATTTCCTTTTCTCATTTCTATGCATCTCATGAAAAGCTTGATAATGATCCAATGTTTTGAACCAAGTGTACTAAAGCTGTGAAAGCTGTGAATGTGGGAGAGATGGGGCTGGGAATTGTTGCTTCAGGGTCTTACTAAGGTTTGTGTATCTTGTATACACTCACAGGCTTCTTTGAGTTTTTCTTTGTGATAGTGTAGAGCCTCATAGTCATGCATGCTGATGCGGTTCACTCGGATCCGTAACCTCTCTGGGAATGGCTGCTGACTGGAGGGAGAGAGAGAGAGAGAGAGAGAGAGAGAGAATCAGAATTATAAAGAACAGTTTATTTTTACATTGTAGGATACAATGATATATACATTATATACATATATATTACCTAGCATCTGATAAACTGCTTAAAACCATAAAGCCATAACCTATATGCAAAGTTTTCAAACATTTGAAATTGATATATTAAAATAATTGTCTTAGTTTAAATTTGTCTAAATGTGACCCAAAGAATTCCCTTTATGTTTCTAACAGCTTTTATCTTTTTTCTGTGATTGATTAAAGTCTTCTGGCACTTGTCAATTTTCCTGTTTGAGTAAGAACTTCGTAACATCCATTCAGATAAATAAGATCTGTAATCCAAATAGTCCAATAGTGAACTGGGTGATAAGAAGCAACTTCTTTAATTAATTCATTCATTATCTGAAACCGCTTATCCAGTTCAGGGTTGCAGTGGGTCTGGACCCTACCCAGAATCACTGGGCGCAAGGCAGGTACACAGTCCTTCACAGGGCGACAAACACACGCACACACACATACACATACACACTCACACACCCATGAACACTTTTTGAGTCGTTTCTCTGAGGAAACCGACACAAGGAGAGAGCATCATCTTCGATTGACTGAATTTTCTTGCATTTTAAACAATTTCTTCTATTAGAAACAACAAGGGCTAAATTTATCTTCAAATTTCTCCAGATCTGAATTAAGAGTTATTTTCCCCTATCAGAAAGAAGAAAACTTCTGATGATGATAGTCCTAGTGGACTACAGGTTTTGAGCTTTACTTCCAGAAATCTTCCCTTTCTTTGCATGAATCTTAGTCTAATAACTCTGGAAAAATCATCAGTTACATCAGTGTCCAACACTACAGTAAGTGTTATTAAAATACAAACATACACACACAGACATAGTCCTCTTTGGTGCTGCTGACTAATACAAGCACATAGAAGAGGGTGACATAAAGCGAAACCCAGAAACACACTCCATCATCTCTCCAGAACAGATGCTGTCTGAGAAGGTGTCTGATCTCTCTCTCTCTCACATATCCACAAGTGCATATTCTCATCACAGGCAGGAAACAACTTACTAATCAATAGATATTGTGTTTGTGGTGAGGGAAAACAATTCTTCACTTTACTGGGGCAATTATTTTGCTCATAGATTACAGAAAAAAATGCTTTGGTCCATTTGGAAATTGAACAGCTAGCTTTTTTGTAGCTGTTTGAAAGAAGATTCCTAATTGCAGATTTTTAGTAATGTAGTAAATTTAGTCACATAAATTGTAGTTTAATGGATTTAGAGAGACCACAAAGACAAATGTAATCTAGAAGGCGCTAGAATCATCTGTCTGGAGGCAATGGCATATTTCAAGAGAAAACAGAAGCAGGAACACACTCCAACATCTCTCCAGAACAGATGCTGTCTGAGAAGGTGTCTGATCTCTCTCTCTCTCTCTCTCTCTCTCACACACACACACACACACACACACTTGAGATTGCTGACTAATATAAATACAGAGAGAATTGTAAGAAAAGCAGCTCCTACACACACACACACTTAAACAAACACTATGTAATTAAGGCAACATTAAGGCAACATTAGTGCTTTTCCAGATTTTTGAGCTTGTTTGTGTGTGTCTGGCTCCTGTTAAACAGATGGTCAGTAGGCAGTGCACTGGAGCCCACCATGTATGTGTCTTCTTTGCAGACAGCTAATTAGCCTCCACCCTCAGCATTTCCTTCTTAAATGGGGAAATTTACAAGAGGTCGAGGGGCTGCGTTGAAGCTAAAGTCATCACAGAAGCAGTCGTGTGTGAAATTAACTAAACTGCACAGAAAAAGAGAGCAATAATAATCTTATTAAGTGAGGCTTGTTTGGGTTTATTGGACGTGTCTGCATTTAGCACACATTTATTTTCAAGGCAGAGTGATGGAAGTGGGTCTAAAGTGGCTGTGCAAACATAAACACAGCTCAGAACGGACGCAGTTATGGAGTTGACAGAGTGAGGGCAAGATAGATCGACTCAGAGAGAGAGAGAGAGAGAGAGAAAGCGAGCGAGAGAAATGTTTATCTCCTGTCAGCTACACCTATCAAGTGTGTGTGTGTGTGTTGGCCTCCAACATCTGCAGCTCCTTCAATTCACAATACAGAGAAATGAAACCATGACCTACCGCCCAGGAACGGGCACAAGAACACAGAAAAATGAAGTGAATGTGTATAAGTGAGCTCAGATGGTTAAGTGGTCAGTAAATGTCAAGCTAACTGCTGGCCACTATCTTTACATGTGTGTCTTTGCATTTTTCAGACATTTTCCAGGAAATAATTTTGTAGGGAAAAACAAGAAATAAATATAGGAATGGCACTTGAAAAAAAGGTTATTTTATACAAAAACTATTTTATTTTTGCTGAAGGGATTTGCTGAGTCCTCATTTGACCATATGCAACTTGTAAGCCCTAATCTCCTTACTATAGGTCATTGGATCATCACAATGATATAAAAGGTGTAATTTTAAGATAAAATACAATATAGTGTTTCATTAAATTGGAACACTGTATGGTTGCCTCTGGGTTAATATGAGGTGTTATTCTTTTAACATTTTGGTAACAGCTAAATTAGATTGTAGGCTTACCTTCTGTGAAATGAGGCTGAACAACCTTTGTAATCAGGGATCACCAAAAATATATTATAGAGCAAAATCACCCAATTCTATTGGTTACTACCATACAAAATTTAAGCCTGTACTCAAATAATATTAAAGGCATAGACCACCCAAATCTGTCAGCAGATTTCTTGCCCTGAAATTGATTTTCATATTATACAGAATATCTTCCATAGGAACCATGTGTTAATTAATTCTGAATAAATAGGAATAATGTCACTAAAACTCACTGTAGCTTAGGCTTTTTTCCTATCTCATCCATTCATACTAGGACCAATACAGCATCTACAATGTGAAATATTAAGGGGAGAGTGGTGGAATGCCTTTAAAAAGAAGCTTGGCCATTGTTAGTCTCCAAAGTAAACTCTCTTTTAGTGAATCATGATAAGTGTGACAAAATTTAAAAAGTCTGCCTCAGCCATATATTTCAGGTTTATACATCAATGTACTGATTTACTGCAGTACTATTTGTGTTTACTACAGAGCTACTCACAGCAGTATATCTACTGCTAATAATTAATACCTCACTATTACTTCACCACTACAGCCAACAGATTATGAATTTTTTTTAGATTCTTGTACAGATTTTCCCTTCCACCTTACAATGGCGCATACATTTAATTGAGCTTGTAGTAGATGTTAAGTTCTTGATGTGTTTTATACATTTCAGCTTATGTTGTGCAGAAAATACAGTGCACATAAAAAATAAACCTGGCTTCTTATTTCAATGTTCTGTTCAGCCTTAAATTTCTGGTGGAACGGTAAAATTAATCTAACATGTTCATGTGAGTGATTTACTAAAGGCAATAAAGTGTTTTTAAAAAGCTAGATAACTACTGCCTTCTCTGGTTAGTGAAGGTGCTGCCTTATGTAAAACTTATAAAGGAATTGTATTGTGCAGAGTAGGGGTGTTTGAAATCATGTTTCAAGATTCTTCCAGGCATGGATATTGTAAATTTACTGTAATATTTAATGTTATAGATAAGAAGAATATAAATGTTTCTACCCCAAATCTATTGCTTTTACCCTCTTTTGGGTGCATTCAAGTCTTAATTGGGGGGTCAACCAGTTTGGCCCAAAAAATTCAAAATCAGTGCATCCCTAATTTTATTTAATAGTAATCTACAGTTCTCTTTAAACAAGACAAAATAACAGTATGAGAGGAATGGGGCTACAATCAATGTGGGGCTGAAATGCTTAGCCACTTTTGTTCTCAAATAAATGTGATTCAAACAGGAAAATAACATTCTTGCTAAAAGTTCTACCAAATGTTGTAAAAGTATAAAGTACTTACTCGTTGAGCAGTGGTATGGAGGTCCTCCTCTTTGTCTTCTGCACCATGTTGGCCTGGTTGCGCAGTGAAATGTGAATGGTGGACGGAGCCAGTTTGCACGGCTCTCCATCTACCTGCATTGGGATGGACTTATAGGTTGTGAGTGTGACCTCACGACACTGGTTCAACCTCTCACCATGACCTCCGACTTGCAGCGTCGCCTACAGCAATGATAACATCATATTGCATGTAGCAGTGACAACTACAACTGATCCATTAAATAAAATCTCATTGAACCATATCCATAATCATAATCAGGCGTCATCAATTCATAGTTATTTCAGTTGGATAAATGTTTTGAAATAACTTATGTTTTTTGGCTAGTTTTGCATCAGTACAAGAATTAAAAAAAAATACCAATGATGTCATGGTGAAGCCAATGACCTCAATGCAGCCGTCATCATGGCGCTGAGGCTCAAAATCATGATGTTCACTTGGGTTACCCCATGGCATTGTGCCAGCACAGTACCTACACAAACAAACACACAAAATTTGTTTCTATGAACTCTCAGGACATTACATCGACTTAGCGTGTACACACACTTGGCCCAGTTGAAACGAACCATGCCAGAATATGATGTCCCCCTCCCCAGTCCCCCGCTGGCCTGTGCTCACTCTGCATGCTCCTTGTGTTGCTTTTATTTTGATTTATGGTGTTTTTGCACAGCACCGTGGAGTTCAGGATTGTACTTTTTTGGCTTATTTGGAGTAATTTGTTTTATAGATCTATCGTTTATTCAGAGCAAGGCTTTTCCTTTAATCATACTGCACGTATAAGAATATTTTTTTCCTGAGGCAAATAGTTGAGAATTTTACCAAATAACTCAGCCGTAGAGCTGGAGACTTAAGGCCAATTAAAGCTTCTGCATCAAACCTAGGCCACAACCAATGTGTAGGTCGTGCATCAATGTGAACCCTATGCAGTGACCTAATGCACACCACCTCACAAATATAAATATATGTTTTTATCAATGCAGACTGCAATGACTCTGACTGGTCCACAGTCGGATGAACATGGATTAAGCTGTGGAAGGAAGACCAGAAATATAAACACTTCTTCGCCACACTACAGAGCACTTTACAGATAAAACTAAAATACTACACAACTACATTTTGTACTACATAGGGTGGAGGAAGATATTTGGGATTCAGCCATAGTGGTTTGGCAGTGTAATTGCAGAGTGACCCAGACACCAATGCAGAAGTATAAATGCTCACAATGGTGTAGGGCTCTTGCGCAGGCTATGGCGTAGGGTCTGCGTTGGGTCAACAAAAAAGAATAAATCTGTCTTTACCCTTACATTAACCATGACAACTTCTAGCCTAAGTCTAACCCTTACCCTACTCTTATCTTACCTTTAACTTTGTCATAACTACGGTATTTAAAATTTCCCTGACCCTAAACATAACCTGCACCGAATAATTTAATGATTTACATTATAGGGACATGGTTTTTGTTCCCCCCAAAAAAACGGGACAAGTGGAAAATTGGTAGGAATGTAAAAAAAATAATAAAGTAATTCATGATTTGAGGAAAATATTGAGGAATTCAAGATACCTGGGAATATTGAGGAAGACCAGACACTGCAGCTTCAACTCCTGAACCTTAGACGTCAGATCTGCTCCATCACACTGGTAAAGAAAAAAAATGTCATACTGTTGCACAATGAAGCAATAGTTCAGGACATATTCATTCCTTCAGTGTGGGAAATAACTCAGTGCTCTATCACGCAACAATTTAAGTAAGCACCAAACCGATATCATATTGTGTTTATACTGAAATAGAGCTGCCAGAGGTGGTTGTCTGAAGCTATGCCATAACAGAACCAGCTTTGATTCCCTACAGAACTTTTCAATAAATATTTCTTTCCGAAAACAGGATGAGATGCCTAAACAACCCTTTTAGAATTACACTTCAGTAGTTATTTATGTTTAATAAATATGCTATACTTTGCAAAGAAATATAATGCAGGCTTTTTTCTTTTGATAAAATGTTTTTAATTTTTTTTCCTGTGATTTTCTTATCATGGATTTTAGTGGGGCTAAATTCGCTCCCTTTGCGGTCTGGCCTGCCAAAGAACCAATCAAGCAAAATGCTTGCATCATCACTCTGCCAACATCTTTCAACATGGCTACTGATGTTGGGTGGTTCATGTTGCCATGGTGAAAACAACATCCATCATTCTAGGATCTAACACAGCTTTGCAGTTCTGAGTGGCAGCAGCTCTGAAGATTTGGAGGATGGACTTAACTACGATTAAACTGCATAAATACACATGTCATATCAGTCAACAGTCATATCAGTATATTATGACAACTCAATCCTTGGCTTTACATACTTTGTTTGCCACTTTTCACCTTGTTCTTCAATGGTTGAAATCCCAACAGGACCACCACGGTGTTGGTGTGTGCTACGCTGGTAGGGTGGATCAAACACAGAAGTACTTCTGAAGTTTTTAAACACCTCAAAGACGCTGCTGGACTGAAAACTTGAAGAACTTGAGGACAACCAACAAAAACTGTGCAGCAAAAGGTCATATATGTCTCCGATTTTACATCTACAAAGTGGTCCAGCGAAGTAGGTGTGTCTAAGAGAGTGGACAGTGAATGGACAGTATTTAAAAAATCCAGCAGCACTGCTCTGTCTGATCCACTTGTACCAGTTCCACACACACACACACACACACACACACACACACACACACACACACACACACACACTAACACACCACCACACAGTCAGTGTCACTGCTCCCTTGAGAATGATCCACCACCCAAATCATGCCTGCTCTGTGAGGGTCTGGATCATAACCCACCATGGTGAAAGGGTGCAAACAAAGTATGCAGGGCAACAGCTGGATTACAGTCTGTAATTGCAGAACTAGATAGATAGATAGATAGATAGATAGATACTTTATTGATCCCCAGGGGAAATTCAAGAACTACAAAGTGCTCCTGTCTGGTCAGTGTAGCTGAGACAATGGACAATGAGTGTGGAAACAAGGAGGTGGTCATAATATTCTGATTTGACTATGTATAATGAAATTAACAAAGGTAAATAAAATTATTATTTTTATTATATATATATATATATATATATATATATATATATATATATATATATCCTTTAAAAAGGAAAAAGGCTTTAAGTTAAATTTTTCTTGGAACTGTCTGTCCTGGCCAAGAGGTTAAAGAACTGAATCATGTAATAACATATTTGTACAGTGCCTTCAGAGCCCAAGAAGGCTTAATTTTTGAAGACGCCTTTAATTCTAAATTAATACTTACAGGCAGTTAAAGGTAAATACAAAAAAGGTTTTAACTTCTCTTTTCTGTTAATAACTGAAGTTCTGAAAGACTCTGCTGCATATATTTAAGAACACATTCTAACAAAGACACCTTTGGCAGAACAGTAATTAGTATGCATAACAAACTCCCTTTTTAAATGTGAAAACACATGAACAGTTATATTAATCCTACATCAGGGTCCGTTTTTTGGCAAAAGAAAAATAAAATAAATGTTACACTGATGTAGTTCATAGTTCACTCACCACCACTTTGATGTGCTTGGCCAAGTCTTTGGAGCTTCTCATGATGAAATCTGAGAAGGCTGTCTGTTAAAAAAAATAAATATAAAAAAAAGGTGACCCTAATATATTAACTACCACCAGCATCATCCTCATCGCAATCACCACTATAATGAGTCACGCTGTTTAATAATCAGGCTGCTTTTGCTTAATTGTTTAGCTTATGTAAAATTATGCAAAGCATGCATGTGCATTTGTGTAAAAGAGAGACATTTTTGTCCTGTGGCTTAATGATGAAATGGTACTAAATAGGCACTGATTCACTGATGACATGCAGTCTACAGTCTTCATCAAGAGACAAAACATAATAACTTTAAGCTCTATCACTATTCACATGTGATTAGTAGTTTCCATGTAGATCTTAAAATGTACAATTACCCATATGAAAGAGCAATGCCTCTCTATATCTGTTTTGAATTAAAGTTCTTTTTAGCTCAGCCTACAAGCGTTTTCTATTTATTACTGTCTAATTTCTGTTTACATGTCTCTCAGCACATCACTACTTGCTTAATTGCAACAAATATTTTAAATGAAATTTAAGATTACTGCCTTAATCAGAATATACCTCAACCATTTTCATTGTACTCTTAGGACCTGAGGGCATTGTTTTTTCTGACCATCACTGGTACAATTTTCAATGCCACAAAATAAAGGTTTTTTTTTTTTTCAGTGATGTAGACACATACTTTGTGTGTGTTTTAGAAACCGTGTGTGTGTGTGTGTGTGTGTGAAAATGCTACGGGGGGGTCTCTAAGATGTCTCTTCCTCTGTCCCACTCACCCCCGCATAGAACATCTTGTTCTTGAAGCGACTGTTGAATTTCTCTGGGTTCGCCTCTGGGGAGAGAGAGAAAGGCCAGTGTTTCAATTACTGCCCATCAACCTGACCACAAATGAGGGCTGACACAAAAAACACACAATTTTGTGCATCTCACAAACACACATCCCACACTTATAATAAAAAAAATAAAACACATAGAGCTAGTTTCGAGATTAGATAGATTTTTAATGAGACACATGACACAGATATTGCTTTTTATGACAACTTACACAAACCAACATTAACATGTATAAAGGGAGCAATAATCAGATTCAGCCTAGAAAGTGTTATGACGATGGACACATATAGGAATAAACCTTAAGTGTTTATGTAGCTGCATGTCAGTTGTCAAAGCAAGGCTTATATAAGTAGGTGTCATGTAGCCTAATGAACACTGTCCTACAGTGATATGTTATCAAGACTGATATCATTACACAAACCTCGAGACTCATGAAATTCCAGAGTTACGTGTGCATCGAAACCCAAGCTGAAATAGTTGTTGAAAACATCCAAAGGAAGCTGTAAAATAATCCAAGGGTGACAAAATCAGTCTTACATTATTACACAAACACATATACAAATCTAAATTCATCACACCTGAATATCATTGTTGTCCACTGAAAAACATGCATCATTTTTGTGGATTTTGTGTTTAGTAAATCATTTGAACACAGCAGCTGTCCTTCACATTGTGTTCAATGTCCATGATGAATGGACCAATAGAAATGCTCAAATTACTTTTTGCATTGACTTCCACTGAAATATTCTTCTTTTCCTTCTGTAAAATTGCTGTTTTTGGAAATACACGTTTTTTATTGGGAACTGATAAAAGACAAATGACTCTGATTTACCAATATATCATTAGTACATTCTTGGTAATACAAGATTCATTATGGTCATCACATAAATCATAATAATATAAATCATATAAGCATAATCCTTAATTGAGGTTTAACCTGGGCCCATACAGAAATGTGAGAAAGTAAAAAAAAAAAAAAACTTGACCACATAATACAGTAAATAATTCCAGATTCTCAAACAGCAGTGTATTTGGAATGAATGCAGTGAACATAAGGTTTTTACCTTATCTGTAACCTGTTCATCTTTCTCCTCTGGCCCGGCTTCAGGGTTTGGTTCTACATGTAAATTCCAACGATCAAGCTGCACAATGTTTCCATCCTCCACATGGGACAGAATTTTACATACAGGTTCGTCTGTGTATCCCTGCACACATACACAAACACACCTTATTTAATCATCTTTTGGCACAAATCTTCCATACTGATGCACTTCAGAAAATAGATGACATCATGAGTTATGAGGTTTATTTAGAAACACTGAAGCAACATCTCAAGACATCAGCCTGAAACCTGGTTTCAAATGGTTCTTCCAGGAGGACAATGTTCCTAAGCATTCTTCCAATTACAAACCGGATTCCAAAAAAAGTTGGGACACTAAACAAATTGTGAATAAAAACTGAATACAATGATGTGGAGGTGCCAACATCTAATATTTTATTCAGAATAGAACACAAATTACAGATCAAAAGTTTAAACTGAGAGAATGTATCATTTTAAAGGGAAAATATGTGGTTTCAAAATTTCATGGTGTCAACAAATCACAAAAAAGTTGGGACAAGGCCATTTTTTACCACTGTGTGGTACCCCCCCTTCTTCATACAACACTCAACAGACGTCTGGGGACAGAGGAGACCAGTTTCTCAAGTTTAGAAATAGGAATGCTCTCCTATTCAGTTCTAATACAGGCCTCTAACTGTTCAATCGTCCTGGGCCGTCTTTGTCACACCTTCCTCTTTATGATGCGCCAAATGTTCTCTATAGGTGAAAGATCTGGACTGCAGGCTGCCATTTCAGTACCTGGATCCTTCTACGTAGCCATGATGTTGTGATTGCTGCAGAATGTGGTCTGGCATTATCTTGTTGAAAAATGCAGGGTCTTCCCTGAAAGAGATGACGTCTAGATGGGAGCATATGTTGTTCTAGAACCTGAACATAGTTCTCTGCATTAATGGTGCCTTTCCAGACATGCAAGCTGCCCATGCCACAAGCACTCATGCAACCCCATACCATCAGTGATGCAGGCTTCTGAACGGAGTGTTGATAACAACTTGGGTTATCCTTGTCCTCTCTGGTCCGGATGACATGGCGTCCCAGTGTTCCATAAAGAACTTCAAATCGTGACTCATCTGACCACAGAACAGTCTTCCTTTTGCAAGACCTCTGGCCCAGTGCAAACATCTGAACTTGTGGAGCTTGCTTAGAAATGGCTTCTTCTTTGCACTGTAGAGTTTCAGCTGGCAACGTTGGATGGCACGGTGGATTGTGTTCACTGACAGTGCTTTCTGGAAGTATTCCTGAGCCCATTCTGTTATTTCCTTGACAGTGGCATTCTTGTTTGAGGTGCAGTGACATTTAAGGGCCCAGAGATCACGAGCATCCAGTAGAGTTTTACAGCCTTGACCCTTATGTAGTGGAAATAGTATGCACACGTTGCGGTGGCATTAGCACTACATTAGCACTACAGAGCCCTCCCCCCTCTCTCTCTCTCACACGCACGCTCACAGAATACAACTGACAGAGTTGTATGTCAGACAAACTGACAGAGTTGTAAGGTGGAATTGTTTTTAAAGGTGGAATTCAAAATGTTTCATTTTCCAGTCACGGCCTACGGAGCTCCATAGAGTACAATGCAAACTGCTGTGGAAGAGTGCTCTCTTAACATCCCACTACCAACAGCTTAGCAGTCAACACCTTCACCATAGCGTCACCTAGTGACCCACGCGGGTTTTCCGTACCACCAACCTTGCTTTAAGCGGGAAAGACGCTGATCGGGGAACAGGGGTTTCAGCGGCGCAACATCTCGCGTTTCTTCCTGGTAATTATTATATTGTTTATCCCAGCAAACTTTCAGTACCAACTCATGAGCCATGAGAGACATGAGACAATGTGACCTTACGTATCCGGAGATCGACAGGGAGCATGTTGCTGACGGTGCCTTCCAGCACAACTTCCTGGAGAATTGCAGACGCGGGCCTTGTAGGTTGCAACCGCGGGCGTTCATTTTCTCCCGAGGCTTTCAGACGCAGCCGTCGGAGCTGGTGGTGTTCTGTAGGTCTCTGTCGGGATTCTTCGTTGTTGCTGATCTGCCGCCTTGTGAGAGAGAGACACGTCCATGCAGGTCTCTCCTGGGCAGGTTTCCACATCTCAGAAGGTCATTCTGAGAGTGCGTGCAGCCGTCCTCTTCGTGGCGTTGTCGTCGTTTGGAGGGTCAGAGGTCTAAGGTTGCCTTCATGCTCTGGGTGTGGCGTTGAAATTTTGCTAGGGTTAAACTATAGCTTTTCTTAATGTGTAGCTTCTATCTGGACCACGCTTTAAAGGTCCAAGACTGTTTAAGTAAGCCATGAGTCTGATGCCTGCAGAGTCATTTCCAAAACTCAGGTCATTTTACTCTTTTAGCCTTGAAAAAGGCTAAGAGAGATAATGCCCCAAGTATCTGGAGCCTTGAGGTGAAGAGTCGAACAGTGGAGAAAAAGGGGCAGAAGCCCAAAAACCTGAAAAAGCTTAAAAAGCTTGTGTCATTTGGCGCCACAGGTTTTTAACCAGAGTTTAGAAAACCCTCTCCGAATACCTGATTCGTCCTCAATGAGGGAGAATTGGAGCTTTTCTTGCTCCTGATTGGCCGTTTCCTGTACCTTGGGCGTGTTATCACATAGAATTTATGACACTTGACAAGACAAAGACTTGACCATCCCTGAGTGAATACTTTGCAATATAAAAGATTATATGTTAACACAAAGTAATATCATTAAGAAAAAAAACAACCATGTTCTATATAATTATTAACCAACTAAACACATAGTATGTGGCTACCTTGGTTCTACATAAATTCATATAAACAAAAATGACCTTAAACACATGTAAATTAATTCCTCCTATTTTGATTGTCAAAACGGGATTAATTTCAAACAGTTGTGCCCATATACAACCTGTTTTCCATGTAAGAACTTTGGGATGTTTGAGTCTTTTTAGAATTAACAGTCTTTAAAGGTGGAAGGGGGCATTGTGAGTTTCAATCAAGATTGAGTCTCTGTGTCTCTCTGCATTCTTTTCTTGACCCTTAAGTCCTTGGTCCTTAAGTCATAAAAAGGGTCTTTGGAGGGGGTTTTACGGGCCTGCTCTGGAGGTTTATCTCACCTTACATCTGCTAGTGAGGAGATGTCTCTGAAACGAGCTAAAGTTTGGGTATATCAAATCACATCTTCAGAACGTCACAATTTCTTATTCGAAATGAATATACATTCATCATATCCACTACACTTACACATTGCAATTGTCCCAGATTCTCTGAATCTTTTGATGATGTTATGCAGGGTTGATGATGATAACTTAAAAGTCCTTACTATTTTACGCTGGGTAACACCATTCTGGTATTGCTGCACTATTTTTCTGCGCAACAATGGTGGAATTGGTGATCCTCTTACCATCTTGGCTTCAGAGAGACACTGACACTCTGAGAAGCTCTTTTTATACCCAATCATGTTGTCAATTGGTCTTCCAGCTGTTCGTTATATGCTCAATGTCCTTTTTCCAGCCACTTATTGCTACTTGTCCCAACTTTTTTGGGATTTGTTGACACTGAAATTTTGAATCAACATATTTTTCCTTAAAAACTTTACATTTACTCAGATTAAACTTTTGATCTGTCATCTATATTCTATTACGAATAAAATATTGACATTTGCCATCTCCACATCATTCATCATTGCATTCAGTTTTTATTCACAATTTGTTTAGTGTCCCAACTTTTTTGGAATCCGGTTTGTATTTCATAAAATAGCTTAAGGGTAACAATATGGGTCAAACTTAACAAGCATTTTGAAAACGAAAAATCTTGACTGAATTACACCAGATCCATCATGAGAAATGGGCTAAAATGGAAAAAATAAATAAATAAACAAATAAATAAATAAAAATTATTTTTCTCAAATTAAGAAATTAAAAGACCAACCACCGAAGTTAAATGTATCTAAATAATTGACCCATTACAAATGTAATTAAGTAAATAAAACATAAAATGTACAGTGAAATAAAATGTGGAGTTTTGAAAATTTGTATTTTGAAAGTTTTTAGCATTTCTGACCTCAACTGTATGTCTATTAGAAAATATTAAACATGACATCATTCTTTTATTCTGCATAAGCTCTCACTTACTCCTCCCCAGTTCAGGGTCCTTGCGAGGTCATTTCCTGTCCCCAGTGGAAGGACAGCAACAGCAGGTTGTGGGTTCAGCTGCAGCTCATCCAGAGTGGACAAGATCCAGCCTACCTGGAAAAGTCAGAGAGAACGACACTTCAGGGAGAGTGTGTTTGTATGTAGATGAATAGCTATATTCTGTGAGGTATATGCATCTGCAGGGAGTATAAATTATTATTATTATTTATTTTTTTTAAACAGAGTTTGTATGTGTATAAATTGTATTCAAGCAAACCGCAGAAACTCCAGAAGTCTTACATAACACAAATATTATAGCTAACAGGTGGAGCTTCCCCAATATCTTGCCAATAATATTATATATATATATATTTTTTTTCTTCTTCATCTTCTCTGGTATGGTTCTGTTAATATGTTAATAAATCAATTTATTTACCTGCTGTTTTGGTTTATTTGCTGCTAGCTGATTTACACACAGCTATACCACAAACACCACCATAGTCTGACAAAGGTGCTAAAGGTTTCATTTTACACATCATTTAAAGGCTGTATTTGAGAAAGAAAGCTACTACTTTGGATTCAAACAGTAACATACAGAAAGCAATTAGCTGATCACATATCAATTTCATAAATGTTTATACTTTATAAGGGCTCTTGTAAATATTTTTTCTTACACTTTCTTCCTCACATGAACTCTGTAAAATAATTCAGGTTGCAACCATCTTGGTGCCTTTGTATAATGTAATTACCATTACCCTAACCATTTGGGCCAAGCTGGAGATAGACAAAAAAATAAACAGGAGTTATCCTTTGTAATGTTAACAATTGTATGCTGATATTCATAGGGTTAAGTGCCTTTGCAGTTAGACATCTCTCAGTATGCAAATGTTTGGATGATACCATTTTAGGGTCTGTTTGGGGGTTGGTTAGCCCAATTGCTATGGTAACTGAAAAGCTGTGGCGAAGGATGGGAAAATCAGTGTTATTTTTTAAAGGGTTTGTACAGAGAGAGTTTTTAGACTTTTAGACTTAGTAACTTAGTAAATTTTATTTCATCTCTACTTTTTGAGCCTCCTCTCCTATTTTCAAGAAACACATTGCCAGCAGAAAACAACTTCCAGCGACAAAAGGCAGGAAGAAAGGAACAAATTTAAAAGACAACAATTTTTGGCAGCGATGGTGGGATCATGCTGTCCGACATTATGAACTCCTGTTGCTGTCACAGGTGGACCAAGAATCCTGTTTTTCTGACGATCTGTTTGTAGCCGACCCTGTTGCTCTAAAGAAGCTGAACCGCCACCTCATACAACCAGGATGAGCGAAAGAAATCTCAGAACACATCACACACAGCCAGAATATGAGAGCTGTCTTGTCCTATATATGGTCACATATATTTGTGGGAAAAACACAGGGTTAGTTTTATTCCTGGTCAAAGGCCGTAAAATCCGGTAGTACGAACTTTCCTACTAGAGAAGGAGAAAGACAGACTGATAAGCAACAACATGTTAGCTACAAACCACCAGCTATATCCATCTTTGAATGCTTTTAAAAGAGACACAGAACAGTCCGGGAGGTCTTCTTCCAGCGCCAGTGAAGAAGAGGTTTTAACCTCTCTGTGCTGGAAGCTGCTCAAGTGGTAAATAAACAGGTGAAAACCAAGGGAGGTGAAGAGAAGATAACAGTTAAACACGAGCTGCTATCTCCGGAGCACACTGATCGTCTCTCTAAAGAGTTTATCCACCCTAAAGTTATGGGGTTAGGTCCTTTTATGACACGAATGTCATGTAAGATCAAATTGTACTCTCTACATCCATAAGATGTTTCGGCTGTGTGTTTACAGATTTTGATGCCTGATGAGAAAAAATAGAGTCATACTATGAGAGACATGTAGATAAGCTTTGATCTATGAAGGCTGTCAAAGAGAGCAATATGGGCAGGTTAGTTTTTTGTAAAAGAAGCCATGGGTTTCACTGTCTGTTGGCAAAAGGTAGTGGAGTGTCATCAGAAAAAGTGTGAATGTGTGAACCACTATACGACATGTTTCGCTGAAGTTTACATGTTACAGGGTGGACATGATGAGTGTACTTCTGTTGAAGATGTACTTAACTCAAAGATTCCTGTTGCAAATGGGCTGATGGGTTATTGAAGATTTTGCCTCTGTTAAAACCCAACTGGCGTACAACAGCAGTAGGAGAGCTGTCTGCGAGTTTAGCAGCATATGAAAGGGATTCCAGTGTAAGATTACATATATCTGCTGTCTTGCATAATGTCTCCCAGCAATCTGGGAGTACATATAATAAAATGGAGCATATATGTCACTACTGTGGTAAAAGGGACACTAAAGGGAAATGCAAACTAAAGCATTTGGATTCCTGGAAAATTGCTAATTCAAACAGGGATCAGGACAGTTGAGTGGAAGAAACTTTATCACCTGAGCTGGCAGGGCAGCTTCTCAAGCTTATTCAACAAGCCACTCAAAGGCCTGCTTCTCATAACCAGAATCAGGAGCCTTTAAACTGATCATGTCCGCTGTGAGAGCTTATTTGCAACCGGTTCACATGAATGAGACAATAGACTGTATGTGAAAGCTAGTGTAAATGATCAAGAATGTGATATCACTGTAGTGATGTGTCAATCTCTTACAGTGCGTTGTCCACATGCAGTTAATTCTTTCTAATCTTCTGCTTGTGAAGTCATAATTACTGCCCAGGGAAGGGGTAACTGCTGCTCTCACAGCTCCAAATATTACCCTCCAAAAGACTCAAATCACTAATCCCTCATCTTTAACGATGACTGCATTGTCTGATAATTGTGATGAGAATTAGAATGATGGTCATGAGTGTGTATTGTAATCACACACACCACCTTCAGGCATTTCTGAATTTCCTTTAGAAAATCCTAGTACAATTTTTTTTGTGTGATGGTTCTGAATTCAGGCCCTGAATGGATGCAGACAGACTGGTCACAGGGCCATCTTCCTAACCATTTCTCAGCTCAGGCTGCTGAATTAGTGGCCCTTACTAAGGCTTGCATCTTGGCACCTGGTGTTACTGTAGGTTCTCCCATTAAGAACGCTTCCCATTAAGAATGACAGCTTGTGAGCTCCCAGCTAAGCTTGCAGTGGATAAAGTTAAAGCTCACAGGTCCCTCAACTCTATAGAAACCAAGGGTAGTATTATGGCTGATGCTGCAGCTAAAGGAGCAGCATAATTTGACAAAATTTCCACTACTGCAACAATTTGTAATCAAACTGACCAACAAAACATGCATTTGTCCCTATTACAAGCAGATGTAAATCCATCTCCTGATGCACTGCTGAAATACTGCATGGAGCTCACCGACTCTGTTAGCACTGCACAACAGCATGAAAAAAAGGGTGTTGGTTAAGTCACAACAGGAGGGACACTATTATACCAGGACAGTAGGTAATGATTATAAAATCATACAGCTGCTCCTTTAGAGGAAAGATTGAAAGGTCCGTTTCAGGTTTTGTTAATTACCGATGGTATGTCAAGGTTAAAAAACACGGGCACATGCTTCACATTGTAGAATTGTGCCACCTCCTAATTAGGGACAATGGGTGATTTAGTTGAAAGAGCTTTGGGAAGATCAGATGGTATGTACACCACAGGGGCCAAACCCAAAGTGAAGACTCCCTTTCCCCAAATATAACGACTAACATTTCCACACTTTCAGCCAATATCTTATGGCCCAGTGGTTAGGTAGGGACAGAAGAGTGGTATCATATATGATGATTTTTTTGTATGTACCACATACACACTGTCAGGATCGGGTGGACTGACAGAGGCGGACCCAAACAATAAAACAGGAGACTTATTTATTAAAGATAAAGAAACACCTAGACAGAGAGACAGATACATACAAGACCTAAACAGAGAGATCAAAACAGACTAAACCTAGACATAGAGAGCTAAACAGAGACCTAGACATGGAAAACTAAACAGAGACCTAGACTAGAGAGACAGATACAGAGGAACCTAAACTAGAGATAGAAAACTAAGCTGAGTAAAGACACAAATAGACTTGAGACAAGAGACAAACCAAACGAGCACACGAAGCACAATGAAGGAAAAGGGAAACAGACAAGACAAAGAGAAATCGCATGTAACGTGAAAGAGGTACAGACGAGACCAACAGACTAGTGAAAGTGGAACAAACAAGACATACGGACTAGAAAAAGGAATGTCCAAACAAGAAAGTCTGAGACAAAGGAACTTAAATACACACAAGGACACCTGAGACAGATAACGAGGAGGCAGGATTACAAAGGAGACACAGATGGAGACACTGACAAGGAGGTGGAGCTAAGGCAGGACTAGGGCGGAGACAGGAACAATAATAAACAGAAACATGTGCAAGAGCACATGGTGGGGAAAACACACACACATGACAGGACCAGGGAGTTACACATACAATGGCCGAAAAGATACTGCCGACTATGTTTGTGTTTTACAGCTGCCAGAAACGGGTGCAATTGTTTCTGTTGGAAGACAAAAAATCTGGAACCAAATTGGAGTACTCTCAGTTCTACTGAGCTGACAACCACCTCTACAGAGACATCATCAATTTCATCATTAAAACATCAGAGACTGAGACATCACCAACATTTTAGTGAGTCCCGCCTCTAATATAGACAACTACCTTTGACCACACTCCAGTATGGTCCAGAGGGGGGAGCGTTGTAAATAATTTTTCTTAGACTCTCTTCATCACATGAACTCTGAAAGATAATTCAGAATGCCACCACCTTGACGCATTGTATAATGTAATTATCATGGGGTGTCTTTCGTTCCACAACCATTTGGGCCAAGCTGAAGATAGACTGGTTGCCCCAACTCACCAGCGGTTATCCTTTGTAATGTTAACATCTGTATGCTGATATTGATTGGGTTAAGTGCCTTCGCAGTTAGCCATCTCTCAGTATGCAAATGTTTGGATAATACCATTTTAGGGTCTGTTAGCCTATTTGAAATGGTAACTGAAAAGCTGTGGCTAATGGTGGGAAGAACACTGTGTTTTAACTTTAAAAAGAGACCTGTGCGCACCCAATAAACTTAATTTCATCTCTACTTTTCGAGTTTCCTCTTCTATTTTCAAGAAACAAATTTCCAGCAGAAAACAACAATTTCCAGCGATGAAAGCAGGAACAAAAGAACACATTTAGAAGACAACAGGGTGTTGTGTTCAGATTTATTTTTGCCATTATCCATAATTTGCAGGACCTCAGTAATGGCAGCTGATACATTGTTCAGGCCCTAATCTGCAAATGGAATTATCCCTAATAGGGCTGTGTCATATTGTATATATTGCGATAATATCTGTATAATTCTTATGAAGATAAGAATAATCCATATTGTGGGTAGCTCTGGATAGGAGCATCTGCTAAATGTAAATATAAGTGATAAAAGCAATATTCTGACTTGTTTATGTAATGATGTCATGCAGTTACCCATAATACGGAGTACATCCATTATGTAAGTCATTTAGGCACAGCAGCAACAGAAAGTGAAGTGTTTGTTGCAAAAAGGGCAGCTACTTTGACAGTGTGGAGGTGGTTTGTTTACAAAATTTCAGAAGCACAACAAAACACTATAATATTTTAAATATGCAAAAATGCTGTAACAACAATAGAGAGATACACAGCTAATTTGTTTCACCACCTCAAACAGAAGCGCACATTTGAGTACAATGAAAAGTTTGTATTTGTTTTGTGACTTATAGTGAATCTTTACATTTACACATTTACATTTGCTGTGTGTATGCATGCACTAACTTTTCTGCATTTCAATTTTAGTGATAGACTTTGATATACCAATTTGTTAATTATTATTTATTTTATACAAAATCAGAATCTGGGTTACTGTTAAGTTTAAGTCACTGTTGTTTACAAAATTACCAACTGTTTACACTTTCTACTTTCTACTGAATGTTTGAAACTTAAAACTTATATTAAAGTAAAACTTTACATTTAAACATTTAGTTTGTTCTTGGAATTAATAAAATATTTTTCAGTTGTTTTTCATATCACCAAGTATATTGTTATTGCAAAAATACACAGAAATACTGTAATATTATTTTAGGGTCATATCATCCACCCCTAATCCCTAATGTAGTATAACTCCAAGAAAAAATATGTTTATAAATACCACTTAAGAATATGGGTGCATATTGCGATATATTTCTCCCGAACACTGTGAGGATTTTTAAACCCCTTATTTTTATTCCATATTTCTGTGCGTCTTGAGGCGGTAGTGTTGAAATCCTCCTGGGTGGATAAATGTCAGCCTGTGAAGTATCGGGGTATTCCGCAAGCTGTGCGCTCATCCTAACGTTAATGCTCTTAATTACTCAGAGACACCACACACAGCAAAACCAGGACACACGCAGACACATATACGCGTGTACCCGCTCACACACAAGTATACACACACTGCACATCCTGAATCACAGCTTCCAGACATTCCTGCGTAGTTCAGCATAACGCTACTAAATTTTGACTCTGGGAAACTTTCTAAGAGTGTGACTCAGCAAACTGCTCTGTGACATTAAGTATGTGCATTTGGAAATGAGGGCACGGATGGGCCTTTGAAACTTAATAATGATTTGTACACACAAACTTACTGTGCCATCACCACCACAGGCCAAAATCCGCAGGTTGTGAACTTTCCGGTACATCTCCAATCTAAAACAGACAGACACAGACACACACGCCGCCCCACATATATGCACACATACACAGAGCAAGGGTCCTTTCTTACATGAGTGATCTGAATTATTGATGAGAAATGAAAAACAAGGCTAAGCACTCACCCATGTTTAGGTCCTCCCTGGCTGAGGTCAAAGACTTGACGAGGATTCAAATACCACATAAATGACTGGATTATTTTTGCCCCCTGAAAGGCATATGTCAGTATTTAACTTTGAAATACATAATTCCTGTGATAAAGTGTAACAATAAAAATAATAATAACAATAAAAACAATTGTGTTACAAAAAGGCTGAAACTGATAACGATATGCATCATATCAGCCTACAGCATTGAGTGTATTCAACCAGTGCAGCTCAACAGCTTCTAGATCTGTTTCATCTATGCAAAACCCTACAAATGTGCGATATCATTTCACACAATAGGTTTATTTAATTAGGTTCATGTGTGGGAATCTTTGTTCAATGTTATGGATTGCATTAAACAATTCAATAAATGAGAAAATAGATTTTCAATTGATTTTAAATAGGTTTTTTAGATATTACAGAGTATAACTTGGTTAGCCATCAGTGGGAATAGGCATAACTGTATCTAAATTAAATATGGAATGCAGTGTTTTACCTACAGAAATCAGAATGGCAAGTTAGCCTCATTCAAATTGTGTCTGGCTGGTAGCAAAATGGAAATTCAGTTGCTAAATGAATTTTTCTCTTTTGTATGCATGTATGTATTTATTTAGTGAAAACAGCTTTAAAAGGGTGGACACTTTTCAGGTATCAGCTGTGACAGAACCACATTTAACATTATTTTCTTCAACGAACAATCCATAAAATCACATGAAACACTTTAACATACTGTAATAGGATGTATATAGTGTTGCTGGGTGCAACGTCTTCAACATTTAGTAATCTATTGTTGGATATGTGTCTTCGCTGCTAAAAATTCCTTTTACAGCCTTTAGCTGTAATTAAGTGACTGACCTGGTTTCCGCCACTCTTTGGATTAACAAACACTAGCAGTGGTTTCATCAGCTGGGAGGGAATTGGTCTCACAATAAACGGCTTCCATCGACCCTCCTATCAGGACAGTTGGAGAAGAGGGTTTAAAATCTATTCTGGTTTTACAGACCACAGAAAAAGAGCTGATAGAGGAAAGGACTCCCACCTCTACTCCCTTCTTGCTAGATTTGCGTTTGAATGAGGTCCGTTTCTTCTTTTTGCTTGATTTTAATGAAGACTGTGGGGGGAAAAAAAAAAAAAACACAAGTGCGTTAGCAGTGCATTTCTGCCCTCTGCTGGACAATTCCGCCCTTACAAGTATTTAACGTTGTGTTTGTATATTCGGGGTAGGATTAAGTAAAAAAAAAAAATTCTAAAATTTTATACTCATAAATTTATTTTTATAAATGAATTAATGAAAGATAATATTTAAAAGATTTTTCATCAATATATTACAAAATTCTTAGGCCAGCACCATTACCGTATTGTGAATTCAGCCATAGCATACTGTCACTCTCAGGGGAACGGGGAAGAAAAAACCTCTCAAAATAGGTACTTTTCAGACAAAGAAAAATATCAATTAAATGTAAGCTAATGCAAATTACTACCTTCCAAGGCACATCTGAGTCGTGTTACCACTCTGTTTATTAAATTTTCACACAAAGGGCAAATGAGTATAATGAACTACAAAACATAAAATGAAGTACATTACTATATGTGCATATGAAGTTAAATATGCACAGATTAACCCATTCCATCATTTACCTGATGTGCAAGGAGAGTGTAGCACATATGTAGTGGCCCAAATCTGATATGAAAAAGTCAGATTCAAGGCAATTTGTGCTGTTCACACAGCCACATGAATGACACATCCGTGTCACACATAAGATCAGATTTGGGCCTCTTTACCTACTGTTTGAACGTAGCCATAGTATTCCTTGCCCAGAATATGCCAAGCCAGTAAATAACAGATGTTTAAGCCATAGTACATTTGATTACATTTTTTGCTTATTTTGAGATTTTGCAACTATTATTTTCAAGCTCGCCAATTTAATTTAAAGAGAGAACAAGGGACAAATATCTTTACATAAATAAGCTGTTCAATAACCTGATGTTCTTTATCGTAGTGTGTGTACATTATTACGCTATAATTAAGTATACAGGCCTATTAATATACTGGGGTTGTAAAAAACATTTACTTGTATGACAATAAACCGTAATAAAATATGGAAGTTGTAGGCAGAGGTGATAGTTAAATATTTTCATGAGTGCATTTGCTGATGTAAGTGCATATGCAGTTTCATCTACCTGGATCAGCGTTATGCATAAAATACACCATGAATATGCATTGGGTTACAAATGCATTAAATTATGAATAAAAATGATTAAAATACAGACGATTTAGCTGCTTTATGTCGCAATAAAGGTATCATCAAACATCAGGCATTTTCAAACATCTGTCCCACATTTGTCCCTTTGTTCATTATTTCCTATTGACTGATTGTTTCAAGGGCGCAAGGTGGGAACACACCCTGGAGGGGGCACCAGTCCTTCACAGGGCAAAAGACACACACACATTCATTCACACCTATGGACACTTTTGAATCGCCAATCCACCTACCGACGTGTGTTTTTGGACTCTGGGAGGAAACCAGAGCACCCGGAGGAAACCCACACATACACGGAGAACACAACAAACTCCTCACAGGCAGTCACCTGGAGCGGGACTTGAACCCACAACCTCCAGGTCCCTGGAGCTGTGTGACTATGACACTGGAAAATATACATTAGAATTAAATATTCATTTTAACTAACCATTATAATATAGGAGGTTTGATCATAGTACTATAATGGTGTCATTGTGCGTTTTTTGTCTGGTAGCATATGTGTGTGTGTGTGTGTGTGTGTGTGTGTTCATGCATATACCTGAGGTCTGCGAACATGTATAATCCATGTAGGTGGTACTATAACTGCTGCATGAGCTCCTAATGAACAGGCCTCTTCTATCTGCTGTAGCATGAAGCATGTCACCTTATTGTGATACTACAAAAAAGAGAAAAAGAGAGATATATTTCACACCACAAACCTTCAAGACAATTAAAACATCAAATATTATGTTCTTTATAGCACTTTACAAAATGTCCCAACTTTTTAAAGAGGTTTGTAAGTGCAGCAGACCAAATGGGCAATGAGTGTAGAGACAAGGAGGTGGCTTTAATGATATGGCTGATTAGTGTACGCGCACACGCACACACAAACTTACTGCTTGTTTGCACCAAGAACAGCTAATGGCTACAATCTCTTTACTGTGGAAGGCAAACTTCTGTTGAAATCCCTGTAAACACAAAAAAATATATAAAAAACATATTTATGGCCAAACAAGCAATCATTAATAAAAGCAAAATGTAACATCTGCTCTATGTTGTATTCGTAATCGACTTCTACACCTGGCCAACTGATACCTACTATGAAGATCTGTAGACAAACACACATACTCATACACACAAACACACACATACCTTCCCACACTGTTTGCACTTTCCCTCTTGCCTTCGTCGATGGACCCAGTGATGTCGCACTATGGTGGGCTGCCATGGAAACAGAATAAATGAAATGCAACTTTATTAATTATATATTGTAGCATTGCTGTGACATAAACAGATCAGCATGAATATTCAAATTATATTATTGTTTCTATTTCTATTATTGCACTTCACAGTTCTACAAACGGACAAAGACTGAATTTCAAAGGTTGAAACTGAGAAAGTATATATAATCTTAGCACAAAAAGTAAGGAAATTTAAGTTTGGTATATTATTTCTTTATTTTAACAATGCTTGTTGGCATTAAATGTTATACGGTTGGAAAGTCACATTTGTAAATTTGAAAGTCACGGATGGTGCCACATTTGTAAAGAACACGCATTTGTGGGATGAGCAGTAGATCAATTTGAGTAGACTCATTTGATGTTTGGTGAAATGGATGATTGAAGTTTGAAGAAGAAAGACATATTGGGAATTTAACAATGCATTCATTTAACTAACAGGAGCCTCAGTTGCGTGTGGAAGAACCATTCACAGCCACAAAAGCCTGGCACCACCTCCTCCTCATGCTGGTCACCAGCCTGATCACACACTACTGTGAGATGGCATCCCATTCTTCATCCAGCATTTGTTGCAAGTCAGCCAATGTGTTTGTGTTGGTCACTCTGGCACGAACAGCATGCCCAAGCTGATCCCACAAGTGTTCAATGGGGTTGAGGAGCACTGCTGGGAGGCCATTACATATCCCCTCCACTCCCAAATTCTGGAGGTAATCTCTGATAAACCACGCTGAGCGTTATCATCATGGAGGATAGAGTTTGGTTCCAGACTGTGGAGATATGGGATTGCCACTGGTTGCACAATTTCATCTCGATATCTCTCTGCATTGAGATCGCCTCCAATGATGTCAAGCCTCGTTATTCCAGTGAGGGAGATGCCACCCCACACCATCACATTGCCTGCACTGCCAGTACAGCAATCAGCAAAGTGTTCTCCATATCTTCTCCATATTTTGACCCTACAATCCAACTGCCGTAGGCAGAATCTGGACTCGTCGCTGAACATAACGTTCCTCCACATGTTCAGCTTCCAGTGCATGTGTTGCCGACACCAGCGCAAATGGGCCTGAGAGTGGAGGGCAGTCATGGCAGGACACCTGGCAGCACGATGAGACTGGAGACTGGCTGCGTGCAGACCCCACTTGGGAGGGTTTCACTCCCACAGAGCTCAATGTAATTTAAGAGCGGGTCGGAACGCAGAATTTCAAAATGACATTACACCATCAATTCTCGCTCAAAGTGCAAATTTTTTTACACCATCTTTCCCGATCGCCAGACTTTCCTTGTCACTACGGTATGTTTCATTCATTTTTGGACCCGGGAAAGTTTTCGAGCTACGGGTGATTTTTTGGAGGGACCCCCCCCAGGTCGAAATTCATTGAATTGTGAATTGAATTCAGTCAGTTGTGCTCTGTGAGCATGCGTGTGAGAGAGAGAGAGAGGGGTGAGGGAGAGGGGGTGAGGTGTGAAGGACACAGAAATACATAGGCAATCTAACACTTTAAATGTCATTTTTAAGGGGGGCGTCTTAATTATCCAGGGTTTCTTAAGGTGGAATTTTTTAAATATACATTGTTCAAAACATTTCAACATTTTAACCTTTATTTACAGTGGTCATTTTTAAATGTGGATGTCTCAATACAACTGTGGGTTTCTTAAGGTGGAATTCAAAATGTATCGTTTTCCATTCACGGCCTACGGAGCTCCATAGAGTCCAATGTAAACTGCCTGTAAACTTGCTTAGCAGTCAACTCCTTCACCATAGCGTCGCCTAGAGACCCACGCATTTACCATATCGACGGCCTCGCTTTAAGCAGGAAAGACGCGGATCGGGGGACGGGGGTTTCAGCAGTGCAACATTTCGCGTTTCCTCCTGGAAATGCAGACCTCTAGTTTACATTATACATGTTACCGCTAGGCACAGTTGTAAGAAACCATGACATTAATTTTTACTGTTACGCAGACGACACGCAATTGTCCCGATGACAAACACAGATTAAAGAAAATAGAGGACTGTGTAAAAGACGTGAAAGGCTGGATGTTGCGTAACTTCCTCCTTCTAAACAGCAACAAAACAGAGGTCCTGCTTTTGGGTCCAAAGGTAGCAAGAAATAAATTATCAGATTTAATTTAAAATCTCGCTGACTTTCCAGTTAAACCTGGTTCAACAGCAAAAAATCTTGGTGTCATAATTGCTTTACAAACACCAAACAGTTCAAAACTAATTCCATCCCTTTACCCTTTTCCGAGTAAACGACTGCCCACCTGTCCGTCTGGACACTGATGGATGACTGCCCCTACACTGAAGTTCTCATGGACTCCTAACTATTATTACCAGTAGATTGACCAGAGAAGGACCTTGACCTTGGTTTCTCCCAAGGTTTCTTCCTCAGCTGAGGGAGTTTTTCCTTGGCACTGTCGCCCCTGGCTTTCTCACTTGTTTTTTTTTTTTTACATTTCATGTCAAATATCTGTCTTACTGGAATTCTGTGAACCTGCTTTGTGACAAGATCAGTTGTAAAAAGTGCTATACAAATAAATTTGATTTGATTCGTGGCTTTTCTCTGACATATCCCTTTATATGGAACTTGGCCTTCAATTTGTAGATGGAACTAGGGCTCACTCCAAAGAATGCCGCAACTTGTTTTTGTGGAACACCAGCTTGAAGTTGCCCTATCACACAGGCCCTATCCAGATCAGTCAAACGTAGCATGCCGATTCTTGGAGCAGACACCTACTGACCACAGTAGCAGGCATTGATTGGCAGAACTTGGGGATACCAGAAGCTCAAAACAATAGCAACAGCAAAATCAATAGCAACAGCAAAATCAGCTGTTTGGCACTGGCAGAGAAGATTTGGCTAATTTTTCATGGGCACAACCCACATACTCAGCTCTACTCTTCATCCCACAAATTTGTGTTCCTTACAAATGCGGCACCATTGAAAAAGGAAATTAACAGGCTTTCCAATGGTATGAGATTTATTGGCAAGAAGCATTGTTACAACAAAGAAATAATTTACGAAACAGAAATTTCCTTACTATTAAGGAAATTATATATATATATATATATATATATATATATGAATATATATACTTAGCACAAAAAGTAAAATTCTGTTTGGTAGATTGTTTCTACCAAAAGAAATAATATATATATATATATATATATATATATATAAACACACACACACACTGAGAGAATGGAAAGTGAATGTAGTGATCTAAAACAAAGGGTTTGTTCAAGGGGTCAACAAAATCAACAAAGTACATATCATCACTGTCCCTTTTTGTGGATTTTTACTTTACTACCTTTTGAACACAGCAGCACATTGTGTGAAAATTTCATGAAGAATGAACCAATAGAAATGCTCCAAAATTACTTGGAATATAATCTTTTTACATTCACTTCTAATGAAAGTTAAGAAGGTTTTTCCTTCTCCTGTAAAATTCTTATATTGGGAGATGCATGTTTTTCACTGGACAGTGACAATATGAGAAACACAGTATTAGTCAGAAATAACTGAAGATGGAGTGATGAAATCTGTTGGTAAAAACATCTAGGTCTTAAGTACAATGTGAAAAGAAATAATCTTGTACAATTGGGGGTATATCATCAAAGTTTGTAACAAGTCCAGAAAAGATTCAGAGTAAGCTGGCTCAGAGAAATACCATGCTATAATAGGTTTAAATGCTTTGTGTGCAACAATATGGAGTGTAAGGGTTTGTACGTATGTTGGTTGTGCTCTGATTGTGAATATGTGCACACTGTTGGAATTTCAATATACAGACACAAATTCCAGGCTATGAAAGGAAAATTCTGTTGCTGTGAGAAACTGTTTGACATTCCCATGGGAGTGTAATTTGTTTATTTTGTAAATAATATGCAGCTTCAAAAGTAAATTTTGAAAAATGAGAAAACATATTTCCTTCAGGGGTACTGAGGCTATGTTTTGTGTTTAGATTGGGCATAGCAGCAATATTTAGCTGCAATATTACTAAATAATATAGGTACTAAATATGTATAGCCATGGTACCACATGCAGATAGCTGGATATTTTTTGACACTGAGATGTTTAAAATCTCCAGTAGCCCTGCTGTGCCTGATTCACTCATATAAGTGAGACAAACACTAGCACCCAACAAACATAAGCATTGCCCTTTTTTCACCAAAAAATAGATAAATAAATGGATAGTGTCAGGGCAGACAGGGCTTTCCTGTTTTTATTTCCTTTTGTTTATTTATATAACATGCTACAAATGACCCCATCCAGTTTCACTGCACAATATCTATTTGAGGCTTTGAGCTCCTTCAGGGTCTTCTTTTGCTCCCCCCCATACATTAATTTTTAGCTTATTTCCATGCAGAAAATCAACACACTAATAATCTGATCCATATCAAAACTATGCTTATGTCTGTAAATAACATCGGAAACATCCTTCAAAGAAGGGGGTGCATGTGTGTTTGTGTATGTGAGTGCATGTGTATGTGTGTGTGAGTGCATGTATGTGGGTTTATAGGTGTTTGTGATTGCAATACCTGTGTGAGGAGTGTGTGCGCCCTGTGGTTTGCAGCAGGGCACCTGATTCGCTCCAGAGCAGCCTGACCTTTAAAGGCTCTGCGACGCCAGGCAGGCTAACCCATGCAAGGCATGATGGGAAAACAGGAGAGGAATGGCACAGAATGGAGGGACAGTTGTAAAAGAGGGAAGAAAGAAGGTAAGATGGTAGAAGGTAAACATTTTTCAGAAGCAGAGAGCCCCACTTTAACAGCAATCAGGGAGCATTGTAAACTCTTAGGCAGAGGCCTATTATTCAGTTATTAATCTCAAAAATTCAGAAAAAAAAAATAATGATTAAGTAACTTAAGCAATGTAGAGTGTAGTCAAGTGTGCTAGTACATACACACTTTAAGGTTAAAGGGCTATAGACACTACTCGCTGTCTAAATAGAGCTCTGAGCATTAGAATGGCACACAATAGGAGAGATGTAGGAACACATGCAGAAACAGTGGGAAAAGTGGGAAAAACAAAGGCTAGGAGATGAGAAAATCAAGTGACTGCTACTAAAACTCAGAAACTCACCTCCCGTATGTTCCGAGATCCTGATTCCCTGAATGATGGTTTACACCTGAAATTGATCTAAAACAGACAGGCTGCATTAATTTAAACACTGCCTTTTTCATTTTGTACTAGAATGAAAATGCTGACTTCCACCAGCAGAAAACTGACAACCACACAGACAAAACAAAAAGATCTAATATCCCAACTGTTGAATGTTCATAAAAAGTGCTTCCATAGGAAAGAAAAGAGAGAACAGCCAGTTATGAACTTTTAAGGGGGATTTCAGATTTATCAATGGTGTTGTGTTAAATGATTGAATGTAGAGTCAGATATAAAGAAAAATCAGGAGGAGTTCCATTTGTGTTCCCATTTGTTAGTAAACATAGTCCTATTTCAAATCACCATCACCCAAAACATGACAAGCAGGAGCATTGTTATTTACCATGCAAAATGCACCCATCAGTATCTTATAAACCATAATAGTATAGCATATATATATATATATATATATATATATATATATATATATATATATATATATATATATATATATATACACACACACACACAGGAGGTCCTCGGGTTATGTCAGTCCCGAGTTACGATGTTTCGTGGTTATGACACATCTCCCATTTACTGTATAAAGCCTTGTTTCGACTTAAGTGGTTGTGCGTCGTAAACGTCGTAACGCAAACTTCGTGTTTGGTGTGCGCGGCAGAAAAATACACGGTTACGCGGCTCGGGACCGAGGATGATAGGTGTAAAGATAGGATAAGTGCTTACAGTATGTCATTTACGTACAGTATGTACGTATGTTCCGACTTACACCTATATATATATATATATATATATATATATATACACCAATTACACACACACACATATATATATATATATATAGCGGTTGTGGGTTCTGAATTGGATAAGCGGTTCCAGACAATGAATGAAGGGATGAATGAATAATATGATGCATTAATTTGACCAGTTCTTCAAAACATCCTTTATATAATTATAGTGCTGGACACTGCCTGTCTGTCCTTTTCTGGTCAAATATAAGTGTCTGTATTTCTTTATTTTTTTCCCCATGTGTTGGGACAATGACCTTGTGCAGAGATCATCAAATGACATTTTCTGGGCTTCTTTATAATCACTGCATTACTTCAACTCGATTTGAGACCAAGCCTGCTAACCCTCTAATCAGCTTAATCTCTGCACTAAACCCAGTTTATTACTGTGTCTCTTCTGTCTCTTTGCAGACATCCTCAGGGCAGGCTGTCTCGTAGGGACTGTAACAGTGGCATAAATTGAATCGTATGGACCCCAGTAAAAACAAACAAAAACATTTACTGGCCTCCCTTAGAGCTGAAAACTAATTTTTCTAATCTAAAGTGTGTAATTTTCAGACCTCAAGAGCTACAAATTATACACTACATTACTCACAGCTCTCTTAAGTTTACAAAGAGGGAACAAGCCCCCCACAAACAGTGAATTAAAAATACAATACATAACATGCTTGTTTACTCCCTAACTAAGTTAAAAATTTAACATATTAACCAATTAGATCATTCGCTTGTTAAGTAATATTTTGTTAATAAGTTTGAGCCATTTTAAGAGATTTTAAACTTGAGCCATGGATGTAAAACCAAAAGTATAGTAATATAAAGATGTATGTCATATGTATGTCAGTCACATCATGGTACAGTCCCAGTGTGAGTGCCCCTTCTGCCCTGTTGTTAGTCACACCACTGAAGAGAGTGAAAGTGATCTTTTAACCCCTGGTGAGTCTGAGAATAGAAGGCTGAAGCAATCAAAAAAGAACCACAAGAACGGCATAAGAGAGTGGAGGAAGGACAAAGGTGTGGAGAGAGGGAGGGTGCTTGGTGGTCTCACTCTGAAAGATGGATCTTTGTGTGGCAGTTCATCAAGCCAATCCACCTGATGCTTCCTGTGAGATAACTGATGGCAGGTGCATTAATGGTTGATAAAGCAGCGATGGACACTTCCCCCCTGTCCAGAATAACTGCAAGACACAAAACTCACCTTCTCCAGCTGTTCAATACAAATGGTGTGGACCACAATCTTGCAAGCAGCACATTTCTTTCGGGCAACAGATTTTTGCTATCGGAAGAGAGAGAGAGAGAGAGAGAATGTCAAATATATTCAAATAGCAATTAACTGTATAAAAAGCTGATATTTTTAAATGTTTTAATTACTGAAATATTCTACATATTATGCTACATTGGGTGCAAGTTTTTTTGGTTGTGTGGCATCCTATTCCTTTTTGAGCACATCCCATCAATCCTCTTCTATAAATGTCCTTATTATTATTTTCACTCTCTCTAAGGAAAACTTCAAACAATTGTAAAGTGTCCTTGGGTGTCTCAAAAGGCGCTATATAATTTTAATTAATTAATATTTATATTATTACTCTTATTATAAAACTATAATATTAATAATTATTATAACAATGATAACACAAGGTTTACTGTCTCGACACCTACAATTTCTGCATTGGCAAACACTAAAGTCAAACCACAGATTACTACCCAGTCTATGATCGAATCTATGCATTTCCAGGCTGAACCTCCAGAGGGCAGTATGTGAGTTTTGTAGGGAAGCAGTTTTAATGGGCCATGATTAAGGATCACAGAAGCACTTTTTGACAGAAAAGTACCACAACACACACTCTTCTTTAGGTTTTTTCCTTCCTAAAGTGCTCTTTGGATGCTTTCCATATGCACTTTTCCTGCTTCTCCACTTTTCATTATTCCATAATGCTTATTTCCCCCCATCTTTCCTTCATTTTCCACCCTCCTCCCTCAACTCTTCTGTTTTCCTTAAAGCATTTTATATATATATCTGTCCTAATGTTGCTGCTGCTTTGTTTTGTGAGGAAGCCTTTATAAGAAGAATTGTGTAACTGTGTGAAACACACACATGCACAAATACACACACACACACACAAACCAGTGTCTTTGCGTAGCAGTGCTGTTCTCCAACGTAACAGAAGTCCCCAGAGACATTGGTCTCAAACCAGATGTGTTCTCCATACGCCGCTGACTCCTGCACACGAGCACATACACAAATTGTGTTGAAAATGCTTTATTATATAAAATCCTATTGAGTTCACAGCTTATCAGATATTCCCACAGACATTTTTGAAAATTAACGAAAAAGCAATGGAAAAAATTCACTGTAATAATAACACAATGAATATAATAATGTTAATCAGAAACTTACTCATCATCAGAACCATATAATTTATGAATTACCATCATGTACATTACTAATTAATTACTGCTGATTCATAGAGGAGGTCAATATTAATCAAGATGCTCTACAATCTTAAAAGGAGCCAAAAAGATCTCTGATTCCTTGAGCATTTCATTGGATGGTTCTTTAGAAATTTAAAATATGTGACTGAGTATGATTTTTTTTTTTTTTTTTTTTTTTACTTTTAAAGAACCTTTACAAAATTAAACACTGGTACAAATCCCTGTCGTATGTATATTCTAGAAAAGGTTCCTCATAATCACAAGACAGTTGGCATTATGGCTTTATGCTTTGTTGAAAGTCGGATAGTGTGGAGTGCAATATGAATAATTTGAGACCCACTGTAATAAAGACTCCTAAAAAATAGCCCTTCCTGTCACAAATTAATCACTGCCAATTAACAAAGAAAACTCTTTTTAATGAATTATGTTCTTAAATCAAATCATTATGACAGGCCTACATTCTTAAAAATAGAGGGACCCTGAGAAAACCACAGTTTTAGGGCAGAGGTTCCCATACACGGGATGTTGATCGTTTGGAACCAGGCCAAAAAAAACTTGAAAAAACACTGAAGATTATAAAAATTATCATTGTTATTATTTCACTAATATAATAAAGACAAAGAAGAATAGTGACCATACAGACAGAATTATTGCAAATAAACCATGCAGAACTATTTTGTGTAATTTATAAAATATCAGTCTACAGTGTTCTGTGTTTATGGATTAAAATGCCTGGGAACACATTAGGTTTCTTTTGTTGCATAATAGTAAACTTATATATAAAGTTATATGAAGTGTTCAGCAAATTAAAAAAATAATAAAAAAAGCAAATTCAGCAAATTAAATTCAGCAATTCATTAAATTCAGCAAATTAAAAAAATAACACCCTGGTCCTAGAGTAATCCCGTGCTGCATATTTATTGCTTCACCTTCTCCCAACACACCTGATTCAACCACTCGGTTAAAGAATGAGTCCTTTCAGAATTACAGCGGGTGTATTAAAGCAGAGAATCCACTAAAATATGCAGGGCAGGGTGCCTCCAAGTGCAGGGTTCAAAAACACAGTTATAATGAATGTACATGACTGACAGCACTCTATCAGTGGCGCAAGATATTTTGTTTATATAACCATGGCAACACACTCAGCTTTGAGACAGAGAAGTTGCAAGGTTTTTTAGCTTTTGACTTTGAATTTTGGATGTGCTTTCACAGATCTTTTGGGTTTACCTAGGTTTTGATCTCTGTAATAACCTTACAAGCCTATTTATTGACAAAAATCATGACAGCACAAGCAGGGAGAATCTGAATTATATAAACATAGATGTACAAACCTCATGATGGGGGGCTCAAAGATAATTCAAAAGTCAGCTTTACTCAGTATGAGCTTCGAAATGAGCGCTGGTTTTACTCAGTGTGACCCTCAAAATAAGAGCTGGTTTTACTCAGTATGAGTCTTGAAATCACAGCTGGTTTTACTCAGTGTGAGCCTTGAAACGAGTGCTGGCTTTTCTCTGGGCAAGTCTTGTGTTGAGGTTCAGGATTACTGCCAGCTCAAGTGTGGGATTGCTCAGACTCGAAGGACCATGATAGCCTTGTGATTGGTCAGGGTTACGTTTATGTAAGCTAAATTGCTTATTCAGCAATTAATAATATTTGTCTCCATTTCTACTACTCATGATGCATGTGAAACCATACATACTGAATCAGGCTGGAGATGTGGGTGTCTCAACCAATGAAAATGAGACAATTTTATTGATCAAAAACTGGAATACATGAAATACTGTGACTTGTGACAGTGACACTGCACCGAAAAAGGAATGGTTTGCAAGCATACAGGATGAACTTGATCATGAGTACTGGAAATCTGACTGAGCACCTATTTGTCTTCCATGAGTGCTATCATGTATAAGCTTTGAAAATTTGCCATGAAAACAGCGTAGTTTGTGAGAAAACCAAATTTAAAGGCACCCAGCCTCCCTTCCACCCCTGCCCGCTTCAGGGGACCAAAGGTCAATCTTCTTTAGCAGATTCCTAATTTTAGTCCTGCCAACATCACCCCACAATGATTTGTTTCATCTAGCACACCAGGTTTAATCATTAATTAACAAGCTTCTTTTGGGCTGTGTCAATTGTGTAGGGAAAATAAGCCCAGAGCCTGGTTTTATCAGGAGTGGGAACACTGGTTCTGTGGCTCAAAGAACCCTGTTTTTTTTTTTTTGTTTGTTTTTTTAAATAAAGAAATATACTAATAAATATAAAATAAATAAACAAATAAATTCAGCATTTATGAGCCTCATTTGCGCTTAAATATGTAAATATGCAAATTACTGCTGCCTATTCTGTGCTTACTCTAGAAAAATGTACAGACTACAAGGCATGTATGTCTGTGGCATTGAGAAATCCTCTGTTGTTTTTGTGTGTGTGTGTGTGTGTGTGTGTGTGTGTGTGTGTGTGTTGTAATAACTCACACTCCAGTCCACAGTGTTGCGGATCTCTCTGTCCGAGTCACCCTTGGCCAACACTGAACTGCTGGGCTGAGAAGACAGATGTTGTAGCCCTGATTTAGCTATAGCCTTCCTACACACACAGGGGAGAAAAAAAAAAAAACAAAAGATAGTAGAAGAGTCAATGAATGCAGAATCAAGACAGAAGTGGTGTCGTTTCTGGCTTTTTGTTTATGTTGCTCTTGAGAGCACTGTTGATCAATTCTGATTTGCACCTGAATTTTTTTTACATTAAATAATATTATTAACAATTGTTTTTCATCACTGTAAGCTTAGAAAATATAACAAAAATATATTTCAGTTGTCAGAGTTTAACAATATGCCACAAATCTGTGAGGCATCTGCAGAACAAATATAGAAAACAAAAACACAGGTAACGAGTGTTCAAAATCTGGGCTTAACACAGCAAAATATGCAGTCTGCTCTTGAATGACCAAAAACCAGGTACAAATAAATATTACCATCCTAAACATTTAAATTTCCCACGAAACATTGCTGATGCTTTATTTTCATCTTCAGTATTTATTTTGATCTACATGATCCATGAGATGAGGGTTCACTTTCTGACTGTAATCTATATGCTTTAGACATTGTATATATCCTTGTTATGTCTTTCTGAGATGTTACAATATCAAAACTGTGTTAAGTATATAGCAGGTTAGAAACCCTTTCCTTTATATCATTATGAAATGCAGGTTGTACCCCACTGAAAGTGAGAAAGTACTACTTTTGGTGCTAAAAAGCCATTTGACATGATCAGGGATTATGTTTTTTATTTTCTTAATTATTATGTTATTATAAAGACATAATGTCTTAGGTCTTTATAGATTTTGTTGTGAGTAATGTTTTACAAAGAGCATCTTCCATTTAAGTACACAATGTTGAGTGAAGAATAAATATGAATAGATCCACACATACTGAATAGTGTAAGGGTGTAAAGTACATCTTTAAGACATTTTTACAAATATCTTGTATTTTCTTTTATTAATGGAGGTGGGGGGACTTTAATTTTGGCATCTGACAACAGCATTTCAATGTTCCTCCAGAGCAAATATCTGAGGTGACTGAGAGCTGAGGGAGTTAAACTCAGAAGATTAAGAGCAGAGGGCGTAAAACATGAGCTGTTTTAGAGCTGAGGCTAGTAAACACTGAAGTGATTGTGAGCTGAGGGGAATAAATTCTGAGGTGATTGTGAGCTGAGAGAAGTGAAGGCTGGTAATATGAAGTGACAGGAACGAGCAGTGAGGTCATTAGAGTCTAATGAGTGTCTGTCTCAATAACCTCTCCTAAGCCCCATTCAGATTAGATCTATTTTGCAATGGGACATTGGTAATAAAAATCATACATGACTCCTCTGTGATAAAACTCTCGCATCCAGATGGCAATGAAAAACTAGAGGATATCCAAGTTTGCCCTTGTTACAGTTATATTGCCTATTCACATGATCAGGAGCAAAGTTCTAGTTTTTTAATTATATTATATAAATACAGAAGTAAATCTATATGCATCCAGCTGTCTTTATAATTGTCTGTTTTATCAGGCTATGTTATCTCCCTTCTCTCTGATTTTATTTGACTTAATTGTTTTCTTTATGATAACGCTCTCCCTGGTGAAGTCTGTACATTTTTAACACCTGCACTAAGTAACTGGTTCAGTAACTCTTTAATTTTCATACTGTTTTCGACGATCAGAAAAAAAAAAGAGATCTGGGAAATGTAATTCTGTCATAGGATTAAATATATGATAGGGCTTTAAAAGATGTATACTTGATGCCTATGTAGACAGTGACTACTTGGAACTGTGACACATAAATCTAGCTATCAGACACAGGGTGTGTCTGTGTATGTTTGAGAGAGAGAGTGAAAGAGAGAGAAAGATGTGTGAGTGAAAGTGCAGGTTGATAAAGGAAATGCTTCTCTGATAAACACAGTGCAAGGACTGTTCCTGTTTTCTGAAAAAATAGTCTGCGCACAGACATCAACTGAAAATAACATCTGTCCTCTACTGTCTGTCACTTCAGGCTATTGCCATTTCAAAGGCAACTCAAGCAGCTGCAAGCCCACACACCCATGTACACACGAAGACTGACAAATACACAAGTAAGGAAAATGCCTGCCAGCTTTCAGTGACAAGATTCTCCATCAACTTTTCCTCCTTGTTTCATCACACTGTCATCAGCATACACTTAAACTCCCTCTCTCTCTCTCTCTCTCTCTCTCTCTTATAAACATACACACACAAACAATACTTGAGGTTTACATACGAGAGAAACCCACTCCATGTCTCAGTTTGTGGGTCGTAGTACGTCCCCTGTAGCATGCCTGCTAGTCCAGAATCCGTCCACAAGGGGGCATATTTCCTGCAATTAGTCACTGACCCCCTTCGAGTGGCCACAGCGCTCCGCCTCCCAGTCCAGGCCCCACCCAAACCCATGTTCGCAGTCCTCCACACTTGGCTATTCCTCCGGTAGCGACCATAAAGTCCATAGTAGCCAGGGTTGTGGTACACGGCGTCGGCAGGTAGTAGGTGAGAGGAATTTCGACGTAAACAACGTGGGGGACGGATGATGGGGCGGGGCTGAAGGCTGTCTCCACCCACTAGACCCTGAGCCAACCAGGATGGGGGTTCATCTGACTCTGCCCCTGCTTTATAAGGCTCTTCCCAGCTCTGGTCAATTTCTGAG
Source organism: Hoplias malabaricus (assembly GCF_029633855.1). Lineage (NCBI taxonomy): Eukaryota > Metazoa > Chordata > Actinopteri > Characiformes > Erythrinidae > Hoplias > Hoplias malabaricus. The sequence continues at coordinate 789,769 of NC_089820.1, forward strand.
TCGTTATCGTCATCTTCATCATAGGAGGAGGAGGAGCAGGAGGAAGTGTACTGTCCTCCCTCGCTCCCTTCATCTGTCTCCTTCTCTTCACTCATCTGCACCATGCTGGCCAACAGCAGTGATGGCCCCAGCAGTTGCGCGTGAATTCCGCGGTGTTTGGCTGCCTGACGTCTGCGGAGGGAAAACCTTCGATTCAAGCAGGCTGTAGATCCGCTCGAGCGTCGCTGGACAAAACGCCTGTCCCTTATCAATAGGCCTGCACCCTGACTGACAGCCACCTGAAGAGTACCCTGTAGCTGGACACTGGACCTGCGCCTCTGAGTCAGGCCAGCAGAGGGCAGTCCAGCGCTGGAGCGCCGCCGCGCTTTACTGACAGGCATGGCCACACTCGAGCGCCTCCGGCCACCCAGCTCCCGGGCCTTCCGACGGAAATGGCGGCGGAAAAATGTGTCCATGGTGCACGTGAAGGGATGCTATGTGCCGCGATTGGTCCCTCCCAAAGAGGGTGCTGTGGGTGCAAGAATGAATCTGTCAGCATGCAACATGCAGTATGCCCACCCCACCAAAGAAAAACACTCACACACACACACAGAACACTCAAACGCACTGCTGCTCTTTAATCTAACCGTTGTGCTTCCACTTATGGGATCCATCTGCCATAGATTTAAAAACTACAACAGACCTGTATGGCCCTGTATCATTTTGTAGTTGATAACGTGCCGCAAAAAAATCTATGATTTAAATATCTATTTATACAATGTACAAGTTTAGACAACCAAAGCACCCCCTTTTTAAATGTGAGAGATCTTACACATCAAATTTGACACTTTAAGTGTGCAGAAACAAGACGAAAAGGGAAGATAATGATTCGTTGAACACTTGGACACTTTTAAGTCACCACGTGGATGTTTTTCTTTGGACAGCGACAATATTCATTTAGTGTCTAAATAGTATAAACGGTACTGGGCTAAATTTCCATTTCAAGTTCTTGAAAAACTCAGAATTCAAATGTGAATCATATTTGGGGGAGAAAGGATATGCAGGATACAATGTCTCAGCTCTGAAACTTGTGGGTTAAGCACAGAGCACACTACAGGGGCAATTTTCAGAAACAAGCTTCATTTCCATATACAAAAACAACTTATAGTCAGAGCTAATTTATATGATGACCTCTCTCTATAGCAGAGATCTTCAAATGCTGATCTATGATCCAGGTTATGTTCCAGGCCAGGATTTTACAATGGCTGGCTGGTATTAGCAGTTGCAGCTATAGTGGCACACCAGCCAGCCATCTTAAAATCCTGGCCTGTGACTTGGCTCCAAGGTCCAGATTTGCAGACACCTACTACAGACTTTTGAGGCCATGTAATTGTTTTGTTGTTTGCCAACAGCATGTAAAGAAGTCCTGAATTTGATCTGTTTTTTATACGCAAGTGAATCCTGGGAATTGAACCTGGATCCAGATTTGAAGACCTCTGGCCTACACACTTAATAATAAAGCTGCTAAAAAAATGGTCTTTGAGCAATGCCATAGAAGAACCATGCTTTGTTCCATAAAGAATCATTCCGTTTAAATTTGTAAAGTACACCCACACCTCTTAAACACGGTTCTTTATGATTTTTCTACTGCAGTGTTCAAAGACCCCTTTTGGTTAAGTGTACAAGATATCATTCATTCATTATCTGTAACCGCTTATCCAGTTCTGGGTCGTGGGGGGGCCGGAGCCGACCTGGAATCACTGGGCGCAAGGTGGGATCACACACTGGAGGGGGTGCCAGTCCTTCACAGGGCAACACATTCACTCACAAATTCACTCACACTTTTGAGTTGCCAATCAACCCGGAGGTAACCCATGCAGACACGGGGAGAACATACAAAACTCCTCACAGACATTCACCCGGAGCGGGACTTGAACCCACAACCTTCAGGTCCCTGGAACTGTGTGACTGCAACACTACCTGCTGCACCAACAGTTCTGATCATTAATCCTCCCATTATGTTTTGACTGAGATGGAGATACTTGAGGTCCAAAACCAAACAGCTAAACATCCCGATCTGCTACACAAACTCCTTCCTATTAGAGTGCATCAATGTAAAAACTTGATCAAAATATCTGATGCCGTCATCTAAATCCCTCAACCTGCATTTCAGGTTGTCAGAATGAACCATGATCAGATGAACTGTAGCCTCGAGGCAGTGCTGCTATGGACAAAAACTTGACCCAAAGCCTCTGTGGTTCCACAATGCAGATGTAATTCGCCCGTCAGCAGCGAAGGTAAGCTTATGTAGAGAAAGTGCAGCAGTTGAATTCTGGCTAGAATTTGGCCAGAAAAGCGCTGCCTAGCACCACAGCTCAAACTGCCTGTGAGCTATTTATAGCAGCAGTAGATCTCTATGGGCAACAGCAGTGGCAGTGTGACAGCATCACATCAGGAGCAGGGCATGCAGAACATGGGCCATGCTACAAAAGAATGGGCTGATTAATAGTCTCTGGTCTCTTTCCTCTGGAACTGCGATTGTTTTGCAATTGAACTGAACGTTTCAGTTAAACATGTGATTAAACATGTGCCACAATGTGATTATAAAATCATTATTGATGCATTGTTATGCACCCGTTTTATTGTCTTTTTTGTTTGTTTTTGTTTAAATATTATTATTATGTCTACAATATTCATTGTGAATTTATATAGCCATTAGCTTAGCTGTCAGCTATATTAAGATTAACCCTTAATAAAAAATAACACGTTTTACAATATAATGCCAACGCATTTTTAAAATATATATTTCCTAAGCATGATTGAGTATGTTTAAGTGTTTGTGAGCTCCTGCTTGTATGAGTAAATATGTATTTGTGAGCTCTTGTGTGTGTATATGCATTTAAACATTGTGTCTAAATGGTGTGTCTAAATGTGTATTTGTAAGCTTGTAATGTTGTATGTACACATGTATGTGTGAAATCCTGCCAGTATGTGTAAACGTATGTTTGTGAGCTTTTGCTAGTGCGTGTAAATATGTATTTGTGACCTTCTGGAAGTGTGTGGAAAGTATTTTAAAAATATTTATATAAAAAAGGACATAATTATTTCAGATTTAGATTTCAGTCAGCAATTTCATTCAGCAATTGAATTCAGTTTCATTTATAGAGCACTTGTGTTGTACAACTAGCAAGCAGTTGCATAACTGGCAAGAAAAAACTTCTTTAGAAACCTTGGAATCACTTAAAAGAAACAACTATGATTCTGAAGAACTGCTGCTCTCTTGTGGTTTGTTTATGTTCAGAAGCTCCACGTCTTTAAAGTTGGAATGGTATGTTTGTATGTGCCTGAAGTTTTACTTGTCTGTAGGTTTTTATTCACTGTTTGAATTACCACAGAAACTCATTTGTAACAAATTGTTTAGTTTTGGAGCATTTTCGCTCTGCGTTTACAACAATCAACCATATTATGATATGATATTATGACCATATTATGATTATAATATTATTATGATATTACTTTCTTGTTTCTACACTCACGGTCCATTGTCTCAGCTCCACTGAACATACAGGAGCACTTTGTATTTCTTGACTGTAGTCCATCTCTTGCTCTGCATACTTTCTTTGCCCCCTTTAATCCCATTCTTCAATGGTCATGACCCCCACAAGACCCCTACAGAGAAAGTATGGTTTGGGTGGTGGAGCATTCTCAGTGCTGCAGTGACACTGACATGTTTGTGGTGTGTTAGTTTGTGTTGTGTTGGTACCAGTGGATCAGACACAACAGTACTGCTCGAGTTTTTAAACACTGTGTCCACTCACTCTCCAGTCTGTAGACACACCTTCCTCAAAGGTCCACCTTGTAAAGTCAGGAAGAGTAGCTCATTTGTTGTTGCACAGTTATGTTGGTCATCTTCTAGTCCTCCATTAGTGAACACAGGATGTTTTTGGCTGGATATATACAGGGCTGAACAATAATTCAATATCAATATATATCACAATATAAAATGCTTCAATAACAATGATATAATTTTTAAACACATTTTCAATATTTCAATATACATTATTTACACCATCTCTCACTGACTGAAAATCATTACAGGGCACTGCATGCAATTTTAAAGTTAGTTTAAGCATATTAATTTTGACAAAGCAATGAGGTTTATGTTTGAGGGTGATGTCATGTTTCTTGTTTGTTCTGGGCAGTTTTTCTGTGGCTTTTATGTTTATGTTTTATGTAGCTTTTGTCATATCGAGAGGAATTTAGTCAATATTGCATATTGTCCAGCCCCAGATATTTTTATTTCGTTGTCTATTTTCAATCCATTAGTGACACTTTGGGGGTGGGGAGGAAAAAAAAAAACCTGCTGTGTATGATCCACTCATATTAATGCAACATACATGAACACAACACCACCACATCAGCGTGACTTCCACCACCCAAATTATACCTACCCTGTGGGGTTCCTGAACACTGAAGAACTGGTTGGTAGGAGGCTAAAAATTTATGCAGAGCAACAGACTGACTACATTAAAGGGGGCGCCTACGATGGTGGGGAAGTGCTTTTCTTTCTTTTTTTTGTTAAGAAGCTCTGTGACTTTTAAGGTGGAATGGTATGTATGGGGAAAAAAAACCCAGATGTTTGTAAGTGACTGAAGTTGAACTTGCCTGTAAGTTTTTATCCATTGCTTCAATTAGAGTTATTTCATTTTGCAGCACTTTCACTCTACGTTTACACTGGTCAACCATAACATGATCACCTCCTTGTTTCTACACTCATGGTTCATTCTTTCAGCTCCACTAACCATACAGGAGCAATTTGTAATTCTACAATTGTACTGTAATGCTAATGGTAATGCTGTTAGTTATCTCCCTAATTTGGAGACATTCTAGTATATTTCTCCCAAAACAGGCAAAAAATAGGTCAATATTACTCATCTATGGAGCAGAAATAGAGCAATATCCACACCCTGGTTTGTGATTTTCACTGTTTGGAGTTCTTGCTATTTTTAAAATAACTCCAGATGCCTTGATCTGCTTTGAGCAGAGAGGGAAAGACTAGCATGCTGGACTGATAATTATTATTTTTTTTAATAACCATTTACAGACACTGGAGGTTCGTAAACACATTACATCAGTTTTAAGAAACACACAAACAGAATGCATACAGACAGAGAGCTGGAAGAATTTTATAAAAAAAAAAAAAAAAAATATATATATATATATATATATATATATATATATATATGTGTGTGTGTGTGTGTGTGTATGTTAACTTTACAAATTTATCCTGTCAACCTAAAACATCTTACTTCAGTTTTTATATATTAGTAAATATTTTCCTCTTTTGTTAAAAAAGGAAATGCCTGTATATGCACTGTGCCAAATAGTAAAGGTCAAAGACTTTAGAATGTAAAGGGCGTGTGTATGTGGGTTGGGGGTGAGCGTGTGTATGAGCATTTGAGACTGAAGCAGCATAAGAAATAGTCTTTCATTTAGACCACAGGTTCTTGCATTATCGGCAATCAGATACATGACAGTGCACGCTAATAAAAGGTCATTAAACCACATACTCAGAACCAACACTCGCACGTTTTCGCGCGAAGTGATGGAATCATCTTTTGGTTTTACATACTGAGAAGTTCTCAGAGCAGGCATGTTTGCTTCATGTATTAATACCCAAAAATTATACATTTCTTCAAGGAACTAAACACTCACCAGATGACAAAGCAGACTGTTCAAGTGAACAGGAAGCAAATATAAATCATAACTTGTTAGAAGCGATTAATGACGCTTATATTTTTCATTAGGCAGCACAATTATAATCTCAATTAGAGCTTGGCAGCTTCAAAATTTCTGTTCCTGAGTGCATTAACTAACTAACACTGCTATAAACATCTCTTAGGCCTGTTTCACATACTCTACACAGGCTACCTCTGTGCAGTGAAGAAAAAGACTGTTACAGCTTCCACATATTGGCCATTCACACATGAAGCAATTGAGTTGTGAAAACAATTTATTTGTTTTTTTTAATAGAAGGATAAAGTCAACATTATTTTTTTTCATAAAATATAATTCATAAACGTAGAGCTGATATCAGAATCATGTATATTTCCAAAATATATTAGGTGTACAAAGGAAGCATGACAATTGCAATTCAAAATTCAAACACGTCTCCTTCTATTGTCATTTTATTATATTATATATATATATAAAAAAAAAAAAAAAACTTAAAAAAAAATAAGTAGTTTGAAAATGGCAAGCAAGAATTTATGTCTCTGCATTCTTTATGAACTCAAGGAAAAAGCGCTACAAAAGCACATGTTCTTTTCTTGGGGATAATATTGTATCCAAAAGTATGTGCTAGTTTTGTTCCGATGATTTATAGATGGTGATTTCAGTGTTAATGATTTTGAACAATGCATATTAATACTTAATTTTTAGTGTTTTTGTTATCATTATAAAGGCAATAGTAATTCATAATATTATGAAACATAACTGTAAAATGACTAAACAGCAGTTGAATGTATGAAATTGCAATTACAATTATACATTACACAAAAAAAAACACAAAAAAACAAACAAATAAACTTTAAAAGATATTCGTACACCTAGTACAATCTAATGTCTACAGCTTTGTTATGGCCCAAACGTAGTGTGATTTTCCAGTTATATATATATTAGTCCATTTAATCTTTTAAAAAAAAATTAAGGAAAATCTTTTATTTTCCTTATTTAACATTCTTGTTGAATACTGTAAATGTTTAGCACTTGCCTTGTCATACACGTATAACTCACCAACACAGATTCCTCATATACGTAACCCACTTGGCAAATTCTAAAATATTTGCCTTGAAATATCATTATCAGACATTTAGATATGACAGAGATTTCTAACCTCTATGAAATTCCATAAGAGCAAAATATTTAGATCATGGTTTTGTGCTAAAATATTTAACACAGATTCAATTACTCTGGATTTGCACAGATGACTGTTATCACCTATTTCTTTGTGACGTTAACCAAGGTGATCCTTGTCCTTGTTGCTTTTTATGTCAATGTGTCACGCCTTCGTCCTGTCAGTTTGTTGTCCCCGCCATGTGCTTTATTTGCACATGGCTCCGTTTTGTTTATGTTCGAGTCTCCGCCTTTGTTCCGCCTCCTCGTCCGTGTCATGTGTTACCCGTCCTCGTTATCTGTCCAGGTGTGTCTCGTTTGTCTCTGTATTTAAGCCCTATTGTGTCACGTCCTGTTGGTCGTACATTTTGATTCACATTCTCGTTTGTCATGTTTAGTCAGTCGTGTTTTCAAGTCTGTCCGTCTGTCTCCACAGTTTCTCCTTTCTCGTTTGTTTTGTCGTGTTCTCCGTGAGGTCCTGTCGTTTAGTGTTATTCTCCTTTTCGTTATATTCCAGTTCTCTGTCTTGTTGTTTAGCTTAATATGTCTAGGTTCATCTCTGTTTGTCTTGTTGCCGCTGTTTAATTAAAAGAACCCGTGTTTTAGCGAATGCGTCCGCCTTCCTCAATCCGCCCCTCGATCCTGACAGAATGTACGACCCCCAGGACGCAGCTAGCACAGACTCTATGTTCGACAGGGCTGCGATGTGGAATAGCCGGCTCCGACAAATGCATGCCACAGTGGCTCAACGCCTTCGGGAGGAATCGATTCATGAGTCAATTCATGAGTCGAGTGATTGCTCCAGCGCGAGTCGTAGGAGCCGGCGGAAGAAGCGTGCTGGAGTTCCCCCCTCGCTGGAGGATTACCCCCTCAGGTCCGGGGAAATTTTTGGGGGGGCGTTAAGGGTAGGGGCTGTTAGCCTCACCTCCGTAACTCCGAGGTCTGAGGCTAACAGGGGCGCACCTCGAGGTGATCTGATGGGTGCGCCTGTGAAACCCCCTAAACCCTTTACAGCTCCAGCGCGAGCCCGGCGAGCAGCACGAACTCCTGTCCTCGAGAGCGCGGCTCCTCCTGCCGCGCCTGTCTTCGTTAACGCGGCTCCTCCTGCCGCGCCTGTCTTCGTTAACGCGGCTCCTCCTGCCGCGCCTGTCTTCGTTAACGCGGCGCCTCCTGCCGCGCCTGTCTTCGTTAACGCGGCGCCTCCTGCCGCGCCTGTCTTAGTTAACGCGGCGCCTCCAGCTGCGCCTGTCCTCGAGAGCGCGGCACCTCCAGCCGCGCCTATCTTCGTGAGCGCGACACGCGCCTCTCCAGTCTTCGTGGACGACGTCGCAGATTCATCTGCCTCCGTGGACGTCGTCGCACGTTCTTCAGTCTTCATGGACGTCGCTGCAGGTTCCCCTGCCTCCGAGGACGACGTCGTTGCAGGCTCCCCTGCCTCCGAGGACGACGTCGCTGCAGGCTCCCCTGCCTCCGAGGACGACGTCGCTGCAGGCTCCCCTGCCTCCGAGGACGACGTCGCTGCAGGCTCCCCTGCCTCCGAGGACGACGTCGCTGCAGGCTCCCCTGCCTCCGAGGACGACGTCGCTGCAGGCTCCCCTGCCTCCGAGGACGACGTCGCTGCAGGCTCCCCTGCCTCCGAGGACGACGTCGCTGCAGGCTCCCCTGCCTCCGAGGACGACGTCGCTGCAGGTTCCCCTGCCTCCGAGGAGGACGTTGCAGGTTCTCCTGTCTCAGTGATGGCGGCACCCGCCGCTCCAGTGTCCGTGATGGCGGCACCCGCCGCTCCTGTCTCGGTGATGGCGGCACCCGCCGCTCCAGTGTCCGTGATGGCGGCACCCGCCGCTCCAGTGTCCGTGATGGCGGCACCCGCCGCTCCAGTGTCCGTGATGGCGGCACCCGCCGCTCCAGTGTCCGTGATGGCGGCACCCGCCGCTCCAGTGTCCGTGATGGCGGCACCCGCCGCTCCTGTCCCGGTGATGGCGGCACCCGCCGCTCCAGTGTCCGTGACGGCGGCACCCGCCGCTCCAGTGTCCGTGACGGCGGCACCCGCCGCTCCTGTCCCCGTGACTATGGCGGCTCCCGCCGCTCCTGTCCCCGTGACTATGGCGGCTCCCGCCGCTCCTGTCCCCGTGACTATGGCGGCTCCCGCCGCTCCTGTCCCCGTGACTATGGCGGCTCCCGCCGCTCCTGTCCCCGTGACTGTGGCTACGGCCTCTCCTGTCCCCGTGACTGTGGCTACGGCCTCTCCTGTCCCCGTGACTGTGGCTACGGCCTCTCCTGTACCCGTGACTGTGGCTACGGCCTCTCCTGTACCCGTGACTGTGGCTACGGCCTCTCCTGTACCCGTGACTGTGGCTACGGCCTCTCCTGTACCCGTGACTGTGGCTACGGCCGCTCCTGTCCCCGTGACTGTGGCTACGGCCTCCCCTGTCCATGTCCGTAGGTCGGCCCGAAGGACTTCAGGGCCGATCCTCAGAACTGTGCCCAGGCTGGTTCCTCAGACTGCCACACAGACATTAGCCAGTCCTGGGCACCCCCCTGTTACTTTGGTTCCATTGTCTGTCCCTGTCCTGGTTCCCGTCTCTGTCCTTGTCCCTGTACCCGTTTCTGCCTTTGTGTCTGTCCCGGTCCCTGTCACTGTGTTTGTGTCTGTCCCCCTGAATGTCTTGGTCCCTGTTCCCCTACCTAGTCCAGTCCAGTTTCCTGTGAGTCCTGTCCAGTTCCCTGTCAGCCCTGTCCAGTCTATGTTTCAACCCCCTGTCCAGTCTCAAGTCTCGTCTCCTCTCCAGTCCCCGTTTCAACCCTCGGTCCTGTCTCCATTCCAGTCCCCTGTCCTGTCTCCTGCCCATGTCCAGTCTTTGGTCCCCAAACATGTCCAGTCCCCTGTTAGTCCTGTCCAGGCCCCATTTCAACCCTATGTCCCGTCTCCTGTCCAGTCCTTGTTTCAACCCTCTGTCTCGTCTCCTGTCCAGTCCACTGTCCCCAAACATGTCAAGTCACGGTATCCGTCCCACGTTCAGTCCCCTGTCTTGTCTCCAGTCCAGTCTCCCGTCAATTCCCATGTGTCCACTCCTGTCCTGTCCAGTCCGTTCTCGTCTCTTGTGGCCCCCCTTTGTCAGTCTCCTGTCATGTCCCATGTCCCGTCTAGTATATTCGGTCCTGTCGTGTCCCCAGCTCCTGTGTCTGTTCCCGTCCTGTCCTGAGTCCTGTCACCCGTTGGTTTGTTGTCCTGTCTTGTTTTCCGTGCCCTCTCCTGTGCCAGCTCCTGGGGGGTTTAGGAGTACGCGCCCAGGAGTTGCGCGTTCTTGGGGGGGGCATCTGTCACGCCTTCGTCCTGTCAGTTTGTTGTCCCCGCCATGTGCTTTATTTGCACATGGCTCCGTTTTGTTTATGTTCGAGTCTCCGCCTTTGTTCCGCCTCCTCGTCCGTGTCATGTGTTACCCGTCCTCGTTATCTGTCCAGGTGTGTCTCGTTTGTCTCTGTATTTAAGCCCTATTGTGTCACGTCCTGTTGGTCGTACATTTTGATTCACATTCTCGTTTGTCATGTTTAGTCAGTCGTGTTTTCAAGTCTGTCCGTCTGTCTCCACAGTTTCTCCTTTCTCGTTTGTTTTGTCGTGTTCTCCGTGAGGTCCTGTCGTTTAGTGTTATTCTCCTTTTCGTTATATTCCAGTTCTCTGTCTTGTTGTTTAGCTTAATATGTCTAGGTTCATCTCTGTTTGTCTTGTTGCCGCTGTTTAATTAAAAGAACCCGTGTTTTAGCGAATGCGTCCGCCTTCCTCAATCCGCCCCTCGATCCTGACACAATGAAACAAACAGAATATCATCGCTGTCAAGTTAAACACATGTACCTGCCAAAATAGTAACTAAGTTACAGGAGAAAAAAATAAAAAAACAATCTTATAATTTCAAAGTAATTTTGGAGCATTTTTATTTGTCCATTCCTCGTGAAATTCAGTGTGTGACGGACAGTTACTCTGTTCCAATGATTGAAGATGTTTTTAATTGGACAACGACAATATTCAATCCACATATAACTGAATATTTTGAGGGTTTTAATTCTGTAGTTTTGTAATTTTCTGCTTTTCCGTATATCGAACCACCCAAGAAATATCACCCGAACATAAATAACATGTAATTAATGACCATTTAGACCAAAATGAAAGGAAAGGAAATGGGTGAACTGACTTTTGCACGTTACATTAAAAAATATGGCACGATTATATGCACTTTTCATATAATATACATAACGTTACATTTTAATAAGAAGGCATCTTTGCCTAGTTTCTGTCACTGTCAAATACACTGTTCCCTTCTCCATATGGCAGCCCATGTCCATTATAATCAGACAACGCTCTCCTTACACAAGTACACTGAAGATGTCATGCTTCTCCAAAACACCCACACACACTCCACTTGTAGTCAAAGTGAACATGCACATTCAATCAAACAGGCACACAAACACACACACAGATGTGAGCATACACATTTCAACTTCAATCTGTGGAGTATGTAAACACATACGCAACATTGTTTAATGAAAAAAATCTTTCTTTCACCTTCGTTCTCTATCTTACACACACTTCAAATCAGAACAAGTTCATTAATCCTTGAATGACAATTTGATGCATCTAATCAGACATTATACTGGGCCAATATACAGAGAGAAACACCCTTCCATGCTTAGTTACAAGGGGAAGAAAGAGGGAGAGGAAACAAACAAGTGTAGGGGGGGGGAGGAGGAGAAAGAGAGAGAGCAGGATGTTAAGAGATGTGTCTTGTGTTTAGTAATATTAGCAGTGAAGCAGGCATTGCATAGAATTAACAGAGAAGCTGATCACCCTTTAGAATAAGAGCTCAAAAGGGGATGATTCCATAACAAATGCATATATAAGTACGTTGTTAAAACGCAAATCAGTTTGATAAGAAATGTTCAGTTCAAAAGAAATATACTGTGCCTTTAACTAAACTACCGGAATCTTTTTCACAAAACGGTTACCAAATGATCTGAGATAAGATTTAAAGCACTTTTTTTTTTTCATAGCAGAGAGTGAGTATATATTTCAGCATGCTGTTACATGCTGTTTTTAGAAAGTCAACATCCCTGGTGTAGCCTCACGGAGACAGATAATGTGGGGTGCGCTCATAGAAATAATGATGACTGTAGCTAATTGGCCTCCATCACCTAACATTAAGCTCATTAAACAAAAGGAAATAATTTCACACTTTCAAGTTGTCTACACTGAAGTACCTTTAGACACTGTACTGACAATACCACAAAACGATAGACATTTCTATCTAAGGACATTCTCGTCTTCACAAACATATATAAAAAGGCGAACAGGCATGTGTGCTGGAGCTAGGTTACTAAAGTATAAAGGAGTCCATACTTTATTTCTCCTTCATGTCCTGTCATTTGTCCCTCACATAACCCAAACAAAAAAGAGAGAGAATGACAGCCATATACAGAGAGACAGACAGAAGGGAGCAGCAAAATTAAGAGGGGGCGAAAAAAAAGAAGACAGAGTAATATGAAGACTAAAGTGTAGAGAGAGAGAGAAAATGAGAAAGCAGAAATAAACAATGACAAAAGGCAAAGGAAGACTCAAGGAAGTGAGAAGGCAACAAAGGGAAGGGATGAAGGCAGAGATGATGAGGTAGAAATAATAAAAAGACAGGCAGAAGAGAGAGCAGGAAATCCCTGAAAAAAGGGTAAGAGAAAACAGAAAGAAGAAAGAGGAAGAGAGTAGAATAATAGTGTGGGAGGGGAATGGAAGTGGGATCAGACCATAAGCTCAGCTCTCTGTTTTGGATCCACTTGCAAAGCCTTGACAAAATGTAGCACCAGCAAGTCTAGCATCAGCTTACAGGAACTGCCATGGAGAGAAATGAGAGGCTGAGCCAGTTACAAACACCCAGAAAGTTTAAAAAAATGAGATTTTCCTCCCTCCCCGTTTTTTGTTTTCTTTCCTTTTTTAAATATACACATCCAGACAAATACCATGTACATAGGGCGCTATAGATCCTCTTAAAGAGAGACAATGAAATTACTCTATAATATATATCTTAATAGTGCAATAGTGGGGGCAGCCATGGCCTGGTTGTTAGGGAACTGGGCGTGTAACCGAAAGGTTTCCGGTTTGATCCCCAGAGCAGGTCATGACTGAAGTGCCTTTGAGCAAAGCACCTAACCCCCAACTGCTCCCCGGGCGCCGTGGCTAGGGTACCCATCGCTTCAGGGCATGTGTGCTCACTGCCCCCTAGTGTTCACTAGAGTGTGTGTAAATGTGTGTTTCACTGCACGGATTGGTTTAAATGCAGAGAACACATTGCAATGTGTGCAAGCACAGTGGGCAATTAAATGACTCTGATAATATATTTTTAACACATCATTGTTTATCACTTCTCATCATCTTTTTTTGCTTATTCCATTTATAAATGGGCTATTTGAATTTCAGTCAGAGACTGTTTGACATAAGAAATTTCCAAAAATAACACTGACGATGGCTTTTTCAAAAATCTCGTCATTTTCAGTGACCTAAAACACAGTTTTCAGACAAGAGGTCAAAATGCAGACAAAAACCTTTGTTTTTAAAAATATCGTAATCCAAGTGCACTCAGTCTGCTCCTAAACTCTACTAACGCTGCTCATGAGGTATGTATTTAAGGAACACCAGGAAAGGGATTTAATTTTTTTCCCTCCTGGGTCTCCCCTACTATAATTTTTTTATAGTACATTTTTACAGCACTAAACTGAAATAAATGGAAGGGTGGAGTATGTAGTTCCCCACCCTTCTCCTAAGGTTACATAGTGCAGTTTCTGCAGTGCTGAGGTCATAGTAGCAAAGACAGAGGCTCTATTATCCCCTATTACAAGTCAGTGAAGTGTCACAATGATTCTGAAGCGGTAATTTTAAGTTAAAATATTACGTAGCGTTCCTTTAACGTCTTAATGTCGCCTTATTTCAAGTGTAATGAAGGATCCCAGATGGTTCGAACAACAGTTGCAAGGATAGCAGGGGGAGATCACGAAATGTACAGCCAGTCCCTAGAGACATAGACACACATCAGTGCAACCACTACTTTCCCACCCGGAGCATTCTGGGAAACAGGTCAGGGATCAGCAGATACAGAGAAAGTCATAGAGAGGGAGAGGGGGAGAGAGAGATGGAGAGAGAGAGAGAGAGAGAGAGAGAAAGAGTGTTTAGGAACCTTCTGTTTATTTCTGTAATCTAACAGCGACTAAACTCATATCAAAACAGTGGTTGAGCATTCGTTGAGCATTCACAGTGCTGCTAAAGGAGGAGTTTAAGAACAGCTCTTTGCTCTTTGAACATTCCCATTAAGCTTTAAGGACTGGAGCATTACAAAAGCAGAGTGACATTAATACCTAAGAGCAGTAATCACAGCTTCTGAAGCGGGTGAATCAGAAAAAGGTACAGAAACCACAGGAAAAATGAGTCATTAAGATATAGAGCATGGACTGTATTTGAATCACACATACATTCGCACAAACTACTAGCACAGTATAGGTCAGCCCAGAATCAAAGAATTGTCTTTGGCTCTTTAGAAAGACATTTTCTCAATGCCAAGTTTTGTGTCACTCAGGCAGATGGTTTGTTATATTAGGTGTACAAATATGTTTTAAAGTATATTTGTGTAACATAAGTGTAATTCAAAATTCAAATATTTTCCCGCCCTTTTGTCATTATATAAGCTACATTCACAATACCAGACATCAAACATTTACATCTACACACACTCTCTCACACACACACAAAATAAAAAAACTAGAACACATCATCTATTATTAACTGTCATCACCACTACTGTCATACTACTCTCCCAAATATCTTGAATATTTAATTTTTTTTTCCTTTTTGCATATTTTTAGAGCATCTGATATCACTTGTTCTACATATTGCATGGAAACTGTCCAAGAATGATGTAAATTAAAATATAGTAACTTTATAAGAGAAGCCAAAAAATGACATTTTCACTCAATGTCACAAAACTGAACATTGATAAAATTTGAGAAATGTTTTTCTTTGGACAGTGACAGTTTTAACTTTTAAAGTGGTTTTTAAAATTTATGAAAAGTTTCAAAGTGTGTCCAATTTCATTTCTGTGTCTGTCTAGTCAGCACATTGCCAATTGAGCTCAATCATGTGCATTTAAGACAGCCAGAGGGAGGGGGCTCTGTGGGAACTCTAAGAAAAAAGCCCAGTAGCCCACCACAGTTGTGACTTTAGCGCCGATTTCAGGGGAAAGATAGACAAGGCTTTATCCTGTAAGTGTGTGTGATTTGAGCCTCAGTTCGCTAGAACACAGTCTGCGCTGTGGTGTCTTAACCTGTTAGCTCAATGTCTAAGCCTAGCTGGCCTAGAACTGTTTCTCAAACTCACTGATTTAAAAGCACACCCGAAACACACACACGCCCGTCCGGTTATACCATAAATCATGTTAATGTTTTGAGAAGGTATGAAAAAAAAGTGGACACAACCAATCCCTAATGTGTACAGGCAATTGTTACTGCTAGGTATAAGATGCTACATACAGAATGTAATGAAAGAGAAAAAAAAAGGTCTTACATACTTTTGAAATGAGACATCCAGTAGCATCTATTCTGACTCACTAAGTGGAGCATGTTGACATGTGTCAGCAAACTAAAACATTCACGTATACACAGTCCAGTATAGGGTTGGGCGGTATAATGATATACCGCAGTATTTAAAAATGTGGACGGTATCTGAGGGTAAATGAGGGTGGTATGTATGGCGTGTGTGTTGTGTGTCAAATTTCTGTTCTGTGTCTTTAAGAATGCAGCTAAAAAGTCCATGTGCATTTAACAGAGCCACAGGGAGGGGGCGCTGTTGGAGCTCAATGACTGCATATGTCACAGTCTGAAAAAAGTTGGAGAAAAACACAAGCCCAGTAGTGCAAATTTAAGTTTAGCACTGAGTTTGGGTTAAAAGAGAGAGGAACAAAGCTGTAAACAGACAAAATACTCCGAAAATCCTTCACTCGACTTCATGCTCACAGGTATATGGCTTTATCCTCTAAATATGTGTTTTGAGCCTCAGTTCGCTGAAAAATCTGCTGTGGTGTGCTAAATCACAAGTGTCTGTTAGCGCCAAACAGTGTAGGACCGCCTTATTTAGCTTATTTTCAAATTTTTCTGTTCCTCCAGCACCAGTCACTGAAATTTGCTCACTCAGAAACAGGTTTTTATCATCAACAAGTGTGTCACACATATAAAGGCTCAGGCAGCCCGACAGAGTGACCCCTCCCCAAGGTAATACCGTATTTCGTGATAATATTTTGAGATGGTATCACAGCATGAAAAATATGGAATACCGCCCATTCCTAGTCCAGAAAGGCAGAAACAAAATTTCAGAGAAATCTGAGAATATTCAGAAAAATGTGTTGTTGTTCTAGACTAACATTATCAACATTGAAATCACTGTGGTTAGCAAGGTCAGGCTTCCTCATAATTTTGAGAGGGGAAAATAGATAAGTAAATAAAAAAAAAACACTAATGCATTGCAATGACTAGCAATAAAACAGCATGATCTTATGTGTGTTTGTGTTTCTGCTGGGAGGGCATGTGACGCTGATTTGCATGGAGCTTATTGGAACAGGGCAGCATTGTGTGCCTGATGAGAAGAGGGAGTGTGTCTGCGTAGTGTTTGTATGTGTGTGTATGCATATATTTGTAAGTGCATACACGCACACACCCCAACACACACCAGGGCTTATTAGGAGAGCCTAATGTGTAATATGCAAAAGCCTATGACAAACTTGCATGATGCAGTCTGTGACATCACATTTTATGTGTAACCTAACACCGCTATCTGCATCTGTGTGTTACTCAAAATATATCTTCATATGTGCTTGAACCGGAAAGGGGTGTGTCACTCTGTGGCTCAGTGTGTTCAGCACAGACATAAGTCTGTGGTTGCCAGGTGTCTTTATTTAATGCTGTGGTGTGCTGGGGAGCACTAAGAAGAGAAACAAGATACAACTGGACAATCTGGTCAGGCCTCTGGACCCTGTGGGTAAAGTGGCTGAGAGAAGGACACTGTACATACACACTGATCTCCATCATGGATGATGACGATGATGATGATCATCGTTGACTGTGGAGTAGAGGGAGGCCAGTGTTTTAGAGTGCCCTCGTGTCTGTGTTACCTACTGGTTCTCCCTTTTTATTATGGCTGTTGTATTTAGATCTGCCAGAGTGGCTCACCCCACACTGACAATATTCATATTCTTTATGACCCATAAACGCAAACTGAACTTATGCCACCTCTATACTCCCCTCAAGTTACTGACTGCCCTCCTGTCTGGCAAGACACTGATGGGAGACTGGAAGGGGCCTCCCTTGTGAATCGTGGGTTACTTCCAAGGTTTTTTCCAAGAGATTTTCTTTGCCAGTGTCAACTTTGGCTTGTTTGGTTTAATTCTCAATTTCTATAAAGCTGCTTTGCGACGCCATCATCACGGAAAAGTAGAGCAAGTTCAGTGGCAGGTTGTCCCCAGAGCCATTAGGCTCTTCAAACCTTCTATATTCCCAGCTTGGTTGGGAGACAGACGAGGGCTCAGTCACATAACACTTTTGTCCAATTAACTCAGATAGCTCTTATCCACCAACAAGTAACTAGAACGGTTCTTGTTTGTCGACCTAATTTGGAACCATTCTGTGTGTTTCCACCAACATAAATGATTTGTGAACCAGAAAAGTTGATTCCCAGCTGGAACCAAAGAAAAGTTGGTTATTCAGTGTGAACTATGTTAACGTCCATGGGCTTGTCAAGCTAAAGAAAATCCAGAAAGAGCTCAGGGCCTCAAATAAAGCAATATCGCATGTTATATATAATTTATAATACATTTCTGGGGTTTTCTTGCACAACACAAGGCACATTGGCTAGTTTTGTCCACAAACTCAACTGGATGACTCAGAACTCTGCAACATTTACAGGTGTGTCATAGCCCACTCTGATCTGTAGCTGCTGTAAACAAAGAATAAACAATGACCCTGGAAACGTGCAACCCGCTACACTCCCACTAATGCAGATCCTTGGATCACATCTAAACTGGTGGAAACACAGGCTAGTTCTCATGAGAGCACCAAAGTTCCAAGACTTGGGAACAAAACCGGCCCAAGAGCCCGAGTCTATTTGGTGAAAAAGCGCCAAGAGTTGTAACCCATGTTCTTCAATATATATGTATAATAGAAGCATATATAATTAGGCCGATTCTTGACACTAGCACTAATTGTTGTCCACTTATCCTATCTCCCATCCACATCATACCCCACCACCCCTCCCCAGGAACAGATGTGTGTGGGAGACAGGAAAAATACAGAACAATTAGTGCTAGTGGCAAGACACAATCAGCCAAATTATATGATACTTAGCAAAAGTATTTTCACATTTTCCTTGTTCTGTGAGAGAATATACGCACCAACCAACACTGCTCAACAGACCAATGACAGATGGATTACACCTACACACTACAAATAATTTGACTTCAGACAAATATGCTGTAGCCTACATCACCAGCAGACTAAACAAGCAGATATATATATATATATATATATATATATATATATATATATATATATAGGGTACTAAATATAGATAAGGAATATTAAATATAAGTTCTGTGCAGCTTGTAGGTGTAGCATTCAACTACAATGTAAATTACTCTTAAAAATGGTGCTACAAAATGTTCTTTGAATGATGTCATTGAAGAACCACTTTTTGTTCCATAAAAAGCCATTTTTACTAATATGTTAGAATGGGTAAAGAGCCTTAAGAACATAAAGAAAAACCTCTTTGCATTAACTTTATTTTAAGAGCAATAGAGATGATTTCTTTGTGGCTGGTTAGGTAATACAACACTCAAAACTTTATAAATTACATATTTCATGAACTGCAATCCTGGCCACTCATAAAGGCACTCATGTAAAAACATGCACATGCACTCACATCTGTCAGACACTGAAACTGTGTTGTAGGGTGCAGAGGAAGAAACTAGGATGCACGCACGCGTGCACGCACACACACACACACACACACACAGAGAGAGAAAGAAAAAAGTGTGTAAAGATTTCCAACAGAGGGACCACGTCTACTGTTGCCAAGATGACAGCTGGTTAACCCCTGAGATTATCTGATCGTGCCCAAAAGCAGAAACAAAGTCATCACACACTCCACTCAATTGTGTGACAAAGCAGCCAGAGAGAAGCCATGATTTGATGATTTGGCAGCTCCAAAACAAGAGAGAGTGAGAGAGGAGCGGGGGATGGAATAGACTGAAAAACCGATGCGAGACTGAGGAATATGAGAGAGTTAGTTTAAAAGGAATAAGACTAAAATGTCACATGGTTATTTTTCCCCAATTATTTGCTCTTCTACCATAAATAGTGTAGCAGGAGATTTGGAAATCAGAGTTTTGGGCCTGTATAGTCTCTATGCATCTACTGCTGTTGCACCAGATCAGATATTATGATATTTTATTATTCCAAAGAAAATTGTAGGAACAGAAGCAAATGTTGCCATTTTGTAGCTCCGGTCTAAACAGTATTAGCAGCAGCTCCTGTAGTTTTCACTTTCAAATAAGTTACAACATTTACATGGACAGTTCTACTGATGACTGCCTTTATAAAGTTATTTCTTCATACTGCTTCACATCAAAGGGCATCATTTAAAAACAAAACACCATTAATGCCAGCAATATCAATAAAATCACTAACATTTGCTTTGAACTTTCAGCAGTACTGACAAGATAAATGTGAATATGTAACAGCAAATCAGAAGCAGCAATTCCTCTAGAAACAACACAGCAATTTGCCAGCAAGATGCTACTATTGGTGGTGAAAAATGGCAGCCAATAGTGGTTAGGCACCACTTATGATTGTGTTTTCTCTTGATTTGTAATTAAAAAAAAAAAATTAAAATCAATAAAATAAAATAAAATTCACAAATGGTTTGAGGATAAAGTGGTTCCAGGACATGAATGTACATAATATTATATATTTTTCGATGCTAGATTTCTGCCAAAATACATTTGTTTGTTGAATAAAATAATTTTTTTTTTAATTAAAAATACCTTCCGTTTCTGGCCAAAAAATAAATAAATCAAGGAATATGTAAAAATGTGTTTATTCTAATAGGTCTGGGACTTCTTAAATTATGTCTCTTTCAGAGTTTGCATCACATTTCCACAGTGCTGGACCGTCACGGGGACAAGTGTGGGAGCAAGGGACTAAAAGCAAATTACGTCTTTATCAACAGCAAAAAAATGACATCATTTGCAATAACACCTCCTTGCACCTGATTGTTATTTGGATGTGTTTACTGGACACTAAGGCACTGGTAAATGCACTTGGTAAAGACTGGCCTTTAACTACTGTTAGCAAGAAAGAAAGTCCTTAGAGCTTTTATTTTTAATGTTGACTTCTACTGTTAAAACAATGCAACAAAATTAAAATATATTAAAATGAAGAAGCACAAGCTTAGATTTCTTTATCCACAATGTACATCATACATCTATGATGCAAAGCTTCATATTTATGCATACACCCTTTGCATCCACTAGACATCTGCGAAATATGAAATTTTTTCATACATTGGAATTTATGCCAATTAATTACCTATAGCAAGGAACCAGTACTTTTTAAAATTATTCTGTCCACTCATTTAGCTATAAACACATATAAATACATAACTAGATAGAGAGAAAGAGAAATCATAAATAGATGGACACCAGTTATATAGTGTTAAAATAATTATATAAATAATTCAATAATTTAAAAAAAGGAATAACCCCTCACACAAAAAAGGCAAGAATATGCTAATTCAAGTTTTTCTGTCCTGATCATTACTCACTGATGTTATAGAAGTTATTAGTAGTGGTTTCGTGCTAACACTAGCAGCTAACAAATCTAAAGATCTAAAAACAAGAGCAAAGTGAAACTAGGTAAGCCTAGCTTTGCCTGACCACCATTAGCCATATAGCCATTGTTACATGGGTGTTTCTGGCATTTCAAAAACAGAAAAGCCCAAAATACATACCCTTGCCAATGGAAGGTCTGGAGAAGCTTAGGTGCTTCTTATCAATTTCATTGTTTACATGTGGTTTTTATTATGTGAGTGTGCTGTACAGAAAATATGGAGGGCAGGACTAATGTTGATTTTAATAATTAAAATTACTTATTTAATCAATGTAAGGTCAAAGCATGTGAAAATTAAGGAGGCTTTGCGGTTTTTTAAACACACTAATGGCACAAAATATCTCCCCAACAATATTTAACAATATTTCAGGAAAATACACACACTCACGTGAAGTAAGACAAATTCAGCAGTCCTCCTCTCTCTGTGAGATATAATAAGTGTGTAAATGTCGCAGAGTTCAGAGCCGTCCTGCTAAGCTTGTGAATTAACGAGCCGAGGCTGTGGCCAACGCGCATGATGTCGCGCCAAACACAGCCACAGAAACACACACAAATGGAGCATGTTCCTGTCTTATTTCCTATTATTCAGCCATGGTTTATGCTGAAGAACGTACTGTTCTTTGGTTCCAGTTGGAAACGAATTTTTCTGGTTTGCGAGCCAGTTTATGTCAGGGGAAACACGCAACAGTTTAAAATTTAGTTCCCAAACTGGAATGTGAAATGTGGCTGACCTAACAGTTCCTACCCATTACATTAAGAGTCAGTAAGGGAAAACCCCACTTCTAGGCCGGCCCGGTAGGCGGTCCAGCAAAAACCTTAAGAAACACAAAACAAAGGCAGGATCGTAAGGTGGCTTCCTACAGTTTGAAAGTAGCTTTAGGAGGGTGGAGCAGGATATTTAAACCAAATGTTATGGTAAACCAAGAAATCATGCCATAGGCATATGTATATTTATACCTAATTTTATTTTTACTACCCAAAATTATTTTTGATTTGATCATATTATTATTATTATTATTAGTGCAGCACACATAAATTCAAGTTCTAAAGAGCAGCACTAGATTTCAATCTTAATTTTCCAACTTCCACCAGGGACCTGTGTCCAGTAGCAAAATGTGTGCGTGATGGTCTGAGTGTGTGTGTATTACAGCATTACAGTGGTCCCTAGCGTCTTGTTCCTAAAGTCCATGGGAAAAGGGATTCAATGCTGTACATGTAACAAACACTGCCCCTCGCCCAAACACGCACACAAAAACACTCTCACGCAATGCATTTTCTTCTCATATATTTAAGCATGTTCTCTGTCCCTTAATTTCACACTTTTGTGCGTTATAAGGAGTCATGTGGCACCGAGCTGAGCCCAGAGTGAAATGTCTCTGTGCTGAAGTGTGAAGACCAGCATGTGTCTCCATTGTGTGTGTGTGTGTAGCAGCAGAAACATTCTGCTAAATTAATGCATTGTTATTGAAACAGATTGAGAGAAAAAAAGGGGAAACAGGAGGAGAGAGAGACAGGGGTTGTTATATTAAGACAGAAATAGCATGAAAAAGCAGAGAAGGAAACAGATAAATAGAGTGCAAGAGATAAGTGTGCAAGAGTCTCTACCTGAGGGGGAGAGAGAGAGAGAGAGGTATGGGGTGGCCTATATAAACTATAAATTTGAAGTAATTTCCCAGAGATGTATAAGCCCTGATTAGAAGTTGTTGTGCATAAAAATGTTCTTCCACTCTGGAGTAAACATTTCCTATTGCTTTATGCCCTTCGCCGTGTCATTTAACATTTCGGCTACTAAAAGTGCAAAGGCTGTGGCTTAAGCAATTTTTTTTTTAAAATCGCCAGCCCAGCTTTATTTGCATACATTAAAAAGGGAAACAATACATTCGCTCAGATGCCACGTGAGACCATTTGCCCATTTTACTGGATACAGAACTAATTACATTATAACAGATTTTGCTGGAACTGGCCAATTTGAACATTTCTACCTCATGATGTTGGCTAAATAAATTCTACTCCATAAATTTTAGTTAAGTAAACAACAACCTTAAATATAGTGGCTGTGCTGAACAAAAATATATAATAATAATAATAATAATAATAATAATAATCATCAGCATCATCATCATCATCCGATGACTGATGCCTAATTATTATAAAACAAAAAAATTAAGAAAATAAAAGAATTGGATGGATCAGGGTACATGGAAGACAGAATTGATGTTGAGCTTGTCACCAGCTTCCACGACAGGCAGTCACAAGCTCATACTTCACTGGGTGTAACTAGTTCATGAAACAATATATTCAGAAACACAGCTGCAGCCTTCCACACAAGCACTGTTACAGCATTATGACATCCAGCGAAAAAACAAAGCAAAACTGCGTTATCTGAAAACACCCTTATGAAGATAAGCAGGGTGAAAAGGGAAAAAGTGTACAGAGCAATAAATATAGTCTGTAATTAAAAACTTCAAAGTGCTCCTGTATGGTCAGTGGAACTGGACAATGGAACTGGACAGTGAGTGTAGAAACTAGAAACAGTCATAATATTATGGTTGGTTGGTGTGTGTGTGTGTGTGTGTGTGTGTGTGTGTGTGTGTGTGTGTGTGTATATGTTGGATTGTTTGTTTTATTATTTTGTCCAAAAGAAAGCGGTGAAGCGGTTGCCTGCAAAATTTTGTCACAATAAAAAAAAAAAAAAAACAGAACCTCACAGAAGCATTTATTCATTTGTCTCTTCTATCATACTTCATACTTATAAGTAATAATGTATTACTTTTGGACTAATGGCAATGTCTGCCTATTGAAGTCCAAAACAATTTTTATCAAATTTAGAGCATATTTCCTCACTATTAGCTAGCTCTCCGTTTTTTTTTTGTTTGTTTGTTTGATTTTTCTTTGTGTGCTGGAAAAAGCTCCAGTGCTTGTATGCAGTACTGGCTCTGTAAATGGAGGAAAAACTAAGTGGCTCGACCCGAAATGGCTTAGGCTTTCTCTCTTTGCTTCACCGGCTGAGCCACAGTCAAAAAACGGCATCTGGAGAAGTTTGGACTGTGGCAAGTCCTCCAAACTTTGAAAAGCATGAACAGAGGTGAGGATGTTGCTCTATTCCAGCTCCATATGTGATTAACATGGACTTATTTTTTCTGCTACAGTTACAAAATTCCAGGAGACTGCAAACTGTATGAAAGTAAACAAATATCAACAGTACTACAAAACTAAAAAGCTACAAAAGATTTTCTGTGGTAATTCAAACTGATTAACATGTTACAGGCAAGTAAAACTTCAACTACAAAAAAGCTATAGTCTGTTTTTTACTCAAACATACCATTCCACGTTAAACGTTGCAGAGCTTCTGAACAAAAACATACACGAAGATGGATTTGTTTTTCTGTGAGAACAGTAGCTGTCCCAATTCACTGATGTTGCCTATAAGTCTATTTTTGCAAGGCCTTAATTAAAAAACAAAACAAAACAAAAACAACCCTATATTCAGTCAGTTGGTTGTCAAAATAATTACTAAATAACCCAATGAATAGCACAATCAACAGTGACAGCTCTAGCTTTAGTGAATGGTGGCCTATGGGAGACAGAGAGAAAGAGCAGTTATTCATTCCTGCGGTAAATATTTACACAAGAGCAATGTCACAGCTGCTGGATATTAAATAAGCTTGATACTTCTGCTATGCCATTCCAGCTCAATATGCAGACACACACAAACACTACTAAAACTGCAAGATATAACTATACATACTCTAGGTGAGCCAAAATCAACATGATGGGTTTCCAAATCTCATATCAGCTGTAGAGTTAAGAAAACACAATACCCCTTGTCCCCTCACCCACTGAAGATGCTTTCACTCTGCTGGACCAAGACCTTGACATTGATGCACTTGTATATGTCTACACGGACTGAGGGGAAAAACGGGGATGCTTTCCCACCTGCTCATAATAGTTAAACAGAAAGAAGAATGTTCTTTTTGCCCAGTCATAGTAACTTTGAAAAACGTGCTCAACAATTGCATTGATATTCAAAGGGAACTCCACTATGTATCTGTCGCTGAGATGTAAGCAAGTTAATACATTTATTATAAAAGTCGGCTACAGTGTTTTAAGTCAAAAAAGGGTCTTTTTTTTTTTAGTCTTTAGAGATACAAAGAGTTTTTAGAACTGCACATAGAATGAGACTACACTTTTCAGGGTATGCTTTCAGTCGTTTACGATCTGTTTATGCTTATTAATTACTGCTTATTAATTATGTTGACATTAAAAAGTAAATGTCATTAATAATCATTTATAACACATAGGTATAAAGGGAAACCTGTTATTTGCTAAAAAGCGTACCCACATCCATCTACACTATTAAACTGTTCATACTGACCTTACTTTGGCTTCTCCATCAGTCGACATTAAGCCTGTCACCTGAAGCGTGTATCTGTTAATATATTAATAATCTGTTTATCTATTAACAACCATGTTAAACCAGTTAACCACTGATAGAGTGTCTTTTTTAGACGCTGATGTTAATGTGGTTCACCTTAACATATGAAGTGAATAAATTCACATTCTCAGGTCTGAACTTCTCATACCTTGACATTTTCAGTAAGTTTTGACATTTTAAATATGTGGCAAAAAAAGAAATGACCCTCTTATCCTTTCTATCTCTGTGTTAATAATGATTATTAATGTCCTTTAAGGTGTTCACAACCTAATGAATAACCTTGTAATAAACTGCGTTTTAAACCATTTATAAACCCTTACAAGTGTAGTCTTATTTTATAGTGGTACCATAAAGTGTATCAAAAATGGATAATACATTTTCAGAATTTTGCACCTTTTTTTGCACCAGATTTTCATCAGGTTTAGATGATTAGCTGAGACTAAATGATATGGCCAAAATTTACATCACAATATATTTCTTAATTTTGGTCAATACAATATAATTCCAATATCAATATAAACAATACAAAAACACAGAAAAACTGCCAAGAACTGAAAGCAAAATGACATCATCATCATAATCAAACAAAAAAATTGCCAATATAAATAGTTTTAAACAGATGGCAGCACCATGTAATGACTGTCAGTCAGTGACAGATGCTTTAATATAGATTGAAATATTGAAAAATGTGTACAGTTCAGTTTTTAGTTTATTTAGTTTAATGCTGGCACAATCGATGAGGTTAATTTGTTTGGTAAATACTAGAAGCCAAAAGAGAGGAACCCCCCCCCCCCCCTTTATATATTATGTGTACAAATACGTTTTTAAGACTTTTATTGTGTAATGTATAATTGTAAATCAAAACTCATACATTCTATTTTTCATTATATTTTAACTTTTGCATACTATTAAAAATAATAAATGTCATTATGTTCAACAAAAAGCTAATAATTTACTAATTCAAAAATGGCAAGCGATAAGAATTAATTGGTCACAGCATTCGCTGCATTTAAGGACAAATCATTGCACAAATATGTGCTTTGATTTGTTCTGTTATCAGGGATAATATTGTTCAAAAGTATGTGTGAGATTCTAGATATTGTGCCCATAGTGCATTAACATTTTTAATGTAATTTTGGGTAATTATTTATTGAAAGACCATTGTCATTTTTATACTACACAACAGTTACTTTAAAATGAAAACAGAGTTGGAGTGTGTTTGAATTTCATATTACTTTTACGCCTTACACAAAAAAGCTGTAAAACCTGTCTGCACACCTAATACATTTTAAGTTTGCTCAAAACCAAATTCAGTTTTTAAATTTAGCAAATCACGTGAAGATGTTTTATACACAGTAAGTTTTACAGTGTTTTAAACCATAACTATAACCATAAAACCATAACATTATTAAAACCAATTTGCTGTCTCATACACCTCTAATATTTATCGGTAACATTACTGTGGCCCAAGGCCCAGGAATTGAGACCATGGAAGCTTGCTAAACCTTCACACTCCCTCCCAGGTCATAGCTCTTTCTGCTGGCTTTTTTTCCCTTGGCTTGTTACCTCAAATAGGAGGTCCATGGCCATTTCTTGGGGTTCATGCCCCATTTACACTCAGATTCAGTGTATTAAAAAAGCAATTTGTAGATATCAGACATATCATAACTGATTCACTGCATCTGGAGTATATAGAAAGGCCAAAATAATAATAATAATAATAATAATAATAATAATAATAATAATAAAGTAATTTTGCAAGCAAATCAACAGGTATAAATGCTATCACATGTAGAATGAATGAAAAATCAAATGGTTAAATAAAAAAATTAACAGCTTCTATTTTTTTGTCTGTATGAGATTAGTAGCTTCTCCCATATCAGTCATTTATACAGAGATGTTCTATCTCTTGCTGATATGTCTTGAAGCCATGCTAAAACTACACACCAACATTTCCACCAAAAATGACTCGCATCTGATTAGCTCTTTAGATTTGCTTGACTTTATCTCAGATTTGTTGGGTCTGGCACTGTATTGAAACTGGGTGGTCGTTTTTAGACTGTATTAGAACAGTTCTGATTTAAACAGAGGCTGCTCCATTACACTTCACCAGGCTGTGGCAGGCCCTGCTCTCCTCACTCCTCTCCTCTGCTTCATTATAAAATCTTTCCATTGCTCCTTCCTACAACAGTGTACTGTACAGACCTCTGTTTGGTGTGTGTGTGTGTGTGTGTGTGTAGTCTTCTAACAGTGGTATAATCATTAGATTTTCTCGACACTTTGAGAGTGAGTTAGTGAGTGAGTGACAAAAATAAAAAGAAGTGTGTGTATAGTGTTCTAATGCTGATTTATAGTGGGTAACAGTACTGCTTAGAATGCAACAGGTATCTGACTAAACCACACACACACACAAATATGGACTGCACAACTAAGCTAATGTCAGAGAACGACAAGAGTAAGACAGAGAGATATATAATGTAGATGGAGGGAGAGAGAGAAAGAAAATGTGTGCATGTGCAAGAATAACAAAGTGAAAGAAAGAAAAAAAAAAGGATGTCATTTTGTACAGTATTTCAAATTACAATCATATTTACCAACACAAAAAAATAAAAGAGTGAAAGAACATAAGCAAAACTTATTAAGGCTGAAAACAGCTAACTCATACTACTGCATTTAGGCACAGGCATGATAAAAACAGCTGTTATTCTGCTGAACAGATTTAACTATAAACCCCATAGAAGAAATAAAGGTAACTGAATATCCCTCCACTTATTCAGATACTCCTGGAGTCAAATGGTCAGGTCGACAACTAGAACGCTCACAACACTCCAAAGAGCTCCATCCGCCTCAACACAGCAGTCAGATTAAAGATACAGCACTGCGTTCAGCTACAGCATTCACACAGACAAGAACTCACATGCACACCATCTCACGCACACACACATATAATCACACCAAAGCCCATAACAGAGAGAGAGAGAGGGAGAGAGAGAGGAGCTCCAGGACAATACAACCTGACTGCCGGAGGGAGGGGGAGATCATCAGAAAAGGATTTTTCCCCTTGTTCGCTTCCTGGAATAACTTTTAGTCCGTTTGTGTGAAAGACAGAGAGAGAGAGAGAGAGAGAGAGAGAGAGACAGAGAGACAGAGAGATTGCGAGATTGAGAGAATGAGCGAGGCAGAGACGAGTGACAGAGAGCAGGCAGTCTGCACACACAGAGACTTGTTGGAGTGGGAGTGTCAGAAGGAGGGTAAGAGAATGTGTGTAGATGAGGGAGAGCGAGAGAGAGTGAGAGAGTGAGAATGAGTATGTAATATCGATGTAATATATGTAAAACATAATAGACTTTCATGCATAAAACTAATTGTGAAGAGTTAAGTGCATAGCCCTAACCCTGACGTATGATGGAAAGAGAAGGACACACCAAATAATTGCAATATTGCATGTTTCTGATGTTTGATTTTAAATCTGGACAGCTATTAACTCATTCATTGTCTGCAACTACTTATCCAGTTCAGGGCACCAGAGGGTATCACACACTCACACATTCACTTGTGGACATATTTGCATAGCCAATTACAGCATATGTTTTTGAACTGTGGGAGGAAACCTATGCAGACACAGGGAGAAGACACTAATTAACTGTGTTTGCCCCTTTCACACTGTGTTTCAATGGTCAGGACCTCCACAGAGCAGGTATGATTTGGTTGGTGAATCATTCTCAGTGCTGCAGTGATGTGGTGGTGGTGCGTTAGTGTGTGTTGTACGAGTGGATCAGACACAGCAGTGCTCCACTCTGTCCACTCTGTTAGACACTACAACTACATCATTGTACATGGTAGATGTAAAGTCAGACAGGGCATCTGTTGCTGCACAGTTTGTGTTGGTCATCCAAAGTTGCTTATTGTCATGATCAGTAATGCTATTGTGGCAGCCCTGAGTATGGGAGTGGCTGGGCAGCTCGTGGGAGAGCTCCCAGCATACTCACCAGCTGCCGTTTCTGCTGTGCAGTGGAGTTTGTGTGGGTCAGCTGTGCTGAATCCTGGTAGTGGAAAAACAGGGCTCGAGGTAAGGTTTGCCCCTTTTCTGCTGGTGCCCTTGTAAGGAAACTTTAACAAAGGGCAAATGAAGGCAGTGATGGCTCAGTCTCATTACTCGACTTCAGAGTTTGCCCCACTGTTTGTATTAGCTTAAATTAAAAGACATACTCAGATCAACCATAAGCAGGTTTAATTTCAGTAGCGGAACATTCTCAGCGCTGCAGTGACACTGACATAGTGGTGATTGTGTGAGTATGTGTTATGCTGGTACAAGTGGATCAGACACAGCAGTGCTGCTCAAGTTTTTAAAGCCCTTAATGACACTGCTGGATCCATCCAGCCAACAGGGTATTGTGGGCAGTGTCCTGTGTTCACTGAAACACAAGGAGGGGGAGGGGGAACTGTGGGAGCTCACTGACTGCTGATGTCACACTCTAAAAATGTGTGGGCAAAACACCACAGGCCCAGTATGCCACCATAGTTATGAGTTTATTGTCACTGTAACTGTCACGCCTTCGTCCTGTCATGTCTGTTGTCCCCGCCATGTGCTTTATTTGCACATGGCTATGTTTTGTTTATGTTCTAGTCTCCGCCTTTGTCCCGCCTCCTCGTCTGTCATCTGTTAACCCGTCCTCCTTGTTATCTGTCCAGGTGTGTCTCGTTTGTGTGAGTATTTAAGCCCTCTTGTTTCACGTCCTGTTGGTCGTTCATTTCATTCACATTCTCTTTTCTCTTTTGTCATGTCAGTCATGTTATCTGTCTGTCTCCGTAGTTTCTCTCATCGTCGTTTCGCTCCCCAGTCTAGTCTGTCTAAGTGTTAGTCTAGTTTCATTTCGTGTTGTGTTGTAACTACTGTTTCCTGTCGTTGTTTTGTTATTTCTTTCATTATAATTAAAATACCGTGTTTTAGCAAATGCGTCCGCCTCCGTCAGTCCGCTCCGTGAATCCTGACAGAATGAACGACCCACTAAAGGACGCAGCTAGCACGGACTATTTTCTCAACGAGGCGTTCAGGAGAGTACAGGAGTTTCTAGCGGCAAAGGTGGGCGATCAACCTGCTGCCCTGCAATCTCATATGGGAGTTCCCCCCGAGTTTGAGGGGACTTCAAACGTTGAGGGTTTTCTGCTCCAATGCCGCTTATACTTTGACTATCTGACTGTTCCTGCGCCACACGAATTTATTAAGGTAATGTTCATGAGATCTCTTCTTAAAGGGATAGCACTGCAGTGGGCTGATCGCGTGCTGAGAGAGAGAGGCCTGCAGATTTCGGTGGAGACTTTCAGAGATCTATTGAGAGCCAGATTCTCCCGATCGGCTCTCGAGGTCAGCTCCGCAGGACCCTCTGTTCCCGAGGATTGCCCCCTCAGGTCCGGGGAAATTTTTGGGGGGGCGTTAAGGGTAGGGGCTGTTAGCCTCACCTCCGTACCTCTGAGGCCTGAGGCTAACAGGGGCGCACCTCGAGGTGATCTAATGGGTGCGCCTGTGAAACCCCCTAAACCCTTTACAGCTCCAGCGCGAGCCCGGCGAGCAGCACAAACCCCTGTCCTCGAGAGCACGGCGCGCGGCTCTCCTGTCTTCGTGAGCGCGACGCGCGCCTCTCCTGCCTCCTTGGACGTCGTCGCAGGTCCCCCTGCCTCCTTGGACGTCGTCGCAGGTCCCCCTGCCTCCTTGGACGTCGTCGCAGGTTCCCCTGCCTCCGTGGACGACGTCGCAGGTTCCCCTGCCTCCGTGGACGACGTCGCAGGTTCCCCTGCCTCCGTGGACGACGTCGCAGGGCTTCCTGTCTCGGTGATGGCGGCACCCGCCGCTCCTGTCTCGGTGATGGCGGCACCCGCCGCTCCTGTCTCGGTGATGGCGGCACCCGCCGCTCCAGTGTCCGTGATGGCGGCACCCGCCGCTCCAGTGTCCGTGATGGCGGCACCCGCCGCTCCAGTGTCCGTGATGGCGGCACCCGCCGCTCCAGTGTCCGTGATGGCGGCACCCGCCGCTCCAGTGTCCGTGATGGCGGCACCCGCCGCTCCTGTCCCGTTGATGGCGGCACCCGCCGCTCCAGTGTCCGTGATGGCGGCATCGGCCGCTCCTGTCCCCGTGACGGTGGCTACGGCCTCTCCTGTCCCCGTGACGGTGGCTACGGCCTCTCCTGTCCCCGTGACTGTGGCTACGGCCGCTCCTGTCCATGTCCGTAGGTCGGCCCGAAGGACTTCGGGGCCGATCCCCAGAACTGTGCCCAGGCTGGTTCCTCAGACTGCCACACGGACATTAGCCAGTCCTGGGCACCCCCCTGTTATTTTGGTTCCCTTGTCAGTCCCTGTCCTGGTTCCCGTCTCTGTCCTTGTCCCTGTACCCGTGTCTGCCTTTGTCTCTGTCCCTGTCCCGGTCACTGTGTTTGTGTCAGTCCCTGTAAATGTCCTTGTACCTGTTCCCCTACCAAGTCCAGTCCAGTCTCCTGTCAGCCCTGTCCAGTCTCTGTTTCAGTCTCATGTCCAGTCCCCTGTCAGTCCTGTCCAGTCCCTGTTTCAACCCTCTGTCTTGTCTCACGTCCAGTTCCCGTATCCGTCCAATGTCCAGTCACCTGTCTTGTCTCCGGTCCAGTTTCCCTTTCAATCCCCTGTCCAGTCTCCAGTCCCGTCTCCGTTCCAGTCTAGTGTCATGTCACCTGTCCTGTCTTCTGTCCAGTCACGTACCCCTGTCCAGTCTAACGTTCCTATCCTGTCCAGTGTCTTGTCACCAGTCTCTGCTCCCGTCCAGTCCCAGCACCAAGTCATGTCACCTGTCCCGTCTTCTGTCCAGTCCCTGTTTCCATCCAGTGTCATGTCCAATGTCAAAAACCCTGTCAAGTCCCATGTGTCCATTCCTGTCCTGTCCAGTCCGTTCTCGTCTCTTGCTGCCCCCCTTTGTCAGTCTCCTGTCATGTCCCATGTCCCGTCTCGTATATTCGGTCCTGTCGTGTCCCCAGCTCCTGTGTCTGTTCCCGTCCTGTCCTGAGTCCTGTCACCCGTTGGTTTGTTGTCCTGTCTTGTTTTCCGTGCCCTCTCCAGTGCCAGCTCCTGGGGGGTTTAGGAGTACGCGCCCGGGAGTTGCGCGTTCTTGGGGGGGGCATCTGTCACGCCTTCGTCCTGTCATGTCTGTTGTCCCCGCCATGTGCTTTATTTGCACATGGCTATGTTTTGTTTATGTTCTAGTCTCCGCCTTTGTCCCGCCTCCTCGTCTGTCATCTGTTAACCCGTCCTCCTTGTTATCTGTCCAGGTGTGTCTCGTTTGTGTGAGTATTTAAGCCCTCTTGTTTCACGTCCTGTTTGTCGTTCATTTCATTCACATTCTCTTTTCTCTTTTGTCATGTCAGTCATGTTATCTGTCTGTCTCCGTAGTTTCTCTCATCGTCGTTTCGCTCCCCAGTCTAGTCTGTCTAAGTGTTAGTCTAGTTTCATTTCGTGTTGTGTTGTAACTACTGTTTCCTGTCGTTGTTTTGTTATTTCTTTCATTATAATTAAAATACCGTGTTTTAGCAAATGCGTCCGCCTCCGTCAGTCCGCTCCGTGAATCCTGACAGTAACATTATCCTTTAAACGTGTGTTTTGAGCTCACCGGAAAATCATCTGCAGTGGTTTGCTAAGCCACAAGAGCCTGTAAGCTGGCCAGCTGTGCTTCTAATCTGTGTCTTATTTAGCTTAATTTCCAACTTTTATGTTCCTGCACCAGTGACTGATTTTTTTTTTTTTACTGCCAACACGTGTCTGTGCGCAGGTCTGGCAGTGCTGAGCTGAACTGCACAGCAGCAAAAACCCTTCACTCAGACCGCCGCTGCCCCCTACCCCCCTACGATAATACAGAATACCATGCTAATATTTTAAGAAGGCATAAAGAAATGTGGATACTGCCCATCCCTACTACACACTTAAGAAAGACGGCTCTTCAAGGGTTCTTGAGTAAGACAATGTTTTTGTATAGAGTAGGGGTCGGCAACCTTTAACACTCAAAGAGCCATTTGGACCCATTTCACACAGTAAAGAATGGGAACCAAAAAACCCTTTTGAAATTTTAAATGAAATAACACTGTGCATAACAGGGTTTGTGCTATGTATAAACAAACTATACTGTGATACATTTATGAAATCAATGAACGACTTGTAGCGGAGTAACAGTATTTGAGTTGGTTATGTTTAATAGTGATTATCACTTATAATAATAATTATTATTATTACTGAAATAAATGACAAAAATATTAATAATTTATTAAAGAATGAAATACTGTCAACACTAGGGGATTGAGTTCTCAGGATTTTCAGACTCTTAAGGAACAAACTCCACACACTGTATTATTTCAAATAATGGAAACACTTTATTAAAAGGAATGATAATAGGTTGATAAACATAGCACAATCATCAAAATCTCACGGAATCAACGCAGGTGAAACCAGTTCAAATTTAATACTTGGCTAGGCTATATGACTTGTGAATGATGTGTTGCTAAATGATTTAATTAGGGTATAATTTTATCAAGAGATTTAATTCGATATCAGCTCTGAAGATGAGGAATTTAGCTTACTTTTTCCACGATTCAACCACTCGATGGGTACAGCAGCGCTTTTGAGGTGATTGGAGCTAGATCCAGCCTGGCTCCGGCATTTCTTTCATGGGAGCCTTGATGCTGGGTCAGCGTAGGTGTTGTCACTTGCGAGGCCGCTTCAGGCACCCTCAGAGCGTGGTGACATCAGTTGAAGTATTTCCTCTGGCTCACTGTCCTGAGTGGGAGTCTCCTTCCAGATGAAAGGGTGTCAGAATAAGTTCGCGGATTTCCTCCGATCTTCAGAAGCTGTTTTATGAATTAATTAGCTAATACTTATTGTAAGATTTCAAGGTGGCCCTTATTCTGGCCAAAATAAGTTTCACCTGCTTTGATCAGTCGTAAAATTAAACTTGGATTGGGCTACAAACAACGAACACAAATAAAAAAGAAAAGACTACTGACAATTAATCGAACGTTTACTCTTTTAGTTTCTGTATTGCACTGCTAACTGACAAGTTGCATGAAGGCATGAGTCTTTGAAGAGTCGGCTTGTCAGCGTAGACAAGAAGAAAAGTACAAGAGAAAATGCCAAGAGCGAAAATGCGAACAGATACAAGAGAGTACAGGCGCAGCAGGTAGTGTCGCAGTCACACAGCTCCAGGGACCTGGAAGTTCTGGGTTCGATTCCCGCTCCGGGTGACTGTCTGTGAGGAGTTGGTGTGTTCTCCCCGTGTCCGCGTGAGTTTCCTCCAGGTGCTTCCACAGTACAAAAACACACGTTGGTAGGTGGATTGGTGACTCCAAAGTGTCCGTAGGTGTGAGTGAATGTGTGTGTGTGTCTGTGTTGCCCTGTGAAGGACTGGCGCCCCCTCCAGGGTGTGTTCCCGCCTTGCGCCCAATGATTCCAGGTCGGCTCTGGACCCACTGTGACCCTGAATTGGATAAGCGGTTACAGATAATGAACGAATGAATGAACGACTCCCTTTTTCATAGGTGGCGCGGTCACGCCCATTTGGGAGGTCTCGTTCTCTGATTGGTTCCTGGGTCTGAGGTTCACGTGACTTTCTTCACGTTTCCAGCGAATATGAATAATGAATAAAATATACTTCATACATACTTGAATATAGCATAATGAGTATACTGGATTATTTTTATCATATATATATATATATATATATATATATATATATATATATATATATATATATATATATATATATATATATATATATATCTCGAGAGTACATTACCAACTATTCTAGATGTTAGAAATTAATTCGCCTTTCTAAATTGAGACAGGAATTTTTCCTCGTGATTGAAACAGTAATTCACATCATTCGGTTAGTTAGTAGATAGTCACCTGAGAATAACAGAGGATAACATTAATAACACATTGCATAAAACATGCTTAGAAACAATGACACATGCGTTCGATATGATGTTTAGAGTGAGAGAGGGCAAAAAGTGATTTCGCAAATGTCGACTTGGGGGCACTGTTGATCCATCCTGTTTGTCTGGTTTGAACTCGCGTTGGAGGTCACCATTGGCAGTCCTGGGCCATCTGTTGATTTTAGATAGAGAAGAATGCCAGTCGACGCTGATGGTAATAAAGCTGGGGTTCTTTAATCCTGGTCTCTAAGGTTCTGATTGATCTTTTAGGCTTAATGGGGTCATAAACTTGGGGGTTTCACTTTTACTGTCCAGAAGAAGAAGGGGGAGTAGTCATCTGGTGTCGTAAGTTTGAAGATGACCCCTCCCTGTCATCCTGGGGGCCACTGAAGAATGTTCTGCTTAGCCTTTGCTGTCAGACATAGGTGTGTGTGTGAGTTTATGTGTGTGTGTGGGGGTGCATAGCCTTTCAGCACACACACACTCTGTGGAATGCAGGTCCTGTCCAAATCTTAGTGGAGAGTCAGTCTTAATTTTTCATTTCTTGATCTGGGTCCATACTCCACTACAGACTGCAGAGAAAATGAAATAACATTTCTGCATGCAACAAAACATTTTTAACTCTGAAAAAAAGGAAAAAGATGTTGGGTTGACGGTTAAGTAAAATACTCAATGTCTATGTGAGTCCTTGTAGTAATGAAAAAAAAAAACATTTTTAACTCCGAAAAAAAAAGACGTTGGGTTGACGGTTAAGTAAAATACTCAATGTCTATTTGAGTCCTTGTTGTAATGGAAAAAAAAAAAATGCCGAACTTAAATTATCCACTGGCAGCAAACAAAAATGCTGTCCTCTCTCTGCGTGCCGTCATTATTTTACTGGCTCTGTCAAAAAGTTCAAGAAACCGCACACTGACGGGTGTCGCACATTGGAAGTTGTGACGTGTATTAAGAGCGACGAAAATATTTTAAATATTAAATATTAAAATATTTTAGATGTTACAAGATCGCCATAATCTTCATAGAATTACATTTTGAAAATGAACGAACCAAAATAAAATACATTTTAATTAAATACTGATTAATTATTTTCAAAAGCCGAGCCGCATCAGAGATATAGAGCTATGTGTTCTTTACAGAACCATTTGCGTGTTTAATGGCTCTATGCATGATGAAAGGGTTCTTCAGACTGATAATGTGTTGTATATGGTTCTATGTAATACCTTTTGGAAAATAGTCCCTAATAGCACTAAAACTGGTTTTTCGATTGTATCAGGTTGTAAACTGTAACAATAGTAGAACCCTTTCTAATGCTGTATAGGGCCATTTTAAAAAGGTTCCTAGAACCATATGTAGCCCATCAATTAAAATAAACATTTCAACTTGCATATGGTTCTAGAAAGAACTCAGTTCTATTCAGAACCATTTACTTTACTAGTTTAACATTTTTCTAAGCTCTCAAGGAAATATATGCTCGCTCAGATTTAATTGGTCAAAAACAATTTCATTTGTCAAAATCCATAAACATTTCAAAAGAGCATTATCACTGTCCAATCCACGGTTGTTGAGATGTAAGGACGCCCCTTTTCTGAATTAATATAAAAGTGCTCTACTCTGGCAATGCAGAACATTCCCAATCTGAGCATCAGTGAATGTCAGTGATACATGCTTACAAGCACACAGATTTTATTCTTTTTGTATTTATAATTGTTATTAATGTTGCTCATTTTTTCTGCAATTTATAATATTTAATAGAACACTAGGTAATATTTGGTATTTTTGGTCTGGGACTCCTACATTTATAGAGCGTAATTTACTTTTACAGCACTGTCATTAAATAAAGAGGGAGGGGTCAGAAGGGGGCAGTTTCTTACCCTCCTTCATAGTGCAGTTTCAGCAGTGGTAATCCCAGAGTAGCAACGACAGAAGTTCTGTTTTTATTACAGGTCAGTAATTCATCACAACGATTTTGATGCTACAATATAAGGCAAAAATACTAACTAAAGTTGCTTTTGTCAAATTTAGTTTAAATGTAAGTTTTGGTGAGTTTTTTATATTTATGTTTAAATGAAGTGTGTGTGTGAAAGAGAGAGTGAGAGAGAAACAATTCACAACAATTCACATAGTTCACCAACTAAGCCTCCCTTCCTCTCTCTCAGCATCATGGATAATAGAAAGTGGCAAAACACAACCTCATGGACATGTGTACACACACGTCAGCAACAGGAAAACAGAGAGGTCACTGACACAGATTGTAAGCACAGTACCATTTTTTTGCTCTTCTTCTTCTGGGCCA
Organism: Hoplias malabaricus; assembly: GCF_029633855.1. NCBI lineage: Eukaryota > Metazoa > Chordata > Actinopteri > Characiformes > Erythrinidae > Hoplias > Hoplias malabaricus. The sequence continues at coordinate 827,267 of NC_089820.1, forward strand.
AAAAAGGGGTTTAAGATTTCTTTTCACTGATAAAGAGAGACTGCATTGCTCTGCTTTGACTCTCACTCACATACACGACTGAGCCAAGAGCAAGGTTACACACACACACACACACACACAGTTTTCCCCCTGTGGAGGACATTTACTACAAATAGCCTCCAACTATCATACTGATATTTGTGTTCCTGTGTGGGGTTGTATGAGTTGTCATTTTCTGTCATTCACATGCATCCAACGGAATACACCACATAAGCTAACACACACACATCCTCGTAAAAACTAAACTAGTTATACAGGGAATAGGTTTGAGGGACATTCTCAACAGTTTTGATATTCATGTAAAGAGCTGTGCTGAAGTTTGAGGCTACTCTACATTAATTAAATACTGTAACTCTGAACTGTAATCCTTCATGAGGAATTATATATATATATATATATATATATATATATATATATATATATAGAGAGAGAGAGAGAGAGAGAGAGAGAGAGAAAGAGAGAGTAGTAGTAAGTAGTAGTTAGGTGTAATAGTTTGCACTGTCGCCTCACAGCAAGACGATCTGGGTTCGATTCCCAGCCTGGGCCATTCTGTGTGGAGTTTACATGTTCTCCCTGTGCTTGCATAGGTTTCCTCCGGGTACTCTGGTTTCCTCACACAGTCAAAAGCATGCACTTTAGGTTGATCGGTCACTCTAATTTACTCATTTGGAGTGAGTGAGTGTGTGCATGAGTGTGTGTCTGCTGACAAGAAACTGGGATTCAGTCAGTCAGTTCATCTACTCCCATAGAGCACCATGAGTACAGTGAACGCCTGACTCTTCCATGCAGCCAACCATCGCAGAGCAATGACGGCGATGTATGTATGTATATATGTATGTGTGTACTGAAATGTTTCTCTGCAAACTTATCCCATATTTATTCTGCTCTTCAATGGTCCAAACCCACACAGGACCATCACAGAGCAGATATGATTTGGATGGTGGATCATTGTCAGAGCTGCAGTGCCACTAAATTGGTATATGTGTTAATATGTTGGTACGAGTGAATCAGGCACAGCATTGCTTCTGGTGCCCTGTGTCCACTCATTGATACACATACCTCGACAATATGTCATCTGCCACAGCACATTTTTTGTTGGTCTTCCTCTGGTCCTTCATCAGTGGACACAGGACGCCTCCCACAGGATGCTGTTGGCTGGATATTTTTGGTTGGTAGACGATTCAGAATCCAGCAGTGACACTGAGGGCGTTAAAACTTCCAGCAGCCCTGCTGTGTCTGATCCACCACCCGAATCATACCTACTCTGTGGTGGGCCTGTGAAGGTCCTGACTACTGAAGAGCAAGGAAAGGGGGCAAACCATGTATGTATAACAACATTCATTCACTCATTGTCTGTAATCGCATATCCAGTTCAGGTCTGCGGTGGGTTCAGAGCCCTGGAGGGGGCACCAATCACCAGAGTGGGGCTTGAACCCACAACCCCAGGACCCTGGTGCTCTGTGATGTAAACTCTGTAAATGTAGAAGTACAAAGTGCTCCTGTATGGTCAGTTGAGCTGATAAAATTAGAGTAAGTAAAACGCAGGTGTTCCTAATCCAGCGACTGTTCAGTTTATCATATTAATGAACACATCAATTAAAAAAGGCCAAAGTTTATAAAGAATGTTTGTAGCTCTAACATCATTCAAATGCCATTCATTCACACTTTGAATCTTTTATTTTGTGACACCTTTTATTGCACCCCCAAGAAAATAATTATAAAAAAATAAATATATAAAGTAAAAAACAAACAAACAAACAAAAAAACCTAGCAAACCCAAAAAAAAAAAAAAAATGACCAAAAATATGACTGCCATCACCAGCATATACTGTTTCTAAAGGATGTTCATCTCTCCATCAGAAGGAGTGAGTGTGTTTTAGTGGGGTAGTGTATTATATACACTGAGAGGAGAGAATGCGCTGTGCTTGCAGGAAAGTGAAGACTGTGAATAAGCCATTTACAGAAAAACAAAAAGCCACAGCGCTCCACTCCGCATGTGCCACTCCAAACACACAAAAACAAAAACACACACACACACACAAGCACTGTATGCTTCCTTCCCCTGCACCTGAACCCACATACATTCAGTCACATATACCAGCTTTCTGTTTCGCTCTCACTCACACATATACACACACACACCACAAACTGTTCTGCCCAGATGCTTCATCAAAGACATGCTGCATGAGTGCTTTCCCCAGCCATAAAAGGTAAAGATGGCGCAAGCAAGCGAGCGAGTAGCTGTAGGTGAGTGCAAGTGATGTCAGTTGACGTTGGGCTGAGACGCAGGCCAGGCCTCAGGGTGTTTCATCTGCATTTCATCCACAATAAATAATCGCTAAATTGCAAATTTTATATTTAGACTTCAGTCTGTAAGTGAGATAAGAGCAGCAGTAAGAGCCAGGGATCGAGAGACCTAGAGAAACTGGGTTTCTTTTACTGTTTCTCATGCCATATTGCCAGGAAGGTGATTCACCAGGTAAACACATCATGTGTGCAGGTGTGAGTAATGTTTATGTGTGTTTGTGTGTGTTAGCGTGTGTGACAGGGCCTTAAAAGTAATGTACCAAGTCATTTTGAGTATGACCCCCACTGAACACACAGCAACACAGAACTGAACCTCAGATCCTATTTAACTGTCTCCCACGGCAACCGCCGCCTCCACCGATTGGTCGTCACATCTTATCTCTGACTGTCAGTCAGTGCAGTCCACACCTCAGGCGTGGTGCCAATCAAATCCACTGATACTGGGCTAAAGGCTCGACATTTTTAGTGAAGCGGGTTAGTAGAATTTTGTTGTTAGGTGCATGGAAGAACAAACATTGATGCTTGAAATTCAAATGAATTTTTTACATGAATATGTTTTCAGTTTTTTTATATAACGTATAATAATAATAGCTCAAAATTCAAACATCCTCCCACTCGTGTCATTTTAATGGTAACTTGCATAGTTTAAAAATGACATCATTTATTTAACAAAAAAATAGCCTATAAATTAAAATATAAATATGCTACATTCATGATTGCTAACATCAAAATTCTAATGTTATGCTCCTGGGGCTCCCCCTAGTGTAATTCATATCTACACCACTGTACTGAAATCAACATGGAGGGGGAAGGAAGATGTGGCTTCCTACCCTCCCCCAAAAGTTACATAGTGCCGTTTCTGCAGTCCTGAGCCCATAGTAGCAGTGACTCTATTCTCCCTATTACAGGTCAGTGAAGCATCACAATGATTTTGAAGCTGTAAAACCAAGGTAAACATACTTTTAATACTATATTATCCCCAAGAACAGAACAAATAGATGCACATGCTTTTGCAGCACTTTTTTCCTTGATGGAATTCATAACAAATGCAGTGACAAAGAAATTCTTCTTACTTGTCATTTTCAAGTTACTTAAATTGTAAGTTACTTTTGTTGAAAAAAATGACAGTTATTTTTAATACTGTAACTGTTACCATAAAATGACAAAGGAGCAGGAGTGTGCACCTAATATTTTTCTGTAACCTAGTATTTCTGTAACATAATGTACTCTGTAATCCCTGAGCTTAACCTGTTTTCTTTAATCCAATGTCATTTTACCTGAGAATAGCGTGACTACATTTTCTTCATTTAAGACAGCGTTTAAAGCTGTTTTCAGCATTCAAAAGCATTATCAATATAGAACTATCAAAATTATGTTTTATTCAATAAACCTATACAAATTAAGAAATGTATAATTATTTTATTGGAATTAAATGTATTAAATGTATGTGTGTTCCTACCTCCAGAATGCTTTATACGTCTGAGGCCATAATTCCATCTGGCCCTACCAAGTATGGTAAAATGAAATGTGAGGAGTTCTGGAAAAACTAAGATTGAATTTCTTTAGTATATGTAAATTGTAGTCTCAACTGAGCCACTGAGTAGCAACATCATGGTTAAAATCAAATGTATGACTCAAAGGAACTGATGAAAAAAACGCCTAACATTCTTACGGTATCACTTTAAAATAAGACTATATTTATAAAGGTTTATAAATGTTTAAACCCTGTTTATTACAAAGTTATTAATTAGATTGTAAACACTTAACAGTCATTAATAATTATTTGTAACACAGAGAAAGAGCTACAGTAACTTCTTTTTTGTGTGTGTGTGTGCGTGTGTGTGTGTCAGAGAACTTACTGAAAATACCAAGATAATGAATAAGCTCCCTCCTCAGAATGTGAATTTAGTCATTTCATATGTTAAGATACACCATATTATCATCAGCGCATAAAAAGACTTTGGTGGTTAAATGATTGAACTTATTAACAAATGTGATGAAGCCAACAGGCTTGGTGTCGACTGATGGAGAAGACAAAGTAAGGTCAGTATCAGGCAATACTTGAGCTTTAACAGTATAGATGGATGTGGGTATGCTATCTGGCAAACAACAGCTCATTGTTGCCCTTTCTATCTATGTGATATAACATTATTCATGACTTTTAATGTAATAATTAATAACCATTAATAAACTGATACTAAACTGACTTTAAAGTCTACATACCAATTTTATTTTTTAAGAGTGGGTACTTTAGTTAAGAAAATCATTTTATATAGAACCCTCTGCATGATTAAAGGGGTTCTGTATGGCACCTAAAACTGTTCCTCTATTGTAACAAGCTTGACATTGTAACTATAGAAGAACACTTTTTGGTGCAATATAGAACATTTTGGCATGATTTCCATTAATATGAATTAGGATTTCACAATACAAAGAACCCTTTAATCATCCAAAGGGCTCCTTAATTCTTCATAATTCTACATAGACCCAGTTTATTTACTGAAGGACACTTGAAGAGCCATCTTTATTAAGAGTGTAATCTTATTCTAAAGCGGTACCCTACTTACAAGCTGCCGACATTAAAATATTAAGCTATTTATGATTTCTTGCTATTCAGGTATATCATGAAAATGTGACAGTAAAGCAAAGCTTTTTAAAATCAGTATGGATCACAGCTGTTAGTTTTTTGTTTTTGATTTTTTTTTTCTTGGTAAGGCCCTGTTTACTACTTGAAATTGCCTTGTGATATGATATGCCCGTAATAATTGACCATTTAGCAGAACATTTGAACGAGTGTTTACAGGAAATTACAGGACTGCTCAGTGTGCCCCCAACACATTCCGCAGAGATTACTGTGAATTGTGAGAGTGCTGTTATAATTAGGGACGCTTGATATTGATACACCAGGCAGGTTTCTAAATGGAAGGCAATTATGGCAGCCTTTAATCATTACCATACTGCAGGGGCCAACACAGAAATAAGGATTACTGCATTAGTGTGTGATCATAAACACACACACACACACGCACGCACACACACAAATATAAACAAAAAAATAAAAAATAAAAATTACATACATTTGATATAATGCAGTATACAATAAATTGAATAATTCACACTCAAGCTCAATATAACTATACCAAGCTCCATCAAGAACTACATCTCTGATTAATGATGTGTAATATTCATATTAGCCCCGGTGCTAATTGCAAATGAATGATTCACAGCTAATGATGTCGTGGTGCAGGATGTCATTCCCTCCTCAACAAAACACCATCAATTCCTCGGTTTATTCCGGAAGAAGAAATTACCTTCTCTTTCTCCTCCTCTCCCCTCCACAACCATTATAAGTAGTTATATGACTGTAGTCTTAAGTAATTGTATCATTAACTACGTAATTCCATGCAATAGTGCTATCATTGTTAAAGTAAATGAAACTGGGGAGAATTTTGGATGCGCATTCTTGTAGTATATTACATACCTTTGTTGTCAGATCAAAACTTTATCTCCATAATGGCCAACTTACAGAAGGAAGAACATCATGTAAAGTTATAGCATTCCAAGTATACAACAGTTCTATCATATTAGTCAATAGGTAAAGAAGAGAAAAAAAAAAAAAAAGTTAACATAGCGATGGGCAATTAATCAAAAAATCAACATTCAGACCTTCTAATCAAGCATAATTATTTTTATTCTGTTATGTCCCCACTGTGTCTTCATGTCCTGTCCCTTTAAAACCATGCTTCCAAGTTGTAGTCATGCCCCTATCTGCCACAGGTTGCATTCAGCAACCTAAACTTAGAGGATGACTGAGCGACTCAACCAGTTTGGGTATAATTAATACGACACTGAACAAAAAGTCAAATGTAAATGGGGAGGAAGAAAAAAAAAAAAAAAACAGCAAACAAAACATAATCACACAACAAAATTATTAAAAAAACATGAGAGGAACATTAGAACATTACAAACAGAAAAAATATCCCATATTTAATACTGGAGCATATTTACAGTACAAGACTCATCACTGAACTATGAGGGTCAAAAATACACAAACTAAATAATCAGTCATTATTAGCAATCGTGGTAAAATGTACAATTAATTTTGATATTGGTTTGCACTAACGTAGCAGAAAATTGATATAAAAAATATACACACACACACAGAGTTTCAGTGTATATGGTTTTGTTCTGACAGTGATGTGATGTATTATGCATAATGCGTATTTTAAGCTGTACCCTCCGTGGAACCATACCTTTAATTACACAGGCATTGCTTGTAACATCTCCACAGAATTAGGACTGTGTTGTCTGGAGTAGTGATCGACTGTTATGGGTTTTTTGATGGCCGATGCCGATTTTTAGACAGTAGTAGTGGCCGATGGCCGATATGTAAAGCTGACATTCCTCAGGCAGTGAATAAACTAGAGACATTATCATGATTTATTTTTACATGAAACCCTTCATATTTGTAAAAATAAAATTGAAAAAAAATGTAGGCATTTGTCTTATTTTTGAAAAAATAAAAATAAATAAATGTTAGTGACTATAAACTGAAGAGTTCATGAGTCCCATTAGTTTTTTTCTATTTGAAATTGTGTCTCCAGGGGTCTACTTTTATCAGGTAAAATTTGGATTTGATACCTCCTACTGATTTGAAGTTATTTTGCTGAAGCAGACAATGGACCCCAAGCTCTCCATAAGGAAAATGTTTCTTTTTACTGCAAAAATACAGTGTATGTCTTGTCTAGACTGAATGTCAACATCTTACAGTGTTTTTCTTTACTTTTATGAGAAACTAGTCTCCTGTCCCTAACCAAGTGGCCATTTACCCCTCACCAAACAGTAAAAAAACCCTTAGGTATGGTGTGTTTTATTCTGATGTACTGAGTTTAAATGACCACAGTGAGGGAAAGGTAGCTAATAAAAGATATATAAGCTTTCAAAACATGTTTATTGACTTGATGTCACGCCCTCGTCCTGTCAGGTCTGTTTTCCCCGCCATGTGCTCTCTCAGCACATGGCTCTGTTTGGTATTGTCCTTGTCTCCCCCCATGTCCCGCCTTTGTCCTGCCTCCTTGTCTGTATTCCTCGTTAACTGTTTCAGGTGTGTCTCGTTTGTGTGTGCATTTAAGTCCCCTTCTCTCACTTCCTCTTGTCGTATCCAGTTGTGTCATGTCTAATGTCATAGTCGTATCGCTCCCTTCAGTTTGTCTGTTCCTCGTTTTGTCTCGTCCGTGCCTCACTTCGTTTCCTGTCATTGTTTTGTTTCTCCGTCGTCATTGAGTCTCACGTCTGTCTTTTTCTGCTTTCCCTCGTTTTGGTTTTTGCCCTAGTCTCTGTTTTGTTATTCCTTGTTGTAAATAAAGCTTATCTGTGTTTTAGCACGTGCCCTGCGAGCAACACAAGCCCCTGCCTCCGTGGACGTCGTCGCAGGTCCCCCTGCCTCCGTGGACGTCGTCGCAGGTCCCCCTGCCTCCGTGGACGTCGTCGCATGTCCCCCTGCCTCCGTGGACGTCATTGCAGGACAGCTTACCACTGCTGCTCCAATGTGCGCAGCGCCTCCAATCGCTTCTGTCCCCATGAAGGTGGCGAACCCAGCCGCTCCTGTCTCTGTAAAGGCGACGAACCCAGCCGCTCCTGTCCCTGTGAAAGCGGCACCTCCAGCCGCTCCTGTCCCTGTGAAAGCGGCACCTCCAGCCGCTCCTGTCCCCAAGAATGTGGCGCCTCTAGCCGCTCCTGTCCCCGAGGAGGCGGCTTCCACGGCTGCTCCTGTCCCCGAGAAGGTGGCATCCGCCGCTCATGCTCCAGCGAAGGCGGCATCCGCCGCTCATGCTCCAGCGAAGGCGGCATCCGCCGCTCATGCTCCAGCGAAGGCGGCATCCGCCGCTCATGCTCCAGCGAAGGCGGCATCCGCCGCTCATGCTCCAGCGAAGGCGGCATCCGCCGCTCATGCTCCAGCGAAGGCGGCATCCGCCGCTCATGCTCCAGCGAAGGCGGCATCCGCCGCTCATGCTCCCAAGAAGACGGCGTCCGCCATACCTGCCCCAGTGATGTCGGCATTCCCCGCCTCGTCCGTTCCAGCGAAGGCGGCATCCCCTGCCACTTCTGCACCCGTGACTGTGGCCCGGTCGCTTCTGCACCCATGACTGTGGCCCCGGCTGCTCCAGGTCGAATCCCTAGAACTGTGCCCAGGCTGGTTCCTCAGACATTTGCCAGTCCTGGGCATCCCCCAGTTGTTTTGGTCTGTCTGTTCCTGTCCTAGTTTCTGTCTCTGTCTTTGTCCCTGTACCTGTGTCTGCCTTTGTCTCTGTCCCAGTCCCGGTCACTGTGTTCATGTCTGTCCCTGTGAACATCCTGGTCCCTGTTCCCCTGCAGAGTCCTGTCCAGTCCCTTGCTAATCCAGTCCCCTGTTCAGTCACCTGCTCCTGTCCCACCTTCTGTTTCTAATCCCGTTCTGTCCCCAGTCTCGTCTCCGTTGTCTATGCCTGTCCAGTCTCGATCCCCATCCAATGTTCAATCACCTTGTCCAGATGTGTCCACTCCCGTCCTGTCTAGTCCGTTCCAGTCCCAAGTCCTGTCTCCTTTTCCCTTTTATCAGTCACCTGTTCAGTCCTCTGCTCTCCAGTTTTGTCTCCAGTAGGTCCCCCTCTTCATTCCAGTGTTTCATCACCCGTCTCTAGTTCTGTCTTGTCTCCGTTTCTGTCCTCTGTCTTGTCCCAAGTTTCGTCTCCTGTCATCCCCCTTTGTCAGTCTCCTGTCCTGTCCCAAGTCCAGTCCCCAGTTTCCGGTCCTGTCAAGTCCCCAGCTCCATTTCCTGTGTCTGTTCCTGTCTTGTCCTGAGTCCTGTCACCCGTTGGTTAGTTGTCTTGTCTTGTTTTTCGTGCCTTCTCCTGCGCCAGCTCCTGGGGGGTTTTGGTTATGCGCCCCGGGAGTTGCGCACTCAGGGGGGGGGGGGCATCTGTCACGCCCTCGTCCTGTCAGGTCTGTTTTCCCCGCCATGTGCTCTCTCAGCACATGGATCTGTTTGGTATTGTCCTTGTTTCCGCCCATTTTCATTGTCATAGTTGTATCGCTCCCTTCAGTTTGTCTGTTCCTCATTTTGTCTCGTCCGTGCCTCGCTTCGTTTCCTGTCACTGTTTTGTTTCTCCGTCATCACTGAGTCTCACGTCTGTCTGTTTTGTGCTTTCCCTCATTTAGGTTTTTGCCCTAGTCTTTGTCTCTGTTTTGTTATTCCTTTTTGTAAATAAAGTTTATCTGTGTTTTAGCGTATGCGTCTGCCTCCGTCAGTCCGCCCTCCGCGAACCCTGAAACTTGATTATTGTTTGTGGCGCTTGTGGCTACCAAATAGAACCATTTGAGTCTCTCTCGCAGTGTCTGGGTCTGTTAGGCGCTGAAAACGTATGCGCTCTGCTGCGTGTTTGTCTCTTGTCCTTGGGGTGCACATCAACATAACTCTGCCCCTGATTGGTCTACAGACTTGATTGACATGTCATTGGAAAGCCTAAGCTATGCGGCAGTAGGTGTGACATGGGTCCACGGGGGTCATATTTAAAATTTGTTTTTAAAATGTGTACTATTTTTTTCCACCAGTACTCTTGACATAAACATGAGGATTACTCAAAAACAGTTTGTTGGAGAGACTCAGATTTAGACTCGTGTTGAAGGGGACTATCTAAGGTAAGCGCTGCTGTGCTAACTTTGTGTGTGAGCCACTTGTGGGCTCTTTAGGCTTTGAGAAGCAGTGGTTTTGTCATTGATGAAGAAGAAACCTGAAGTTTGGGTTATCTTGTTTTTTTGGCTTTAATTCCTTAGTCCTACATTTAAATGTATATCCCTGTGATCCTGAGAGTCTGCCCGTTCGATTGGTGTATAATATGTACACATTGACTCAAACATGGCGCTGTGAAAAATCTGAAAATATGTACTGTCACTAATATTTTTTCATAACAATTTCCAATAACAGCAAAAATACTTATTTATCAAGTGGGATTATATATAAAATGATTAAATCAATGAAAATGTGATTTTAAGCTTTAATTTGGTACATTAATCGTCGACTTTGGACCTGTAGTACTTGAGATATACTGACAGATATAACAATGAGTGATTTTTTTTTTTATAGGCGCCGCTGACCAATGAGCGAATTAAGAGGCTAAATAACGCTGGGTTTCTAGATTACAACTATCAACTTAGTCGTTTATGATGCAGATTATTGAGTGTAGGTTACAAGGAGCAGCCAGTAACAAATAGTGAGAGCTGAAGAAGAGAAAATAATTCATACCATTTTCTCTGATGAGACGGCATGCAGCTACAGGTTGGAGGCTTGTACTCCTTCACTTGTGCTCAATGATGTCTGCCTGTAAGATGGCAAAATGGACGCAAGGGGCGCTCTAACAGCCAGAATGACAGAGCTGCCCACAGCATTACCTGTGTGCATTGAGTAAATATCAGCCTTTTGCGCTCATATATCAGCCGATGCCGATTATATAAAAGATGCCAAAATCGCCTCGATTAATCGGTCAGCCGATATATCGGTTGATCACTACTGTGGAGTGAAGGAGCAGCACCCGATTCCTTTGGGAGGAGTCAGAGAAGTGTTTGCAATCCAGAACTATAATAATAATTCAACGTCATATTCCGACCTCATTTATGCTCTAATAAAAGCCATTAATAAATGCCTCATAAAATTGTTCTAACAGCAAGTGCAAATCCTTCCCAGAAGAGCAGAAATGTGACAAACTTTTTATTAACAGACAAGGTTTCAGAAAACAATGTGCATGAGCAGTGGTCTAGAAAACCAAAAATATTTAATGCTTAGTAATAAAAATTTATATATACACACACACACTGCACTGTGCAAAGATTATGAGATTTAAAAAGCTATTTATCTGAGCAGTAATTGTTATTTGCTAAAAAATCCAACAAACAAAAAACAAATAACTCCCATCTTTAGAAAAAAAATCATATTCCAGTGAGTGCTATTCTGTATGTGAACGTGTTGGTTTAACTTTTTTCAAATCTCTCCTCGTGGCACTCCATATTATTTGAGGTTATCATCCAATACCTAGTTTTACCGGTTAATAAATAATGATTTTAAATAATGTGTGCTGTTGATTTAACAAATTCATGCAATCAAGGAGAATCTGAACAAGACATTGGTCTTCAAACTCACTCACACATACAACTTTATAGAAAAAAACAAAGGATCTTATATTTCTTATTAAATTTTTTTGTATTTACTGTGATTATATATAATTTTATACAAGCACCATGGTTATTGAGAAGGCATTCATTTAAATATATATAATTATCTCAGGTGCCTAAGATTTCTGCACAGTACTGTACATATCTTACAAAATGTAATTATTGTGATGTGCTGCTACAATTTTCATTAATGAAACCATATTAGTAATAAAAACAGGAATTAGAATTCAGCTGTGTTACAATATATTCTAGCATTAGACAAAAGAGACACTCGGTGGCAGGCTTTATAAACTACAGGATTACATCAGAACTCTAAAATGATCCTTCTCACACAATATAAAGTAGTAATCATACTGAAGGGGAAGCATGAGGACAAAAAGCATTAAGACTTGGCCTTCAGTACATTTCCGAAAATAAGCATTGTATACAAAGGATCATCAAATAAATATATATGCATATATATGATAGATAGATAGAGATAGATAGATAGAGATAGATAGATAGATACATACTTTATTGATCCCCAGGGGAAATTCAAGAAATATATGTATGAGTTAAAGTGGTATTTCAATATTTTTTGAGACACACATTAATTTTTGAGATAAACAAAACAAAATTCACAGATGCATATCTATCAGATAAATCAGTTATTTAATACATACATACATATTATATATACATGCAGGGTTAAAAATATAATTATTTTTTAACCATCATACTGATTTTATCGTCTCTACATTCCAGCAGTTTCTAGCAAAATAATCCCCTATCCTTTTAATATTTTAATTTAAAACAAACACTTCCAGAGATATCAGATGTACAGCAATCAAACCTGATAAGTAGATGCAATGAGATCACATGCTGGCCTGCAAGACTAATATCTTTACTTATTTGTAATACAGATTTAATCGGTTGAGGAACAACAGTTTCATGAAGCTCAAACTAAGTCTGATTGTACATCTCTCAGCACAAACTCAATCTAATTGAAGCATGGGGATGCATGTAGCTGTGTTCCGATTAAAATGAAGCCTGATGCAATTACTGTGTTAGTGCGGTTTGTTAGAGTAAGTGTCAACGCTTCCTTTCGAACTCTCCAAACACAGGTTTCTAGTGCCACAAGTTGGAACACTAACACACCACAAGAAAACAGAGTGTGTTGAAAACAACAGCGTACCTTCTTTGGTTTGTGTAGTGGAGGAATTTCCAATGCATTGCAAGGAGGTAAAGATACCACCAGGTCTAAAATATAACAGTGCATTATTTTCTTGTTTGGACTAAGGGAACCGAACTACAAGAAAAAAAAACACACTACCATTTCGTAGGTCCCCCTCATATGGCCAAAACAACTGTGACCCATTGTGGCATGGACGTTACAAGATCTTCGAAAGTATTCAGTGATATCACATGCAAAAAACATTAACAGTAGATCATTTAACTACGTTGTGAAGTGGGGTAACCCTTTTTTTTCCCAGCACATCCCAATGATGCTCAGTTTGATTGGAGTCTAGGGAATCTTTATCATACTCATCAAATTCCATGTGCATTAATATCATCTGTAAATCAAGACCTTTAATGCTGTGTCTAATCAGTGTAAAGTTGACAGCACAACTAAAGTATTCAACTTAATCTATGGACTATTAACTTAATACATAGCTACTTGGTAAACCCTATTGTCTAAAGTAATTCCCTGAATTGGGTGACTATACCTTTTCACTAATATATTGAAAGGTTTCACTCAATTTAACAATTCAGGTTCTTCTTTCTTTCATCTTTCGTTTGTGAAACTGTATAGTTTTGACTTAACCTGTTTCTGTTTGTGATAAAGGTGAAGTTCACGACTGTAATCAAAAACACTTTTTAATAAAAATCAGAGGATGTTTTTTTGCCATTTGCCAGCTCTCCACTCTGTTTGTGTGCTTGAAGATGGGTCTAATGTGGTTACGAAGCCCCAGTGTGTGTATATGAGTGAAAAGAAAAACGATCTCAGTCCAGTATGCTAGTCTCTCTCTCTCTCTCTCTAAAGGCAGAAGTTTTTTAGACAACGGAGAGAACTCCAAACACAAACCTTATGAGGATATTGCTCTTCTCCTGGTCCATAGGTGGGTAATATATACTTATTTTTGCTGTTTAGGATCACTTAAGGTGGAAATGTCTCCAACTCAGGAGATGGCTAACTGCATTTCTGAAAGTGGTACAAAACTAAACACCTCAAGTTACGAATACGTTTCTGCTAATAAAAACTTACAGCCACATACAAATGTTTTTGATTTCGGCTAAATTATTCAGGTTTACAGTGCGGCAATACATCGTTTAACTTGGCAATTGATTATCATCTGGACATTAAAAGTTAAAACCCCAAGAACCCCAAGGGGGTGAGTTGGCCAATAATTTGGCATTCTTTACACAACACTTTTCTTTCTTACACAACCAATATTTTGGTTTTGGCCAAATCTGCTTGCTTGATTTGAGACTGCTACTGATCTTGTGAGATTATATATAGGTCAGGTCTGAAAAACAGATGTAAGGAGATCTGATACCAAGCAATGGATTTCAAAAAATTAAGCTTGGTCAACAGAGTTCAGACTTGAGGATTTCACAGACAGATAACTGATAAATATGCACCTGTTTACCAGACATGATTAATGGATACAGGGTAAATAGGAGTGGTCATCAGATGAACAGAAATCGGACTTCATAAAGGCACACAGAGAGGTCAGATAACTATTTATCTGACTAACAGAGAATTTAGGTTTGTTCAAAACAACAAAAAAAATTGAGACAGAGGCAGACCTCATTTACTGGAATAAAGACAAATGTTTTAAAGCAACACCACGTAGTAACTTTTACTCAAACCTACAGCTTCAAATCATTGTGATGCTCAACTATCCAGTATTAGGGAAAACAGAGAATCTGTCATCACTACTATAGGCTCAGTCCTACAGAAAGTGCAATACGTAACTTTTGGAGGAGGAAAGAAAACACTTAAAAGTACTTAAATGAATCCGGAAGAGACAGAGAGGGATGATGCTGCATTGCAACAGCACCTTTTAACAGTAGTAAATATGTTATTTGCTAAGAAATATTTGTTGTGTGCCTAAATACACTGTAAAAAAATGTCTGTGAATTTTACGGTGGAAAACTGTAAAACCATGACAGTAAATGACTGTAAACTCTAAAAAGGTTGAAAACAGTTTCTGTAACTGTGAAATACCGTAAATACTTTTATCAGCCAAAATACAATTTTTTACATCTCTTTACTGTAAAATATACATTATTTCACTGTTAAACGCACAAACCATTAGGGACGGTACAAGTGTCCAAGGACTGGGAGGAGCTGAGACTCATTAGGGAGCTCCCAGCATGCTTTGCTTCTCCATATTTAATGTGATTTTCAGAGTTTCTCTTTGAGACTTACTGATTTTGGGTTGCATTGGGGTGATCGCTGTGAGTGTTTGTGTTTCTGTGCATGTTATGTCGAGACGTGTGTTGGTCAGGAAAGTTCACCATCAGCCTGTGTTCCGCGTGTGGCACCCAGATACCGAACATTTCTTTAGTCCTTTCAGCAATATCTCCTTTTAAGGGCTGAATACAGGATGCAGTTTGGCTATATCTAAATACGGCTATATCTCAGTCTCCTTTCTTTAATTTGTCACACAATTTACATGTTAATTTTATAGCAAAACAATGTTTCTTTGTTATTTTTATGTAAATACCATGTTTTTACAGTGTATATCTGTTTTTTTTTTAAACAGAAATGTACTGTAAACAAAACAGTCCATAAATGTAAAATGTATGATTGCCAAAAACGTGACCGTATATTTTACGGTAAAATTCTGGCAACCACAGGATTTTTTTTTTACAGTGTATATATACACAATTTTTTTTTTAAATAAATGGAATACAACTAAAGTAAATACTTAACGGTTATTAAATTTTTTCATAACGATTATTTGCCTAATGATACTTGAAAATGTATGTAAATCTGTAGTTTTCGACTGGTTG
This sequence comes from Hoplias malabaricus, assembly GCF_029633855.1. Lineage (NCBI taxonomy): Eukaryota > Metazoa > Chordata > Actinopteri > Characiformes > Erythrinidae > Hoplias > Hoplias malabaricus. The sequence goes on from NC_089820.1 coordinate 842,819, forward strand.
TGCCTGTCCAGTGTAGCAGCGGAGTCAACAAAGAACTACTGAAAACTTGTTCATAATTTTGGAAACTAAGAGGGCTTTTGGGAGACACTCCTAAAATTGTCCTGCTTAATGCATAAATCACTAAGGTTAATCATTATCGAGAAATACGCCCCTGTCCAGTTCTGTTTAGTGTCATTGATTTTTATAGGAAGGTAACTTGCAGTTGATTACTACAGTAACAGGGTTAAATAGAAATACTAGAAGAGGAAACTGACAAATTTCAGAACACTGACCGGCACAAGCAATAAATTATTTTTGTAAAACTACAGTATGCACATTCACTTCCACAGCATTTTCAGCTAAGGTTCGTTTGAGCTCTACATTCAGTGCAGTTCACACATCGAGTGAGTCATGTCAAAATGAGCCTATTTATTTAACGTGTTATTCCACAGCTGCGGCTAAAATTAGAACCGACTTGCCTCAGAGCCCAGAGTGTTGACTTACCAAATGACACTGTGGAAATACACACATGCTCGGTCTCACACACATACATTTATACAGACTCTCACTTACACACTCCTGTACATGTAACTGTACTTGCATTAAATACTGACCTAGCATTAAAAATACACAAATTCAAACCAAAATAATTTTAAAACCTAGACATATAAACAGACAGAAAAATTATGCTGTGTCATAGTGCTGTGCCATATTGCATTGTTCGTGATAGTCTCGTCATCATTTTTAAAAAGAAAATCTATATCGTGATAATAGTGATATTCTGACTTGCTTACGTAATGACATCATGCAGTTACCCATAACACGGCCTACGTTCTTTACGCGAGTCGTTTAGACACAGTGAAGTATGGTGGAAAGTGGCTCTGAAGCGGAGGACTTTGCTCCAATAAAAGTGGAGTGACTTCAGTCATATGTAGGTGGCTTAGTTACAAAATAACTGATGTACAATAAAACATGGTGTTGTGTAAAAATATAATATATTTAATATAATGAATAGTTTATTTTGTTGCAATAGTGTGTTTTTGAAATTAATAGAGTTTTTCAGTGTTTTATTCATATCGCCAAGAATATTGTTACCGGCAAAATACCCTTAAATATTGTGATATTATTTTAGGGCAATATCGCCCACCCCTAGTGCAGCAGGTAGTGTCGCAGTCACACAGCTCCAGGGACCTGGAGGTTGTGGGTTCGATTCCCGCTCCGGGGGAGTTGGTGTGTTCTCCCCGTGTCCGCGTGGGTTTCCTCCGGGTGCTCCGGTTTCCTCCCACAGTCGTTGGTAGGTGGATTGGCGACTCAAAAGTGTCCATAGGTGTGAGTGTGTGAGTGAATGTGTGTGTGTCTGTGTTGCCTTGTGAAGGACTGGCGCCCCCTCCAGGGTGTATTCCCGCCTTGCGCCCAATGATTCCAGGTAGGCTCTGGACCCACCACGACCCTGAACTGCATAAGTGGTTACAGATAATGAATGAAAAAAAAAGTTTCTGAAATACATATATACTCATCAAGGACTGATTAAGGGCTACTCTGTTTGCCAAATTGTCTACTATGCAATTTGACCACTTTACCAATGAGGTAGCAATGGCTACTCTGAAAGACTAGCAAAGACTTGTTTGCATATAATAAAATACAATGCAATACAATACCTTTATTGTCATTGTAAAAAATATTGAACAAAATTATGGGTGCTACTTTTAATCAGTACCAACCAAATGGCGAGAAACAAGGCAAATAAGGCACAAAGTACACTGCACTTAGAAAAACACCATGTAAAAGGACATTGCACTAATATACAATGAAATAAAAATATAATTATTTAATACATGAAGAAAACAATATGAACTAATTTAGGAAGAATAGAATAAGAATGCAAATATATTTAAATGTAGGAGGATAAAAGGCGATTGCTAAACAAATTAATTACACTGGATCTTAAGAAAGCTCAGATCATGTATGAACTTTTTAACTGCTCCCAAACAGTTTATCATAATAATTTCACTAAAAAGAAGCTGCACCTGCACATAAGCTCCACCAGATGGTGCCTTTGCTTTAGGTGTTAATATACATGGTCTCATTTCACACATGAACTTTATATGATGAATAAGCTGTGGTTTACTCTTACGTATGTGATACCCATCTGTATACAGTCTTGCCCTGTTGTCTAGGTAGAGTTATTTTTATTCTTCCTAATGTGTATTTATTGTTTTGTGTGTTTAGCTTCTGGTGTATTTATCAATGACGTCTCCTGACAAATCTCTCAGTGTATATGTGTAGATTTGGGGAGGTGGGGTAGGGATGACTTGTTCAATGGGTACTTTAAGCACTAGCAATCTAGAAATTGCAGTGTAAATATGAATGACATCTCTGATGATGAATGTTCCTATCATGTTTATGGACATATGGCCCTTTTAGCTGGAACGGCACATATTTGACAGATAAGGGCAAACATGCATACAACGTAGTTCATACATCAACAAGGAGTGGGAGTTTTAATGGCAATCAATTGCATGAATGACCTGGTGGTCCAAAAGTTGTAACGACATGGTCTCATACAGATGTTTTAATACGGACGCTTAATTAGACAGGACCAAACAGCGTTCAATATCGCACCGGTGTCGTACACAAGGCCAAATCTGAGGAGCTAATGGTATATGTTTACTTGCACCATCCGCCCCCCCCCCCTTACATTCCTCTATACTGGATTTTTCTGCTCACCGCACGTGTGCACATCTAGGAGCTTTCTGTACGTGAATGAAGGTGTGCATTCTCTGTAGGACTCTCATGATGTGCCATCCTACTCTTGCCCAATTGGATAGATGCAGAGGGTCCCAGTGCATCGCAACCTGCCATGCACTTTGGTCATGTGACAGCTCGTTCTAGTGAAATGGGTAGATTGGGGTGAGGTGAAGTGGCAGTTGGACACATAGCGTACCAGTAGTTTAGGGCGGATATTTTGTGAAGAATAAACAAGACAGGCAAAACTATTAGGTCTTAGGTTAACAGTCTAGAACTTTCGATAGCGCGTGTGTATATATGTGGGTATGTTGGTCTCAAGGAGTGTGACAAATTCATGGAAATGGTGTACCATATGTGCAATGACAAAGCGCGACAAAGCACCTTAATCTGAATACACCCCCACCCCAACAACACACACACACAAACACACACAAACACAAAGTACAGAACAGTGTTTGCATAAGCACTGTGTTCTGGTCCCCATCTCGGGTAACACTGCTGTTGGGATCTGTGCGTTTTGAGCCAAAACAGACCAAGTAATCAGGTGAACATGTAAACAGGACACTATGTCCTTAGGGAGCAATCTCCTAACACAAACAACAAACACGTTTTTTGTGTGGTATTTTTTTTTTCATACATTGTGGGGCCATTACTTAGACCTCCACTCATTTCAACTTAACCAAACGCACTACGTGCCTGACTCTAACACTCACCTTAAAACATGTCTTCTCCTTAAAATGTAAAGATTTACTTCCCAGTAAAATATACCGTCACCGTCCAACTAAAAACAATCAATTTTTCGGATTATACTTTACTACCTCACTGGAACACAGCAGCTGTTCTTCACATTGTGTGAAAATTTCATAAAGAATGGACCAAATTACTTGGAATGAAATCTTTGTACAATGAATTCCATTGAAAGTTAAGAAGTGTGTTTCCTTCTCCTGTAAAGTTACTGTTTTGGGAGATACATATTTGTCCCTACAATGGGAGCACTCAAACAGATATAGGTCCCAACAGAAGTGGGCAAATGTGAAACACCTGGCCTCAAAGACATAAGACTGATGAGTAGTATTTGTAAGACATTGTTAAGAATTACTAATGCATTTACCCCATTGCAATTGCTGAGTTTGATCACTCCACTTGCATTTACAAATTTCTTCTAACCCCTATATCCTGTTGAGTCTACCCAGAATCACTGAGCACAAGGCAGGAAACACACCCTGGACGGGGCATCTTTCCATCACAGGGCACCACACACAAATTCACTCAAACACAACTATGGACACCTTGGAATAACCAGTCCACCAGCGAGCATGGTTTTGGACTGTGGGAGAAAAATGGAGTGCTCTGAAAAAACCCACACAGACACGGGGGAGAACATACCAAACTCCTCAAGAACAGGGGCTCCAAGGCAGGGTTTGAATGCACAACCCCAGAAGCCTGTAGCTGTGTGACAGCAGCATTACCTGTTGTGCCACACTGCCGCCTGAATATAATTCAGATGTAAGACATTCAGATTCAAACAGTTGTATGAGATTATAAACTTATTACAACACAACTACATAATCATACAAAACACTCATTAAACAAATCTGTAACTAAGAAATGTACAATGTGGGTTTCCTCCGGGTGCTCCGGTTTCCTCCAACAGTCCAATAACACATGTTGGTAGGTGGATTGGCGACTCAAAACTTTCCTTAAGTGTGAATGTGTGTGTGTGTGTGTGTGTGTGTGTGTGTGTGTGTGTGTGTGTGTGTCACCCTGTGAAGAACTGCCCACTCCAGGGTGTGTTCCCACCAGGAGCCAGAAAGCGGTTACAGACAATGAACAAATGTCTTCATTTTTGTGTAGCATAAAATTGTATTTCAAATCTCAAACATTCTCACAGTCGTTGTCACTTTATGGCAATGGTGGCATAGTATTAAAAATGACCATTGTTATTTTTCATTCATTCATATTAAAATAACATTAAAAATTACTTTGAAAATGGCAAGCATGAAATCTTGCATGTTACTTTAGGCAAGGACATAGTAAGATGGAAAATTTTCTTTAGCACTCATACATTCACACAGAGACATACAAACACACACACACACAAACTCCCTTTAGGAATGCTACAACTCAGTTACATGGCTGACAGCGAGTGCTAATTAAACCTGAATAATGGCTTGTGCGTGTTTTGAGGGGGGCCTCTGGAGAGAAGTTTCAGGACTTCCCACCATGTGCTGTAATGTAGCAACAACTCTGTAAAACATAGTTCACAAGTGTGTGTGCGCGCGTCATTGAATATACTATATTTATATATCTTAATCAGAAACTAAAACATCAGAAACCATCAGTACACAAGCACATTACCTGCATTAACTGATGCAAGACACACACTCGTGTTTAACATTCAACACAACACTGCACATGCAATCCACACATTAATGTAAAGCCCAACTACAACCATGATGCACAATACATTGCTAAAAGTAGTGGAGACAGCCGGGTCCAAGATCTGATCTGAAATGTAGTGTATTTATTGTGACTTTGTCCATCTTCTGCTGCAGCAACAGCTTCTAGTCTTTTAAGATCTGCCTATTTTCAATGTACTTTTGAGGATTTGGATAGGCTGGTTAGTTCTGGACCACAAAGTCACCTGATGTGTCCCAGAGGTCATGGATAGTGCACACTCACTCCAGAGAACACAGCTCCACGCTGGGAAGTTTTTATTGGGCAAGGTAACTTGAAGTTTATATGCAACCATTTCATTTCATACTCTTCAGTGGAGATGGAATGAGCTTTGGTTGCACAACCCAGTCTCTCTGTCCACAATAGGTGCAAACTAATTGGGTCCGGCTCTAATCAACTCGACTCCTCACGGCTCAGCGTGCTTAAAGCCTGTCGCTTTTTCACTAGCATGGCTTCCACTGCAAAATGAACCCAGTGACGTTGCCAAACTCCGTCTCTAACAGGAATCGCTGTCTTTCCAAAAACCAAGAACGGCAGCGGAAAAATTAGGAGCTGTTTACTCATCATGCATTTGTGTGTTGTTTTTGTTTTTGGACTGAACATGGCTCCGCGCCCCAGTTCTCATAGATCAGCTTTACATGCTGCACGTTCAGCTTTCACTACAAATTATCTATGGGCACCAACCCAAGGAGCATATAAACCTCTTCAAAACACTTTGAGGTAAAGTTACGAGCTGCCGTTGTGAGTCCAATAAAAATAAATGTGAAAGCTGTTGTAATTTAAGAGATTTAACAAGCTGCGAGTTTGTGCTGGATTTGAATGAGCACTGCCTTTCATGTGGATTGACATGGCACTGGCCAATCAGCACTCTGCAGGGTTTAAACATCACCTTTTAGTACCTACTCAGTTGGAACCCCGGGGGAGTTGGGACTAAAAGCCTACCCAGTTCCAGGTACCAAATTTGGCAATGGAAAATCAAAAGAGCCGTGCCGAGTCGTGTAGGTTCAATGCAGAGGAAAAGCGCCACAAAAGAGCTAAACTCACTAATTGTAAGCGGTGTCTGTTTGGAAATCAAATTCATGATTAATTTAAAATGGTTACTCATTGGTCTTGTCTGACAAGGACAGGAGCAGCAAATCTGTGCCAGAAATTTCAAAGCTTTCCAGACTCCAAAATAGCTCCTCTCATAACAAAAAAGTGTTTTGAAAAAAGTGCTATGAGATCAGAGCACACCCACTGCCCTGAAACTTCCAGGCAGATTTCAAACATGGTTCATTTCTCTGCTATTTATAACACTGTTCGTTGTACAAAAATGCCCCTCTCTTATCAAAAAAGGGAAATACAAAGAAGCAGACAGAGAAAGAGGGAACCTTTTTATATTAATATCACTACAACTGAACTGGAGACTATCCAGTTTTCCACACATACATACAGCCCAACTTGGACTTTTCAGGGTACAAACTGAAAAATAAATAAGTACTGTTTAATTGCCAAAGATATACATTTGGAATCATCTTGTACTCCTTTTAGAGCAGATTTTCATTGTTTGGAGTAGAAAAATGTCCCAGATCAAAATGTATAAGCATCATAAATACACACATGCACACAGATAAAGTGGATCCATATTTACAAAAGGCCAGGAAATTTAAAGTCACATACCTCTTTGAGATTACTGGCTGGTTGCAAAGTAGAAATCTGATTATTGGTTGACCCACGCAAACCAGGAGTTTGCCATTTATCCGTAGGTAAACATGTTGATTGGACCGTGACAAAATCAGATTTTTGGCAGTTATCTGATTATGAATGTAAGCTCAGGCTGTGCCATATGGTATCATTACCAATAATATCATGATCATTTTTTAAATGATAACAAAAATAATACTAAATCTATATGGTGATAATACTAATATTCTGACTTGTTTACGTAATGATTTCAGGCATGTTACCCTTAATATGGCATACGTTCATTACTTGAGTCATTTTGGCACAGTGAAGTATTGTGGAAAGTGGAAGTGAAGGAATATGCTATTAATAAATAAATAAATAAATAAAATAAAATAAAATAAGAAAGGGGAGTGACTTCAGTTGTATGGAGGTGGTTTAAAAAATATCAGATTTTAATACAGTAAACCATTGTATTATGTTAGAAATGCAAAAAGGCTTTATTTAATATATATATATATATATATATATATATATTAACAATACTTAATTTAATGTAATTAATATTAACATAATATTTTATTTTGTTGCAATAGTATGTTCTTGAAATTAATAAAGGTAAAAGTTTCAGTGTTTACTGTGATATCGCCAGGAATATCGATACTGACCAAATACCCTGAAGTTTCATGGTATTCTTTTGGGCCATATTGCTCACTCCTAATGTAAAAACACTCAATTATATTGCTATTTATTGGCTTGCTTCATATCATAATATAAACAAGTATTATTTTGAAAAAACAAGAAGAAATTAATTTAAGGATTATAATTAATTGTACTTATATGTCTTTACAGTGAGAATCACCAGTGTAATATAACAAAAGAAAAAAATATAATTGATACAGAATTCTGGGAAGTTTTACTATGTATTTAGTATGTAATATTTATATTTATAGTTCTAAACAAAGACAAAAACAGACAGTCATATTTGAACAGTACATCGTTCACAAAATTTTGCTTATTGGTCAGGCCTTCAAACACAGCAAACACACACACACACACACACACACACACACACACACACACACACACACAGAACACAGAGGAAGTTTTCGGTTTACTGAGGGTGAATCGTGCATCTGTTTTTCCACTGGAGTGACTAGTTTCCTCTCTCACGTCTAGCACACCTTCCAAAACTAGAAATAGAAACTCAGTATCTTTACGAGTCGTGCTCATAGTGTGACACGCAAAAACCCACATGTGGACAGACATAAACACACACACACAGAGGAAGGGGGCCTGCCTGTTTATAACCCAAGTCTGACCCTTCAGAAGCTGTCTTTTTTTGGTATCCCTCCCCACAGATCTGCCTCCCCCTTTCTTTTTCTGATTCACTCATTCTTTTCCTCTCTTCCCTAAGGCTGGCAAGAGGATCCCACAAAGGCAGGAGCATGCCCCCCACAGGATTAAAGGAGAAAAAAACAAGAAGAACACAGCTCTCCAAGGGAGAAGAAAGAGTGACGGTGAAAGAGAAAGAAAATTGGGGAAAAAAAGATGAAGAAACAGACACAAAGGTGTTGATAATTTGACTGGGAAAGAAAGATAAAATTAGGAACGTAAAATGTAAAACAATAAATGAACAATATAAAAATAATGCCATAGACTAAACATAAATGCAAAACACATTTAATCGGGATTTGTATCAATCTATATTCGATAAACTATGATTATGACAGTGAGGTGCGCACCAAGTACAGCAGCACCATGGCACAACAGGTTTAACCATCGCACAGCTCCAGGGTCCTGGGATTGTGGGTTTGAGCCCCACCTCATGTATCTGCCTGCGAGTTTTGTGTGTTCTCCCTGTGTGCGTGTGTGTGTGTTTCCTCTTCCCACAGTCCAAATACACCATGTGGACAGAACAGAAGTGACCATAGATGTGAGTGTGAGTGAATGTGTGAGTATGTCATGCCCCGTGATGGACCGCTGCCCTGTGCAGTGTGTGTTTCTGCTTGAACCCAGTGAATCATGGTAGGCTCCGGACGAAACTTGACTGAATTAATGAAAGTTACACTTGTCAACAGACCTACAAAGCCGAAAACCACGCATGACAATGACAGTGATAATGATGATAATACATGTATTCTTTTCTATATATAAGATACCTTATTTTTTAGGTCATTTTACCACTGCGGCAGAGAAAATTAACTCAAAATAAGAACAAACCACAGAAAAGTGTAGACTATTCTCAGTTCCTCCATAAAAATAAAAGTCCAACTATCATCACCAACTGACTTGCACCTGCTTATCTGTAGTGGGTTTGTCAGCAAAATGATCCGATGACCCGATTAATAAATGCTTAATACGGTCCATATGGTGAAGCATGCAACAGCATGACACATTTTACACAAAGCTCAAAAAGAGTGGGATTGATCACAATTGAATTATTATGACGTTACTACATTATTGAGTAGTTTTCTGTGCTATGCATGTGCTTTGTAACAGACTGAAAGCAGAGTGAAAACATATGCAGTTGTGTATAGCACATTAATGAACGTTAGATATAACTAATATTATTTATCATTTAGTAATTTCATTTGATCCATTGCATCATTACAGGGCTTAACACTATTCTACCCTTGAAACTATTAATGCAATGTGATACACACACACACACACACACACACACACAGAAACACTAAAAGAAACACTAGGTATGATTTGGTATACCTCTGGTCTAGATTCTAAACCCAGAGCACACACAATACAGAATGAGCAAGCACCATTTAGCACACAACCTCGCACATACATATCCGCCTCTTAACAATAAGAAATCATCCGTTCTGAAATATGAAGACCCGTGTGTTTACACTCAGTGGTGTGAGAGCAGGTTATTGATTTGTTGCAAAGAGGTGAAAATCAACACACACACACACAAAGGTCATTTTTCATTGATTGGCTGGACTAAAATTTGGAATTGTCTGGTAGTTGGATAGTAACATACATGTTCCACGTTGAACTGATTTGTGATGCGTTTGTTCCCTATTTTTATAATGGTTTTTCAAGGTTAGAGGATTAAAATGGTTCATTGGGCTTAAAACCGACAGAAAAATGCCCCTGTTCTATATGTTTGTGAATAAAACTCTTGGAGCTCCACAACTTACATATTACTCATAGTACCATAAGAGAACACAAGAGAACACGGCTCAAAGGTCTACTTAAAGATCCAATAGACTCTGTGTGTAAAGCTAACAAAACAGTAAAACAATGCGTGAATACACTCTCAGAAAAAAAGGTACGGTACCGGTACATAATTTGTCACCAAAGATAAAAACAGTGTAAATGTACCTTTAAAATGTACAGCAGTGGTTTTAAGGTCCAGTTGTGTTTCCTAAAGGTATATTATACTCTCATTTCCATGATTATTTCTAAGATTTCAATAGAGAGTTGTGTAAAATAACATATGTCCTGGAGAAGATACAGGGTGCATGAAATCAACACCTTTTTAAAATTTATATTAGAATTATAGTAGAATAAGGTACCAATTATGTTCCTTAATAACCACCACAGTGATAGTATTTGTGACAGTGTACTAAACTAAGTCCATACACAGGTGTAGTTTTCACTGAGAAAAATTACTATTTTCTACAATTTTCTTTTATGACCAATGTTCCAATTGAGATTTAAATTGCAATTATTCATTAATTCATTCTTTGTCTGAAACCGCTTATCCAGTTCAGGGTCACAGTGGGTCCAGAGCCTACCTGGAATCATTGGGTCCAAGGCGGGAACACACCCTGGAGGGGGCGGCTGTCCTTCGCAGGGTGACACACACTCACACATTCACTCAAACACTCACACCTATGGCCAGGCCTGTTTTTGAATCCAAGAAAATATGAATGTCACAGACCAGACTGTCATTCAGCTGTGGTTGTTGTCATGTACACAACCGGGTGCTGGCCTACTTCTGACTTTTCTAATCCGGTTATTGAAGTGAAACCCTGTTTTCCTGGTTTGTTTATGTTCAGAACGTCCACATTCTTGTTTGTACGTGGCTGAAGTTTAACTGGTCTGTACATTTCTATTCACTGTTTGAACTACCACAGAAACTCATTTGTAACACGAGTTGTTTAGTTTTGTAGCACTTTCTGTAAGGCAGTTAGCCGTCTCCTGAATTTGTAGACATTTCCAACATTAAGTAATCCAAAACAATAAAAGTAAGGCAGAGTTACCCACATATGGAGAAATAGTGCAATATCCTCATCAACCACTCTGTGCTTTTAAATGCTAGGAGTTCTCTCCATTGTCTAAAAAACTCCAGATGCCTTTTTCTCTGCCAAGAACAGAGAGAGAGAGAGAGAGAGAGAGAGAGCACCAAGCAAACTGGACTGAGATGTGTATTTTTATTTTTTTTTTAAACGTGTTGACAGACCCTGGGGCTCCGTAAACACATTAGAATTAATTTGAGCACGCAAACAGACTAGAGAGCTAGCAATTTGTGAGGAAACAGCTAAAATGTTACAAAAAGGTTTTTTTTTTTAAATCACAATCATGAAAGTCACGTTTAAAATCGCGATTTTGATATTAAAAACAATTCATCATTCAGCTTTACTCAGTGGCATAACTGGTTAATAATAATGCATATATTGTTACAGCTATCAAATTATAATGAAACATTCCCATCTCTAGACAAAATAAATGGAAAATAATCTTTACACATTAGTAGAGCAATAAAAAAATTTAATGAGTGAGAGAGTGAGTGTGTCGGCAGAGAGAGAGAGAGAGATGATTTACAGTCAAACTCAAAAGTGCAGTCTGAATAGACAGACACAAACACTTCTTATCTTACACATTTTAAATAAGCCTGATCACATGAAACCTCCATTCTGCATGTGGTTCTATTTTCACCTTTACTCTCAGGCTGCTCTTGAGGCACTAATAAGTGTGTATGTGTGTGTGTGTGTGTGTGTATGTGTGTGTGTGTGTGTGTGTGTGTGTGTGTGTGTGTGTGTGTGCGCACATGCTAATGACGTCTCACTCATGTGGCACATCTCTGTCAGTATAGGACATGTCCCTAATACCCACACACACAGTGTGTGACGCACACTCATACGACCCACGAGAATGTAGTTATTAATAGCCAAGGCAAAATGTACTACCCTGCCTTCAAGTGAGACCCAACACACACACACACACACACACACACAGACAGTTTTTGTCCATCTGCCTATTTGCTAGTGCTTTCTCCAAAAAGACGTTGAGGGGTATTCATAGAGAAGTCTCAAGTTTTGTAAAAGTCCAGACCTCATTGTGAAGGAAAATTTGACATTTTCCACTTTATAGGTTCATCTGGTGATATAAAGTTCCGTGTGTTGTAGATATTTACAGAAAAAAAAGAAAATCATGTAATTCGCTCTCCTGCTCAAAATATTCAAAATGAGCTCATTGCTGATATATCTGTAAGAATTACCACTATGAGAAGATCAGCAGTAGGGAGAAAAAAAATTTAATATAAAATGGCGGTTGGCTCATTTGGACGTAAACATGTAGACAGATGGAAGCACAGCCTGAGGAGGTTCTGCTGAGGTTCTAGATAACCAGGAGACAGAGATTTTCTCTTTCTGACTTCAGCAATGTCAGCTATATCCAGGGGCAAAAAGCAAAATGTCCCTATATCCAACATCACTGCCACATAAAACACAAGCCCAGGGACAAAAAACATGTAAACATGTTTTAAAATAAGTGTTTATTAATGCAATTTAGCAGCATGAACCAGTATGCAAATAAAATATAATCAACTAAAAATATTTTAGAAATCTAATTATAGAAACTACTGTTTCTATACACTGCTTATAATAAATTGATTGCTAAGTACTGTACAATTAAGTTACATTTTTTTTCATTTGAATAATGTGTTCTTTTACAACCATGGCCAAAATGATGGAATCATAAATCTCGGCCAAGGAGGTGATGCAGAAAGTTCTATGTAGTTCTGCTCTTATAAAACTGCCCCACATCTATGATGCAGTGGTCCGAGTCAGGACCAGGAGAGAGCAATCCTTACCTCAACATTCAAAGCACGGGTGTTCAGTGAAAATTGTCAAGATGATCATTTCTGCCACAGAGCAGGAAAGGCGTACCACATGTATGACATGGCAGAAATGCTAAATGTTATCTGCACTTCGCTTTTAATAATATTATTTAATTGTGGTTCTTTTTAAGTTTGTTCTAAAACTGCAGAAATATTTTGCTCTATAGAGATACTACATATTTGCAATAATGCCCATTCATATGTCCACCTACCCCTCACCTCGCGTGTGTTATTCTGAGCTAGTATGTGGCTGGCATAATTAAACACTTGTTAAACGCATGGCCTGACACTTTCTGCACACACACAGTCCCAGAGAAAAGGTGGTAAGGACAACACACTTAATTATTCATCTCTCTTGCTCTCTGCTTAGCTCCTTTATAAATCTTGTAGAACTTGTGGTTCAGATTAATTTGCAATAAGTGATGTATTTTTGTTTTCTGCCTTTTGTATGCAAATGTTCACCCTGGAAACAAAACACAGAGACACTCCTAACCTCTAAATAAATTATTTAATCATGCCCTTCGGCACTTCCGGATCATCTAAGAGTCTGTGGTTTGTAAACCTTAATATTCATTCAGGAAATATGGAGCACAACATCATTGTGTGTGTGTCTGTGTGTGTGTGTGTATATACCCAAGTGCATGCATTCTAGCTCCTAAGGTCTACAGCACAGTGGCCAAAACTGAAACGACGGTGTACAAAATACAGTACAACACATAAGCAAACACAGATAAACACACACACCCAAAAGCTCCCTTAAGAATGCAAGTAAAGCCATATGCTGTTAAATGCCTCTCAGTCTGGTTATGAGCTGGAGCAGAATCATTTAGACAACAAATGAATTAAACCCACGTGAAGTGAAACTGGCCTTTTAGGAAAATGCTTTAACAATTGAGACCATTCATTCATTCATTATCTGTAACTGCTTATCCAATTCAGGGTCGCGGTGGGTCCTCAGCGTACCTGGAATTATTGGGAACAAGGCAGGAATACACCCTGGAGGGGGCGCCAGTCCTTCACAGGGCAACACACACACACACTCACACCTACGGACACTTTGGAATCGCCAATCCACCTACCAACGTGTGTTTTTGGACTGTGGGAGGAAACCGGAGCACCCGGAGGAAACCCACGTGGACACAGGGAGAACACACCAACTCCTCACAGACAGTCACCCAGAGCAGGAATCGAACCCACAACCTCCAGGTCCCTGGACCTGGATGACTGCGACACTACCTGCTGCTATTTAACCTCATTGTGAAGGAAAATTTTCCACTTTATAGGTTCATCTGGTGATATAAAGCATAATTCATAATAGAATAAACTTGTGCTTGGTGATGTTTCAACTTGACTACATTTTATTTCCTTAAATTATGTTCATTTATTGATTTACTGGTAATAATACATCCTGAAATATTACATATTACATTATGGTATACTGGATTCCAGCACATGCCTTGTATTTAAATAAATATTGCATCTATACAACAGTAGCGTTTTAAGAGAAGGAAAAAAACCTTCTTAACTTTCAATGAAAGTAAAACAGTTTTATTTTGCTGTTTTCAAATGCTGTATATATCACCATTGGGCCATTTTATAAATTGTGCAAAATAGTTAATTTCACACTGTTCAGCCTTGGAACATGTTCAGGATGATTTCATAACTGCTGAGAGGTAAAAATGCTGGCAAAGCTTCTCTCAGGCTAATGGTAAGTAATTGTTGAGAGAGCCTCCATATACTGGAATAAAGCCTCAGGCCAAAGCTAATGCATTTGACTAGCTTCAAATGATGCAGTGAAAAATCATTCACCTGAAAAATCAATATATACATTCTTCACAGTCATAAAATGCCTCAAGAATGAAACATTACTGGAAGGCACATTTCTGACTTTCCCATGATGACGGGCCTAGAGACCTGCTCCGTGGAAGACATTGTGCAGAACATCTTCTCTACAGACAATATGGCATTAGCTATATCATTTAGTGGCTCCTTAAAGGCAGGGTTCAAAATTGTAATCATTCATTCATTCATTCATTTTCTGTAACTACTTATCCAGTTCAGGGTTGCGGTAGGTCTGGAGCCCACCTGAAATCAAGGCGCAAGGCGCCAATTCACCTTAAACCACACTGAGCTTATGAATGTAAACATGTATAAATGTAAACAAACTACAATCATAGACATCCCTTTGAAATTTACTATCTCAATTTTTTTGCTTATATGTTTCTGCAAAATTTTCCTTCTCCCTCATCACTGTTGTTCCAATTTAGCAAGGACACTTCCAACTGCACACCGACCCACAAAACTGGCAGGGTAAATGTGTGCCATGCTCACAGGTGCCGTATGAAGGATACTATGAATTAAGGTAATCCAAGGAGTTAATGGAAATTTTCACATCTACCTAAATTCTGCGCAAATTATATTTAAAGCTTCACTGACTAATAATGAAAATTAATTAAGCTTCATTACCTAAAATTTTAAAGTCATTAAAAATTTTAAAAATACTAAATGAAAATTCCAGAGAAAGTTATTACAACACTTAATATTTATATCTTAAATTTACTGCTTCAAACAAGTTGAAGCAAGTTGAACAAGTTTTGTATCCAGTATGAAGATTCATATAGGGATCAACAGAAGGTGCAATAGGAATCTTCACATCTGAGATCAGAAGAGCCACTGAAATTGAATCTCTGTGCCATTTCCAACCTGGACAGCCTGAACTTGAATGGTGGCAAAAAAACTTCCACAATCATGATAAATCCCAGCTTAGGATCCACAGGCTAATTGGATGGAGTAAATCTGGCTCTTGCATAACCAACTGCTGTTGCACACCAAATACCAGAAACACACACACACTCATGAATCACAACCCATCACAAGATCTCAAAACACATCCTACACATCAGCGAACAGACTGTGTGTGTGAAGGTTTGTGTATGAGTGTGTATGTGTGTGTGTGTGCATGTCTCTGTTTAAGGAAACAGATGACCCAGATAACTGGTGTCAGTCAGCTTGACTAAATGCATTTATGCCAAGATCAGCAGGACTGGGTTACCATGGCAATGCACTGGAGGGATGCCTTTTATAGTGCAGCCCAATACAGCTCAATAAGGATCCCACTATAGTCAGCCAATGTGGACAGACATCTCAATTCTTAAAATGCTTAAGTAGCTAACAAGCTACTGATTTAATCTATGCAACATATTTCTATTTTCAAAGATAGCAGATAGACATTGCTAGAAAACTTGCAAAAATTAAAAGATTGGAGTTTATTAATGTAGCTGTTCATGCAGATTGCAAAATGTTAAATGGTGTGGTCAAATGCTTCCGTTGCTTGATAGCTCCATTAGCATCATAGACCCGATAGAGTCTAATTTATTTAACACAAATATTTGATTATATTTCCACTGCTTCACTGGAAAAAAGGATCCCTGAATAGGTTTATTGTAGTGTGATTAAAAGTCTGCTTCATAAGTTCACCCTGGACCACCTAGCAGGCTAGCCGAGAATAGGCATTTCTGCTTACTGACTGATCAACTGAGAAACTTTGCTGAAAATTACATGCAAAAGGACCCACTCTTGCTAAAAACTGCAGAGACAAGAGGTAAGCTCAAGTTGGCTAAAGTAATGTAATTTCATGTGGGTTTGTGTGTTTACTTGAAATGTTATTTTAAAGGGAAGTAGTGTGAATATATGCAGTGGTATGAATGTGTTTGTCAAATATAGCTGGTGCAAAAGCCCAATCTCACAACATTATTCAAGATCCAATAAAAAATTAAATAAAAAAAAAAAAAAAAAAAAAACTTAAATACCCTGTGTTTAGTTTGCAGCCTGGTTAAACTCTGAACTAACATATCTACATTTGCTTCAAGCTAACATTAACACCCTGGCTCTCTAATTCAGCCCTTCCAATTGGCATGTAAATTGTAATGTAAATGATCCTGCAGTTAGGGTATTGAAGCACCTGTCCAAAAGCATTAAAATATTCTGTATTAACCAAACAAAATACTTTATTTATTTTTACTAATAAACTGACATTTTAATAACATCTCTTGTCCACTGAATTAGGAACATCAAGCTAGATGTCTCATTTAACGCTAATATCATTCAGCCTTTCATGCTTTAACTAGAGCAATGTTACAAAATAGAACCTTGTTATTCAGTAAGTCTGTGTGCACTGCATACATATGACAGTATGACATTATTTTTATATAATAAACAGAACATTCCCATATGGTTATATGTCATATTGAAGCTTATATTTAAATAAGCTGTTAAATTCAATAAATAAATTAATAACATTTCATTTAATTAATAAATTAAATGCTTCATTTCTTTCAATCAGGTTGGGCTCCTTGGTCTTTCAAATTACAATCTACAGTTAAGTTTTAAATAAACTGAAAAAAGGACACACTGACGCTACAAAACTTTCCAGCATTATTAATACGTCCATATCCTGCCGAGTGCTTAAAGCTAAGGTTGGTGATTTTGTAGAAACCAGTCAGTGTGGGTGGGATTGGAAAGAAATCCTACAAAAAAGAGAGCGTGCTGCAGAGAGAATAATCTTGGGCCTGGAAGTGGATGGTCAGTTAAGCCATTCAATCATTTTCTTCTGTCCGAAAAAAATTATTGGATGAAATATTTACAGGTTTTGCTATATTTTCGCTTATATACACAACAAATCTCTTTCATTTTGTCATCAGATCTTTAAACTTATTGGCTGCTATCAGGATTTTAAGAGTATTTCGAGAAATATAACAAAAAATTTTAAGACAAATCATCTACCCTAGCTTTAAGTATGAACTGCCTTGTTTTCTGCCCTCCTTTATGTTTCACAAGATCATATAGAAAACACATAAGCAAATTAAGTCACAAATTTTTCTCAAAAATTTCTAATAAGGGTGGAAATTGTGGAAATGTCAGTATATGACACCTGTATGACGAAGGTGGTTCGACACAACTAGGCTCACTTTATACACAAGTGTTATAGACAAAAGCTTGTTAAGGTTCCTTCAATGTATCCAACTGACATATAGATGGTGTTGTAAAGATAATAAAACACAAGTGATTCTTGAATGACCTCTCACTCAAACACACTTACTGTTTTCTAAAGCTAGAAGCTAGTTCCAGTACAGGCCCAAGCCAGGTTTTGTCTCCAATGCTACAAAGTGAGCAGTTGATTTTGCTTCTCACTAAACCATTAATTCCCAAGAAGCTAAAGCTGCACAATGAGAGTATCCAAATTTGTACTGAAAGTCCCACAGAGGCTTCCACCATCTGCAGACTTGTGTCTGCGAGTGCTTGAGTGATCATGCATGGCATACTTCCTCCTGACTGCTAAGTCGAATAGGCAGGTTGAGCAGTGACGATTTTCATGTGCTTACAGCAAGGGTTGTTTAGGTTCCAAGTTGACTTCATGTTTTTAGTAGTGGTGTCAATTGATTAAAAGGGCATTCTGTGATTAATCATGATGAATCCCAAATTAAACTGCTAGGATTTCCTTGTTAAACAGGTTTGAGGAAACCGTTCTTTTTACTTTAACTATATATATATATATATATATATATATATATATATATATATATATATATATATATATATATATAAATAAAAACAGAAAATAAAACACCTCAGTATTCCAGCTTCAACAACTTTATAAGAGGTAAACTTCTTGCAGCAGCTGTTTGTGTGTGCGTTTGTGGCTCGTGCAAGAGAGAGACACCAAGTCTGAGAGTTAGTTATGAGATTTAACTCATAATTCTTCATAAATATATCTACCTTCTGAGTTCAAAAGTAGAGATGCTGTTTTTACATCGCCTAATAAAATCATTATTATGCAATTAGGCTCTGTAAAATGTGTGAAGTATGGGAGGAAACTGGCCAAATTTGCTAAAATTTATAATTAGCTTTTTATTTTCAAAAAAATGTTACAATTTCTGAATAAATCACACGTGTTCATGCCAACACTAGGGGTGGACGATATAATATCGTTCACAATAATATATCTTATGTTTTTTCATTCAATAAGACCTTTGTCATATCGCAATATTGGATATTGTAACGTAAGTGCGAGCTTCTGACATAGTCTCGTGAACATGACTTCAGCTCATGCTAAAGCTGTGGGATATATCGATATATTCTACAGTATTTTTTACACGATTTTGAAAATGACCATATTCGTTATATCGAGTATGTTGAGGATATGCACATTTCCATCTGAGTACATTTAAAACAGTGCACAAACGCTCTCTGTTTTTCTGCCTCTAGCGTGCATGTGTGCTCGCACTCATGAACAGACACATACACCACGCTGTCTTCTCCAGACACCATTTGTTTACTTTGTTATAAAAAATAAATTAAGCAGCAGCCTGGATGCAGGCAGTTTGTTTCTTAATGCAAGTTTACTTGAAATGTGCACTGTGTAACAGTACTATCTAAGAAAATCTTAGTATCAGATCAGGACAGTATCGCGAGATACTTTGTATTTAAAGACTCATATCGGGATTGGGGAAAAAAAAAACTGGATTGTGACATCACTTTTTCTTAGCCATACAGTTTGATAATTACGGTTGGATAATGCAGCATGTTCTTTTTGGTGTTAAAAATAAACACTAATAATCTGACATTAGATTTTGCTATGGCTTTTATAAATATATATCGCCATTTTAGGATTGGCGCCCCCTTCTGGGTGTATTCCCGCCTTGTGCCCAATGATTCAAGGTAGGCTCTGGACCCACCGCGACCCTGAACTGGATAAGGATTACAGATAATGAATGAATGAATGAATGAATGAATGAATATTGACATTTTTTAGGCATATTGAGATATGAGTTTTTTGAGCCCTAGTTGACAGCACTAGTTTTTATTCATGAACATTTACAGCAGCTAATAACACTTACACAGATGAGCCTCCTGTGAATATAAGAACAATACCACCCCTTAGACTACTGCCCTTAGGCAGAAATGTCACAGTTTCAGTTTCTACTATAAACTCTCTTGCATTAGGACCTCAGTAAAGAGTCTGATTTTTCCTCTTAAGTTTTACCTCCTCATTATTCACACAGACAACTTCAGTAGCACTACGACCACAACCGAAGACTGCAGTAGGACTAGGGCCACATTTGGAGACTGCAGTAGCACTAGGGCAGAGGTGTTCAAACCTTTTCCTCCAGAGCACCCCTTGACACTTTTTTGAGAACTTGGGGCACCCCTCAACTAAAACGTGTATCAATATGCAGACTACTACAGTGTACATATGAAAATAACAACAAGTCATCCCCATTAGTCCAGAACTATATAAATAAGAATAATAAATAAGTAACAATAATTAAAAAAAAAAGCAGCACATACCTTCTCCTCTATTTAGCACAAAAAAACACAACTATTTCACTCCCAATCTAATAGTAGTCTAAATTTTTTTTAATTATTATTTATTTATTTATTTGCATTCTTTATTTCTCCCATCACCTGCGCCCCCACAGTTTGAAGATCTCTGCACTAGGGTCACAACAGGAGACTGCAGTAGTACTAGGACCACAATTAACTAAATAAATAAATAGACAAACAAACAAATGCCATTCCATACAGCAATATGCTGTAACAACACTGTTTAGAGCAGAATAAAAAATACCACAATAATACAAGAGAGCAGAGATACAAGAACACATTATGCTTCCATAGCAAAGGATAGATTAATACATGCCAGTAACACTTGAGCAATATTTCAGATATTTAGACAAACAACGGCAATGGAATGTAGACTAGACTCTGTATAGTAGTAGTTTAGTAGTTGTAAAGTAGTTAAAAAAGAGAGGTGAACATAGTAACTGTTTGTCTCATGTCACATTCTATACCACAAGACAGGGAATCTATATAATTTCAAATACTGTATCAAACAAGTGCAGCAAAATATTCCACACAATATTTCCTGGTACATAACTACATATTTTGTTTACCTAAGCTAGAAATCATAAGCAAATGCAGTGATCCAACAAGTACAGATAACAAACTCAGAATAGGACAACTGCGATGCTAGACACACACTGCAGTGCCAAGGCTTACAGGCAACAGAAGAAGGCAAGTACGTGTGTGTGTGTGTGTGTTAGTTATAATAAAGCAACAGAAATTATTCTTTCTCATGAACAAACTGAGGTCATTTAATTTTCTCCTCTAAAATTAAATGCAGGTTTGATTAAGTTATGGCAGTAAGAGCCAATAACATTAAATCAAATTTATCACAAAATCTTTGTCATATTGATTTCATTCATATTTATACATATTTATTTCATGTTTAATTTATAAATGTTAGTACTTCTACACAAGTAGATTTCAGGCTAGTACACAAAGCTGGCTATTTTGTAATACTTATTTCAGGACATCCTCTGACAACAGCTTGAGGTTTTAGACTTCAAAAAGTATCACTTTGTCTGCGAAGAAACATGGTTAAAAGAGAATCCAGTTCAAACAGCCTGGAGAGGAAAGCTACAAGCTCTTGGACTAACAATTTGGTTCGCAATTCCAATATTTCTAATTTAGCGGATCCATGGCTAAATATAAAAGATGGCATCATATAACCATAACTATAACTGAACTGCGCTATTATCTTCCTTTATTTAACCAAAATTAATCCTCAATTCTCAAGCTATCTGCCTTTCGTTGCTGTGCATAGAAAAATGTATCTCAATTTTTGTCGATGTTTAACTTATTACATCATTTGAACACAGCAGTTGTCCTTCACATTTCCAATAACCCAAAGGCGCTGTTACAATAGGAGGACATTTAAAGGACAATCACCGTTGGGCATGGAAATTTTAAAGCACTTTATGCTTCCCTCTGCTGACAAGCTTTATGGAGATGTGGATTTCATTTTCCAGCAGGATTTAGCACATGTCCACAATGCCAAAAGTACCAATACCTCGTTTAATAGCAACAGTATCACGGTGCTTGATTGGCCAGCAAACGCTATGGGGTATTGTCAAGAGGAAGACGAGAAAGAGAGATAGGTGCTGTATGTCAATAGCATAACAGTGAAAATGAAGATTAAAATGACGAATAATCTGGTCGAGGGGTAATATGTAAACAATGATTATTAAGGGGCTAAGCACAGAGCCTTAAGGGACTCCTTGTGTGATGGTGGAATTATGGCCAGAAAGAGTGACAAACTGTTTCTGATCTGTTAAGTAAGACACAACCCAGTCAAGGGCAGAACCAGTGACACTCAGCTCACGCAGTCTTGAAAGGGGGATGGAATTATTTAAATCAAGCAGAACAAGAATGATTAAGGCATCCTTGTCTACTGCCACCAGCAGGTCATTTATTGCAGGCGAAAACCAGACTGGAATGAGTAAAGCAAATTATTAGACTCAAGGTATACTGTTAGCTGGGTGGCTAATACATGCCCAAGGACTTTGGAAAAGAAACAACGATTTGAAATCGGATGGTAGTTATTTAGATTTGCTGGGTCGAGGCCAGGTTTTTTAAGGATAGGGGTGAATGCAGCTATTTTGTAAGATGAGAGGACATGGACATTAAAGAATGACTGGTTAATGATAGAAGTGATATGAGGGACCAATGCAGATTTACAAGCTTTATTTAGTGATGTTGGGAGGGGATCAAGAGGGCAGTTAGTACATTCTGAATGAGTAATAACATCACTGATGAGAGAGGAAGTAACAGGGTTGAAATCTGAAAAAAAAGGGGAGGATACTGAACAGGCTGAAAACTGTGAAGTCAGTGAAGGTGGAAAAGTGGATTGTGATGAGATGATAATAAGAGTTATTAATTTTGGAGATTTTTATTATCAAAGAATTGTAAGGAGGAATTACAGAGGTTATAGGAAGGTACCACAGTACTTACATAATAATTTAGAATAATTTAAATAATTTAGAAAAGTTTGAAAAGAGAATACGAGGGTTAGTATTAGGCCTGTTGATAAATCCTGAAAGATATCTAGACTTAGCGGCATGTAGAGAATCTCTGTAATACTGTACATGTTTTATAACAAGTGGGTATTATGGACTTTGCTCTTTCAGGTGTATTATTTAAGTATTGACTCTGACCATTAACTTTCCATGAAAGTAAACGCTGACTGAAAGTGCTATAAAACAGCTCAAGAAATGAGATTCTGTGGCAATTCAAACAGTGAATATAAATGTACAGAAAAATTTACCTTAAGCCATACACAAGCTAAGGTCAGCTTCTTAAACAAATGGTTCCACCTTAAATGATGTGGAGCATTCAGAACATTCAAGAGTTTGTTTTGCAGTGACAATAGTAGTTCTCCAGAATTGTCTGTGTTCCTTTTTAAAGGGTGTAATTGTATTATTATGCCATTTTCATCATATTAGTGGCATAAATTGTCTTAAAATGACAATAATATTGTTATCTTGGTTATTTCAGAGACAATATATCAACCAAAAATGGATATTGTGACAGGCCTACGTAATGGTAAATCAAAAACATAATAATTCACCCCCTGACCTAGCTTTATCATTGATTAACACAGAAACAATACAAAAAAAAAAAGGGGATTCTAGATTTGACACAGGCCTAGTCCTCCATCACTTCTGTAATGTAACTCCACTTTTTTCTTGGTGTCTTTATAACAGTGCACATCCACACCATGGAGCCTGACAACAGAGAAATGGATATCCTAATCTGAAACACACACCCCTTAGTGTCTTGGTGCAACTCCGTAATTATATTTGAATGACATGTTTTTCTCTGAGATTCATCCCAACTGGTCTCAGATCAACTGCATCCATTGTGCATCCATTAATGAGATCAACACTCTACACATACACACAAACATCCAGCAAATTCACACATCTATCTCCAGAATGGTAAGCTCTAAGCAGCTGGAGAGTGTGCCAGCACATGCAGGAAGTGAACCCTTGGCTCACATTAAGGTGATGAAACCTGGAGGGTGCTGAACAGACCACTGAGCATTAAAGCTCCAACCAGCAGGTCCTAACACCTGATGCAATCAGCTTCCATTACTGTAACTGAACAAGCAAACTCACCAAATGAGTTTAAGCACCCAGACCTTTTCCTAGGGACAAACTCTGTATGTTCTGTTAAATTTCTTGTTTAAACTGTCATTTAAGATCTGCCCCAAATGAATATTAAAGTGCACATCCCGTTTTTTTTTTTGTTTGTTTGTTTTTGTTTAGCCCTGATCTTCTCCCAAACAATAAGTCTTCTCCAGTTCCACCTTTTCAGTAAATCCACCCTAATTGCACACAGTGCCACTAGCCACAGGAGGAAAGGGGCAAATGCATGCTTTCTCTGAGAAACATGAAGCCAGTCCAGCCCTTCTTTTTGAACTGCCACTAATGTAACACCATTGATGAGATGGGAGAGAGGTGAGGAGCACTACCCACCCAGAGATCTCCTGGTGATACAGATGGTGCACCAATTGAGACCCCCACTTGAAGATGTAAAATAAGTAGTCATCAGCATGACTGAGCATTTCTGCTTTGAAACTAGAGTGTTCCTAAGAAGAATTCAGATAGCCTGGATTTTATATACCACAAACCTAAGGAACCGATCCAGTGAGATGGCAGGCTGGGGCTTTCCAAGTAAGCTCAAACTGAGGATTTGCAGAGTGGTGGGTAGAAATGGAGGCAAAATACAGTTTGGATATGCATAGACTTGTGCATAATGAATGAAACCAAATGGTGTAGTATCTAATAGTGATGCACAATGATATTTGAATAACATTGTATTGTCAGATAATTGCTTTTATTATTATTATTATTTTTTTTTTTTTTTAAAGATAATCAGAATTGGGCGAATGCTTTAAATTAATTGATATTTCAAAAATAATTACTGACGCATTTATTTAATGTGGGAAGAAGAATGGGGAAAGCTGGCTGCACTACAGCAGTACAACCAAATTCTCTGCAGTATGCTTTAAATTTAATTTATTAATTTAAAAAATATTTTTTTTAAAGCTATGACGAGTTTATGTAAGGCCCAGTTGACTAACCAAATGTGGCTAACAATTTGCTTTGGAGACACTCTTTGCATACAAAGTTAAAATGGAAATACTGCTACATATGTCTTTAATGTTAATCCAGGGTCTAACAATAAAGAGACATAAAGAGCTGACAATGACCAAGAAGCTTGAACCACTACATTTAAAAAATTTATTTAATGTATCTTGTGCTTTGATACAGCTCAACTCCTTTCACAAGTCTTTCATTTGTAAATCTGTTTTTCCACACATAGAAATGTAGTGTTAGTGGTTGCATTTTCTGTCTTCTTACACACATGCCAGAGATAAATCCCTCTAGACCTTAGGCTGCTTTGTTTCTGAGTCATGACGTCTCAGCTGTGGCATATTCTTTCATAGCTTTGATTTGTCTCAAGGTACACTATTTTTTTAATGTGTACACAACTGCCCCGCACAGTCTCATGGCAGCTAGGATGTGTCACAAAGGTGTTAGCGGAGTCCGAGCAAGGTGCAGGTGCACATGCACACGCACACACCCCTACCCCTTAGGGCAGATGAAATATGACACAAAACAAGAGAACACCACTGTGTCTTCTCAGGGCCAGTAAAGGAAATTAAAAAATACATGGGCATATGTACGTGCGCGCGCGCACACACATACACAGCTGTAAATAAATTCATCTGGCCTTTTAAGTATTGGAGATGAGGCCAACATGAGAAACATAAATATAGGTGTAAAATAAGTTTTAAAAGCTTTTTGTGTAATAAATAATTCAAGCATTCTTCTACTCTTTTGTCATATTATGGTAACTGTTGTGTAGTATTAAAAATGACATTTGTCCATTTATTTGGAAAAAAATTAATACACTATTTTTTGATGCAATATAATCCCCAAGAACAAAACAAATCAATTCAGGTGCTTTTAATTCAAAAGGCTTAATTTATTTATTTTTGTTTTGTTGAATAAAATGACATTTTTACTACACAGCAGTTACCATAAGATGACAAAAAACTGGGAGAATGTTCATTCATTCATTCACTGTCTGTAACCGCTTATCCAGTTCAGGGTCATGGTGGATCCAGAAAATACCTGGAATACCTAGCTGTAATGCAGGAACACACACTCACACCTATGGACACTTTGGAGTAGCTAATCCATCTACCAACATGTGTTTGTGAAATAGCAACCATTTTGCATGGTTAGTGATAAATTAGTCATATTTGTGAAAAGAAACAAAAACAACACATTTTACAAAACGAAAAAAGAGTTTTATGTGCTGTCATCAGAAATCATGGGATTAGAGCTGTTTGTTTCAGCTGTTCTGAACTTTTTAATTTCAGTAGTCACTGGAAATGTATCACTCCCTCCTCCTTTTATGTAAGAGTGCAAAGGCTTGGTTAAATTGTGTAAACAGACAAAAGGCGAGTAAAGAAATATATATTTTTTATTTAACAAAATAGGACCACAGAGCTATGAGAACTAAACAAATATAACAAAAACAAGAGTGGGGAAATAAGAGAACCAATTCAAAGAACAGCTTCTGTGTTTTGCTGCTTTCTGCAGCACTCCCAGAGGTGAGATGAGCAGTGCTTCTTTACCATTTAAGATAACAGGCACTGAGTGTGACTGTTCTGAATAGAGCCATGAAACAGAGTGAGAATGATGTTTTGGTGCTTGATCATGTGGTATTTCATGATCCCAGGGAACTCTGCTAATTTGTGGAAAAGGAGTGTAATATTTCCCCTTTCTGTGAAGAGGAATGAAAGCTTAAACTTTTTTTTGTAGAAAATTACAAAAACATTTCCAGCAATAAATGTAAAGTTTATGTTTCGAATTGAAGTGAGTTCAGCCTTTGACTTACAACTTCCCATCCTTTCAAGAGATGTGCCTTTGGAGAAGGCAAGTAACAACTTCTTTGCTTTCCCCTTTTGTGTTCTTGGCAGCTGATGTTGTTATATTGTATTGTCATAGATTTAAAATGGTTGCAGATCTGAATAAGTAGAGCATTTCTGATTGTGCTACTTTTAATAGGTCTACCAGGTCCTGCACAATTGCTGGAATACATTTTTTTTTAGGAAAAATGCTTTTTTTCATTTTATTTTTTGTTTTTAATTTTTTACTCTGACTTTTCTTTTTTGGTAAATTAAGGGTGGCCTGAGTTATTTGCATAATAACATAACTTCTGTCTGAGTGAAAGAGAGAGAGGTGTGATTTTCTGTGTCATTTCTAATTGTTTTGGAATATTCTGACGTATATTATGAGTATGATTAATTTCTCTATCTCTCCCCCACTCTCTCACACAACAACACACTCGGCTGGATAGCTTTAAACATGCAGCTTTTCTGCATTGCTATTACACATACAGCTCTGATAAACAAACACACACACACTAGCGAAATTCAAGAAAGTGAATACTGTTTTTGCTAAAGACAATGAACTAATATTAACTTAACCAAGATCAGATCTACATTTTTACGGTACTAGGAGACTGAAAAACCAAAAAGTGATGAAACAGCTACACATTTAAAAATGGAAACTACGTAAAAATGTAGAGAAAAAAATTAGTCATGTTGGAGATAGATCTGAATTACAGAGAAATATTAAGATTATTTCTATATTTGTCTTTATATTATTCATTTATACTTTTTAATTCACAGAATATTTGAAATACTAAAATAAAACATTTAAAAATACTTTAGGAAATAGTAATATATTAAAGCCTATATTAAAGAGTGTAATAAAAAATAAACAAATTATATCTATCAAATTCAATTAATATATGATTAAATGCAAAAACACTGACAGAAATATGGAGGACCATCTTTAAAAATGTATTTTCAAGTTCATAAGTCCAGAGCCCAACAGGGTGTATGTTTTGTTTTTGGGTTTGTTTTTTCTACCACTGCCCAATTCTTATATTCCTGCCACAGCTTTGTGTCTTGTGGGGCCTAATGGGTTAATGTGGTTTCCTTTCTGAACACTAAAGCCGCCTGTCTCCAGTTACACCATGCATGGCATATACTCCTTTTGATTATTGTGAGCACCATATTGAGGGCCTGGATGTATTGAATGTTACCCGTTTCCACATTATGTGAAGAGACTGCAGTTCTACTTTGTAGTAATGATATGAATATAGTTAATATCAGTCCATCCATCAGTGACTATCTGTTTATCTCTCCATCCACCCACACATCTCTCCACCCTTCTCATCTATAATATTCTCACACATTTTTATTGCCTTAAACACATTGTATAGTGATCACACATCAGTGTTCTGAACTGTAAATAAACACATATCGTTATACGCAAGAATTATGTGCTGCATTCTCTGAAGTGATGGAGCTCCAAAGCAGTACCTTTGGAAACAGAGTTGGTGTGGATTTATTTTTAACAAAAACTACAATTCCATATGCATAAAAAGGTGGGAAATCTTGTTAAATACTAGAAAAATGTGGAACAGTGATGCGTCAGTAGTCTCTTTAAATATTATACCATCATTGTGCAATGACAAAACATGCATTTCCATTTTGCTAATATTTAGTTTGCCACTCTGTGAGGAGTTGGTGTGTTCTCCCCGTGTCTGCGTGGGTTTCCTCCAGGTGCTCCGGTTTCCTCCCACAGTCCAAAAACACACGTTGGCGACTCAAAAATGTCCGTAGGTGTGTGTGTGTCAGTGAATGTGTGTGTGTGTCTGTGTTGCCCTGTGAAGGACTGGCGCCCCCTCCAGGGTGTATTCCTGCCTTGCGCCCAATGATTCCAGATAGGCTCTGGACCCACCGCGACCCTGAATTGGATAAGCGCTTACAGATAATGAATGAATGAATGAATGAATAGTTTGCCACTGAAGATATGAATTGTTGCATTTTTGCAAATGATATTTTTGCCCATTCTGGCTTGAAATCAAGACATCAGCTGCTTAACGGTCATCTCAGTCATGCACAAAAGCCACGCTGCTGCAGCACATGCATTATGAGGCCTGGCATTGTTTTGCTGATATAAACATGGACTTCCCAGGAAAAGACCTTGCCTTGATAACAGCATACACCCATCAGCCATAACATCAGGAACACCTCTTTGTATCTACACTCCTCTGCCCATTCTATCGGCTCCACTGAATGTATAGGAGGACTTAAAGTTTTACAATGACAGACTGTAGTCCACATATTGCTCTGCATACTTTTTGTCTCCTTTGACATTGTTCACCAATGGTCAGGACCCTCATAGAGCAGGTAGGATTTGGGTGATGGATCATTCTGAGCGCTGCAGGGACACTGAATTGTTGGTGGTGGTGGCAGAGTGTTAGTGTGTGCTGGTACCAGTTGATCATAGAGAGCAGTGCGGATTGGTACAGTGAAATTGATGTTAATTTTTTTTTTCCACATAAACAAGCTCATCAGAATCAACTCATCTGACCACAGCACACGTTGCATGGTATATCGATACTAGAAAAGTATCTCAATACTTTGTCATTAGAAATGGTACAATACTCCATATAATGAGTACCGGTACTGTAAGAATGAGCTTTTTAAAATAAGAGCGGTATTTCCAATGTATTCCTCATATTTATCAAAGTAGCATGACTGTTTCCTCATGCAGTACTCAAAGTACTGAGAACCCAAAGGTCAGACTCAACAGTGGTGCCTGCCCTTGCTTACAAAATGAGACTTCTTTGGATTCCCTGAATTTTTCCAAAATATTTCATAATATGAAAGTGAAGGACCTAGAATTCTTTGCAATTTTGCATTGACACTTGATATTTCTTAACTATTTAGCAACTCTCAAAAAGTTTGTAGTTGTCTAAAACTTACAATCAATTTGAGTCAATTCAATCAATTTCAATGAGAAAAATAGGTAAAATTTTCCTCCTGGCTACCCATACAGCTGCAGAGTGTAATCAAGTTGTACAGCACTGTCCTAAAATCAAGTGCTGGGGTTAGGAATGGTTTCCTACCCTCCACCAAAGTTACACAGTAAGGTTTCTGTAATGCTGAGCCTGGAGGAGCAAAGACAGAGGATCTATTCTCCCTTTTACAGGTCAGTGTAAAAACCTTTAAATGTAGGTTCAAGAGAATTCACAGTCACAGATTCTTGACTTTATAACTTGTCACAAAATGTCAGACTTTTTTGGAAATGGGGTTGTAATTACCCAACATCAGTAGCTGACCTCATTTAAGTTGGCTTAGTTCAATTAAAAAATTCACAGCAGTCTTCCAGCATCTAGTTTACACTCAAGTTCTCAGTGCAGAAGCTGTTGCACACACACATCCATTTTAATAACCCTCTATTCAGGAGAAGTTAGATGAGGAATTATCTGCAAACTTTTGGTAAACACGTAAAACACAGCTAATTGAAGATATTGGCTTCTGTAAACCTCCCACCTTAAACCAAAGCAGGTTACCATGCATGGGGAAAATAACAATTAATGGTGTTCGAATGATTCATCAGTCTCTGTCCGTCAATCTATGCATCCAGCAGGATATAATTAATTATCTATGCATCAATTCCATACATCTATTTACTCATACATTCCCACACCCAAAAGACATGAGTGAGAATTAAGATAGAATGATTAATTCTTCTTAGTTTGTAAGAATGTAGATTTTCCTGCATCCATCCATCCACTTATCCATCCATCAATCCATTTCTCCTCACATTCATCTCCTGACCCAAATCCCTCTCTCGCTTCCACACTCACCTCCTTCCAAAGAGCCGCAGGCCAGTGAAGCTCTTGTTGCCGTGGCGATGGCCCCCGGTTGTTCTTTCCCCTTCATCCGGTACAGAGCAGGGCAGGTCAGAGTTGGAGGAGGAAGCCGAGTTGGAGGTCAGAGAGGTTGTGACCTCTGACCCCGGCAGCTGCTGGAGCTGCTCGTCGGCCGCTTCGGCCATTGCTCAAGCGGCAGCGTCCAGTCTCGCTCTGGGGTCCATTATGGAAACCCTCATTGCACTAATAAGAAAGTTGAGTGGAGGAGAGTGTCCGGCTGCAGGACTGCACCATGCCGCTCCTCCTCCCGATAAAAGCAGATGCAGGGAAGGAAGGGATGGAGGGACTAAAGAAGAAAAGAAGGGCTGCACTCGTGTTTCAGCCTCAGTGTCCCATTCTACTGACAGCAGATTAAATCCCGTAAGCAAAGCAAAGCATTCCTGCTGCCATCCTGGATTCCTTCCTTCTCTCTCTTTCTCTCCCTCTGTATTTCTTCCTCTTGTCTATGAACTTGTTGCACTAACTCAAACGAAGGGTCATAAACCTTTAAGAATAACTCCCACAACTTCTCTCCCTATCTTCCTATTCGACATCTTTCTCTCTCTCTTTCTCTCACACTCTCTCCTCCAGAGGTGTGACTTACTGCTGAAGCGTGTCTCCACTGTACTGCTGCCGCACACACTATTTGTACACATATACACGCCTATCTCTCTCTCTCTCACACACACACACACACACACACACAGCCGGCTTTGCTCAGAGGCACTATAACTAGACCAGGAAGTGTCAAACTCAGTACAGAGACACATATGCAGGACCCCAATTATAGCTGCCCTTATATATGCCTGACTGATATATATATTAGTTATTTTTTAATCTAATGCTCTACTATTCTCTCCTCTGTAATAGGTGTTGACACTAATCCTATTACCACTATCATTGTTGTTAACATTTATAAATATACCATTTAATCATTAGTATCCACATTTCAGCTAGAAAAGTACAACCCCTGCAGTTCTCAACTATGCAAACTTCAAAAGTGACAATTAGCAGTTTCATTTAGTGCACATTCAACTATAATTACACAGAACCTGGCAGCGGCTTTACTGTCTGCTAATTAGGACATTATGTGGGTGCTATTAGCTACTGATTATACTGCAAAAACTCCACATACACATCTCTCTCACACACACACATATATACATTGCAAACCAGGAATGTAAGCTACAGAAAGCATGAGTGTATTATCTGCTGTTAATAAAGTCTGTCAGTGTGCTTTTGCTGAATAGTCAAGAGAGAAGGATGTCTGTGTGGGGGAGTGAGTGTGTGTGCATGTGTGTTGCAGTGATGATTCTCTATATCTGTATGTATAGCAGGTTTTAGATTCTACTCCCACGCAAGTTACATAAATAAGAGTGTTGAACCCACACAGCACAGTAGAATGCATGCATATGAACACGCGTGCATGCACAATATGTTATTTTTTTTTTTATTCAATTTCAGTAGGTCATTTACACTGTGCCAAAATTACCTAGACTAATGAACTGACAGAATTTGACCAAAAGTTTGTTTCCATTTAAAATTGAGATTAAATGGAAACCCCACAAAATCTGTCTATCTATTCATCGTGGTTTGAAAAGGATTTTTAGCTTTAAGAAGCTGTTGCTGAAAAAAGGAAATAAATATGAAAATGGAAAATTAGCACTAGAACATACAAACAGGACATGGACAAAGATGTTCTCTGTTTTAGACAGTATTTTATATACAGTTTAGATATACAGCATGTATTTGGGTGATATGCAACTTTTCTAACCCGGATAAGTGGTGGAAAATGGATGGATGGATGGCAACTTTTCTATTTGTATGCAGTACATGCACAGATTCTGGCACACACTGTAATGGAGCCTTTCTCCTCTCTCCTGCACTCTCTCACTACAGACTTCCTGTGCAGGAAGGATGTGATGTCAGCAGCATTGGAGTTATACACAATTACGGTTTGACCGCAAACCACATACTGTTTCCAGCTATTCTTCTGCCAGCTCCGCCATTCTGTGTGTGAGACCTGGCAGCTGATTTTGACCTGCTATTGACCCACAGAAAGAAGCAGGAGTTTGTCCTCCATCATGGAGACACAGCATTACATAGAATCATATTTAAAGCTTAGAACCACTATGTTAATAATCTTACTTGTATGTTATTAAACAACATACCATATGTGAAGTTAATGCAGAACAGTACATACATATATATAATTTATAAATAAAATAATTGGAATATAAAATCAAATCTGTACTATATATGTATACGTGCTGTTCTCATTGAGACATGCAAATAAAGTACGGCTTACAAATCAACACTCTAGGAGTCACGCTTACATCACACGTTACTTATGACAATTATCACTGGAGTACAGGAAAAAATACATAGACCCTAAGACTTCCATAGGCCACATCCAGACTTTTTTTTTCTCTTGCTTTTTTGCCCAAGGGCTCCCCCTTGTGGTTAACAAACTGAAGCTAAACTACACTGACCACATACAATCTTGCAATATACATGAATTCATACATGAAATAAAGCTGAAACAATATTACATCATACAACTTAACACATCTTACATTTAATATACCCTACTGAATATTTCTTTATGCCACGTGTTCGAAAGCAAAAGGCTGCAAAAGAATATTCCCAGAGAAACTAGTCTGCTCCCCAGGTAAAGGCAACTTTTTTGTTGAAATGCGATGGCTGGACATTGTGAAGCAGTCAGCCATGTTTAGAGAAGTGGAAACAGCTGAAATTAAGTGGTGTGTCAAAACAGCTTGCACACCGCTAACACATATTTAAACACCCACAAAAAAAAGGCTCTAGCAACTGACAAACTTTGTGACTAATGACTTTCAATGTGAACTTGATGTTCCTGCAGATAAAATAGTAATCTACATATGTACATGGTAATAAAGTGTCCTTATCCTACATTTTGCTTAAAGTGCAATATATTTTTATGCCTATTATCGTTCTACATATTGCGACTGTCTATGATTACATACTAATAAAAACATTTATTTTGCATGATTTTATTTTTGCCTTAGAATGAAACAACTTGTCACGGTGTATTTACACATTACACTGACCTCCAGAGGTACTTACAGTTTAATCATGTTGCAGAGGTAGACTTATGTAATGCATGCATTCATGCCCAATAACTTTTATTGGTATAGTGTTCCTTTCTGAGTGGCGAAATCAACCTTAGTCTACCTAATGGGGAACAGCAGTATCTTTCACTACAAAATGGCAACTTCTAACTAATAACATTGCTTATGACATCAGCATGACTGGATGAGGTTAAACCCTTTCAGGCTGGATAGGACGGGCTGGACAATAATTCAGTATCAATTTATATCGCAATAGAAAAAGTTTCAATAACAATGATATGATTTTTAAGCACATTTTCAATATTTCAGTATACCTCATTTACAACAGCTGTCAATGACTGATTTTTTTTTACAGGGCACTGTCTTTAGTTCAGTGCACTCAATTTAAAATTTGGACAGGCAGATTCATAAAAATCTATATTTGTATATATTTTTTAATTAATTTATTAGCATTGTTATTAACTGGTTATCCATACATACACTATACGGGCTGAGGAGTTAACAGTATGCTTTTAAGCACTTTTAATATTTACATACTTCATCAAGCTTATATTTAAATATAAAATAAATGTAAAAAATCAAACTAAAAGGATTTTTTTATGAAATATGGTAATTCCCACAATTCCAAACAGCGAGGTGGCCATAACGTACTGTGTGTATATTGTCAGTCATTTAAAAAATAAACTGAATATTTTTGCAAACAGACCTTTAGACGTCTCAGCTGCTGATCACTTATTGTTTCAAAGTGTGGGATGTTTAGTAGGGTCTAATCAGCCCCGCATCTCACATTCCAACTGCCTCTGTCATGACTAAACCAAACTCCAATTTTCTGGCTAAAATTCATAGTACTACATGTTTATATATAGTTGTGAATGCCCTCGGCTAATAATCTCACAATGAATCGAAAAAAAAAAAACCCTTTCAAATCCCAAACTGTCAAGCACACATGCAGATCTCTGGTGAACTGAGCTTTTATCCCACATATATTCCAAATGAAGAACAGATAAGTTCTCCTTGACTCAGGCTTAGTAAACTAATCTGTGACCAGGCATGCACAAAAACACACAAAGATAAAGGACAATATCCTACCTGGGCATGGCCTCTGGAGGTGGGGTGGGGGGCACCACCCATTTCCCCCTGGAGCCCAGCATTATAATCCACTCTTTCGCCTGCTCATCTGCACACACCTCTGCATCCCTACGTGCCTGCACTCGGCCAACAGTACACTCAGAGCAGACAAGCGCACACACTTTCAGAACAATCTTATTCTCTAACCCACACCACCACCCCCCGCTTCAGCTTCCTGTTTCAAAACTTCCGAAAGACAGTAAGAGACATTTAGAAGGAAAGAGAAAGAAAAAAAAAAAAAAAAAAAAAAAAACATTGTAAGGGTCAGAAAAAGAGACAGATAAAGAAGACAATGCATGCGTGTGTGTGTGTGTGTGTGTGTGTGTGTGTGTGAGTGAGTGAGTGAGTGAGTGAGAGAGAGAGAGAGAGAGAGAGAGAGAGAGACTCAAAGGGGAAAAATCTGCACTTTTTATTTTTTTGCTCTCGCCAAAACAGAATGGTCTCAAATACAAATTCAGGCCAGCCAGGGCCACTGTAAAGGTGCTATTTATAGACTTTATAGAAGAACTCCCAACCACACCCCCATACACACAAAGAGATTCTCTAATATACACAGATCCCTTTGGCCTACCCAGTGAGGTCACAGATTTTATGCAGTGTATAGGGGTGCCTCTTACATATACAGGTCTATTCTCTGATTTTTTTGTTCATAACAACTAGTGGTGTCAATCAATTATTTCATGTAATTAAATCAAACATTTAATTACATTAACAACAATGACTTTCTGTGATTAATTATAACTCATCCTAAGCTAAAATGCTATAATTTTCTTTTTTAATTTTTGAAGAGATGTAAAACAAATAAATATATAGGGTAGAGTATGTATTACAAACAGGTTTGAAGAAATTGTTCTCTTCACTTTATTGTAGTTATATATAACATTTCAGAGTGGATTTAAGATACTTGAATTAGGAGATTTGAGGGGGTGGGGGCACAGGTCGGGAACACACCCAGGATGGGGCGACACACACTCACACATTCACCTGGAGCAGGTCTCAAAAGAGTTATAAGATTTGTAATTAGATTTTTAATGTGTACAATATATAGGATTCTTTTTAATAATGTAATGTACCTTCGGACAGTAGAGGCACTGTGTTTACATTGCCTAATAAAACCGCTAATACATTACTAGGCTCTGTAAAATGTATTGAATTATGAGGGGTAGTTGTGGCCGAATGTGTTAAAATATGTAACATTAACGTTAAAATTTAACATGTTAATGTTGACAGCTCTATAAAAACCATAATAGCTGTGGAAACCCACATTAACAAGGCTGAATCTGTCAGCATACACAACAGCACAAACACTTCTCTAAAACACATCTCACCTTTGATCACACACACACACACACACACACACACACACACACACACACAAACTTACTTCAGGCCTTCAGCAATGCACTGTGTTTTCAAAGATTTCAGCAGCCTTTAACCAAGTACATTAACATCTGAATACTCTTAGCCCAGCTTAAACTGTTTTGTCAGTACACAAAATTTAAATGAGCTACCGCTGTTGTTCATTGTTATGTCACCCAAGCTCTGGAAATCTTTAATACAAAGTCGTTGTCTCCATTTTTGTCCTTTAAATCCCAGCTAATGACCTACCTCTTCTCTCAGTACTTCTGCACTCTGCAGGTATAAGTGTCTTCCCTTTTCCTTTCCCTCTTCTTTGTGTAAAGAGTCCTTCGGTATTAGAAAGGAGCTATATAAATGTAACATATCATTATTATTATTATTATTATTATTATAAATGCCACCTAATCACATGTGAAATAGATACTCTACACCCATGCTTTGAAGTAGCAGCTTAAAAAAATACTACTTATATATTAATAACTTACTTAATTGAAGTGAACTTCTTAATACAGCGAACATTTATCATTATAGCAGAAAAACTGTCTCTGTGGCCGTACCTTTTGCTGTCTCTATGGTAGTTCCCTCAGTTGTACATATACTGCATAACATATTTGCACCTTATGCTGTTATAATTGTAGATTTTAAAATTGTGCTGATTTCATAAGCCACATTTAATCTCCAGCACTTTTGCTGTATTATCTTACATCTTTCTGTGACAAAAAAAGGAGAGAATGTAGTGTACCATTAACACCACTATTATAACTTTAAAGGTATATTTACACTGTTTGTACCTTTAGTGATCAATAATATAGTGTACCATTTTCCTGAGTGCAGCTAGAGATAGGGGTTGTGCCTCTTTAGGATTTTTCAAGGTCCAAAATAATATGCTAAATGTCAAAAAGTCTGCAGTGTCAAATTAGCAAACAGAATAAATTACTCTTTACAGTTCAAGAGAAAAAAAATAACTGGCTGATGGCCAGTTTAAACACTAAATACATGTTGCCAGAATTTAATAATTGAAGTATACAGAAAATTAAAACTACATTTGAAAGTGCTCAAAAAAAAATCACAACACACGTCTTCCAAGTAATGCTGTCGGAAAATGACAAAATTGGAATATTAGGGAATAAAGGCCTCTCAATGCTCAACACATTTTAGCCCATCCATCCATCCATTCATTATCTGTAACCCTTATCCAGTTCAGGGTCGCGGTTGGTCCAGAGCCTACCTGGAATCATTGGGCGCAAGGCGGGCGCCAGTCCTTCACAGGGCAAAACAAACACACACACACACACACACACACACACACACACACACACACACACACACACACACACACACACACACACACACACACACACATTCACACCTATGGTCACTTTTTGAGTCGCCAATCCACCTGCAACATGTGTTTTTGGACTGTGGGAGGAAACCGGAGCACCCGGAGGAAACCCACACGGACACGGGGAGAACACACCAACTCCTCACAGACAGTCACCCGGAGCAGGAATCAAACCCACAACCTCCAGGTCCCTGGAGCTGTGTGACTGCGACACTACCTGCTGCGCCACCGTGCTGCCCTTCAACACATTTTAGTTCATTTCCAAAACAAAGTTAGCATGCTGTGCAAAATGTAGACAAAAAAAATGTATAAATCATTTAAACTCTATATTAGAGACGTTAGAGACTAACTGTAGTATTGAAAGTGAATTTCCCCCTTTCTTGTGTGATTTCAGCTGCTCAAGTCAAGCTGCTTTTATATTACCATTACTAATTGTTGCACAATTTGCGCAGTCTTTCGCAGAGTTGTGAACCTCTCCCTATCTTTACTTTACTGCAAGTGCCTCTCTGACATGATCTTTTTAAACCCAGTCATGTCACTGACCTATTGCCAATAGCATTACACAACTTTACCAGTCTTTTGTTGCCCCAGCCCAACTTTTAGTTTCAACATTTGAATTATTCTGTTTGTACCATTTTCAATTAAATATAATGTTTCAGTGATATGAACACCACTGTGCTCTACATTCATTCACGTTTAGAAATAGGGTTCGCAATTATAAACTGCCTCCAGTTTTCTGGGAAACGAGGCCTTGCACTTGATTCAACAAAAACCCCGCAAAACCATTTCGTCTCCACTAGAGGGCGTTTCAACTCTATTTTTTCCGCATGTGAATCTCTCTCATATCTACCTTCCTCTCCCGTATTGGTTGAGTATCATTTAAGTGGAATAAGATGTATTACCAAAGAGATATGAATGTTATTATCATGACACTTAAACAGTCTGTTTTTAAATTGTCTAGACACAATAGGCATCTTAATTTCCTGTTCTAAAAATATATATTTTAACAGTCATAACCTGACAGCAGAGCTCCTGATAGCACAACAATTGTTGTGTTCTCCCCGTGTCCGTGTGGGTTTCCTCCGAGTGCTCCGGTTTTCTCCCATGGTCCAAAAACACACGTTGGTAGGTGGATTGGCGACTCAAAAGTGTCCGTAGGTGTGAGAGTGTGAGTTAATGTGTGTCTGTGTTGCCCTGTGAAGGACTGGCCCCCCCTCCAGGGTGTATTCCTGCCTTGCGCCCAATGATTCCAGGTAGGCTCTGGACCCACTGCGACCCTGAACTGGATAAGGGTTACAGATAATGAATGAATGAATGAACAATTGTTAATTTCTTTCTGCAATGTATAGTTGCTATTTCCAAATTTTATAATGTCACTGTACAAAGAAAAATGTGTCACTTTTTGTTTACTACATCATTACAACACAGCATATAAAAATTTCTAAATAAATTGACCAATAGAAATACTCCAAAATTACTTGTATAAAAAATAAAATCTCTTTACAATGACTTCCATTGAAAATGAAGAAGGTTTTAGCTTTCTAAAAACTACTGTTGTGGAGATATATGTCCTTCTTTGGAGGGCAAAGATATATTTTATCACTTACCAAGGCAAATTACCTGTAAGGGTAACATAAAAGAATGAAGGAATGAAGGAATAAAATAAAGCATTATAATATAAAATTAAAATAAATTAAATTAAAAAATTGTTTCTGGTTTTACCCTGGGGGGGGGGGGGGTCTATGCACCTTCGTACCTAAAGACCCTACCACAAACACAGATATGCTGACATTAGTGTGTGCATAAGTGGCCTTTTTTTACGGCCCTGCTGTAATTACTCAAAGACAAGCAGCTGGTGATTGTTGTTCTATGAATGCCACATTCAACTGGAGAAAAAGGAATGGTTCAGCAATTAAAATTCCACACAATCTTCCACTAAATCTATAGCACAGAACATGCACTGTATCTCTAAAAGTTTTACGAACACCTCTTAAAATCATTTAGCTACTTTAAGGCACAGTCAACATGATCAGACATTCAGTTGTGCACATACAACTTGTATAATCTTCAAAGAAAAGCATGAAATTAAACTACTCTGAAGCAGCTCCATGACTTGAAATGGCTTGGGTGATACGGAACTAAATATCCAACATGGCTGAATGCAATCAAATCCTCACAGAAATATAACAATATCTACTTGAAATCTGTCCTAGAAAATAGAAGCTTATTGCTGCTGGAAAAAGGCTACCTGTAGACATCCTTAATTTCAGAAGATAAGGAAAATAAAGGCGTGTCCACACACTGTATGCATATATTTCCAGGAGGACAGTGTCTTTTGTGTAGCACTGTTACACACTTAGTACCATGTCTGTGAGGACTTGCTTGCATTCAGCCATGAGAGCTGTGATGAGGTCAGGTACTGTGCCATATTTATAGTGAATAACCAGTATTTCTATAAAATCACACAGCATCTTCATAGAGTTTTGACCGACAGTCAGGCTTTCCATGACCATAAACTGTCCTGACCAGCAAGACGTTTGTATTATATCATTACGGCAAGTTTAGCTTCCCCCCAAACTTCAGCATGTTTAAAAAGAGACACTGTAAACAAATGGCACTCCTTTACACGAGAAATGGTCAGATCATTATTACATATCAAATGTGATATTTTTAACTTAGCTAAACCAAAACACGACTATATATTTATTAACCAGATAGTAATAACAGGAAATCGCTGGGATCCATTTATGTAGAAATATTTAATTTCTATATAAACCTCTGATTATAAAAGCTTTGTGTAATGTAAATACAGGTGCCTCGTATACAATTTGTGATAAAAAAAATAAATAAATAAAAACATGCAATTTGTAGATTTGGCCAGTTTTAGTGCAAAATAACAGCTTATCCAATTCAGTGTCGCAGTGGGTCTGGAGCACACCCGGATTCACTGGGGGCAGGACAAGTCCTTCACAGGGCAACACACACTCACACATTCACTCACACCTATGGATACTTTTGAGTCGCCAATCCACCTACCAACATGTGTTTTTGGAAAATGGGAGGAAACCCACGCGGACACGGGGAGAACACAACAAACTCCTCACAGACAGTCACCCGGAGCAGGGCTCGAACCCACAACCCCATGGCCCTAGAGCTGTGTGGCAACGACACTACCTGCTGCACCACCATGCTGCCCATAAAATATTCAGATTAATATCATTAAGATAAACAAAATTCAGACAAGTATAATTCATATAAAATTTTAAATATTTATATTTATATTAATAAAATATTAAAAATTCAGAGTCAAATACTTAAGTCATTGGCTCCATAAGAATGCAGCTGCACAACCATGGAAACTTCATGCATTCCATGAAGCTTGCTACGCATTTTTCTTGCGTGTGCAAAGTAAAGAAGACAAAAATGTACATACATCTCCTATGAACAGCTAAACTCAGAGTTAGGGAAAATCTTCCTCATCGGATTTACCATTGGACCATCAAGTTTTTTCTGGGGCTGTATTACAAAATGTGTAAGGAACAGACATTATAATGAATACTTATTCCTTTTCCTTTTCAAAACACAACATTGGTATATTGGGTACTGATACTGAGTCACATAAGGTACAGTTATGTCCACTGATGCTTAAAGGGAACATCTACCCTAGTGCCCGATGCAGTCCTCCAGGTGGACGGTCGTTTCTGGTTGAGAGTACGCTGTGCGCGTTTGGCTGCCGCTTCTCGCCAGTGTGTGTGAATTGAGCGTTCTGAGCAGTGTAGATTGTAAAGCGTCCTTGGGTGTCTAGAAAGGCGCTATATAAGTGTAACGATAATAATAATAATAATAATAATAATAATCTACGATTGTGGGGAACTGCAGTTCTTTCTGGTTTGTTTATGTTCAGAAATGTTTGTACGTGGCTGAATTTGGTCTGTAAACTCATTTGTAACTCTACGTGTTTAGTTTTACAGCACTTTGTTAGTGGTCCCTTCCATGTACTTAGCTTTCCTAAATCTGCAGACTTTTGCTGTTTTGGATTACTTAATGTGGAAAAGTCAGTCAATATTGCCCATCTGTGGAGCAGCAATAGAGCATCATCCTCTGTCCCTGTTCATGATTTTCAACATTAAGTTTTCTCCGTTGTCTATAAAATTCCAGATGATTTTTCCCTGCCATGAGCCAAGAGAGAGAAAACCTAGCATACCGGACAGAGACACCAGGGTTTCATAAACACATTAGACCAGTTTCAAGCATACAAACGGACTGGAGAGCTAGCAAATGGTGAGGAAACTAAGGCTGGCCTGATTGCCATTTTTCGCTTAACTCGCATAATTCTACAAATATTCAAATATTTTGTGTGTGTGTCGTGGGGGGGTTTGTCTGTCAGAAAATCTGTGTCCGACGCCTGCTTTAAAATCCCAAGTCTGTGCTGCAGCTCCAACTAACTCACACATACACGGTGTAGCTAAAGGCACAGAGTACACCAGTTAACCAGAGCTTCATGGAAGTGGTCTTGTGTAATTCGAGGTATAAGTTGAAGCTGATATATTGAAATGGAGCATTGCCTTTATCAATAGCCACATTAATAAAAAAAAATAAAAAAAATAAAAAAAGACAAATACCCAAATCTAAAAAATTAAAAACCAAATAACAGCCATATATTCTATAAAAGTTGTTTTTTTTATTTAAATCGTGAACATTGCTTTTAATAAGCTTAAACTGAACTTTATTGTACTTTTGTGTTCGACACATTTGTGTTGCACAGTGCCTGAACAGACTGGTCTGAACGGGATGTGGCAGATAAAAGATGATCAGTTTTTCTTTATATGGCCCCAGTTTGTTGTTTACTCTCTGATCCGTCTGTTAGCAGTAATAAGGGTATGTTTATAATGGGTCTGGTGATTTGGTTGTCATACTCCAGATGAGTCTGGTGTTTTTCTCTGTGGGGAAAAAGCTGAGTTATGCCTACCTCTCTAAAAAGAGTTCATCAGCTGGTGTGGCCTACAAAACTCTTTCATGAGGGCCAGAGACGTTCGTCTCCATAGTGACCAGTTATCAGCCACAGGCATGGATCTACTGGCTCAAGGGGAGTTGGAATTCTATTGGCCGGTTTAGGCTTGTTTACAAAATCGTCATGACAACGTGTTGCGGATTAGGGAAGAGCTGTCGGCCTGAAGACCAGAACTGAGAGGGAAGAGCAAGAACAGATCCCAACTGTGCATGGATTCAAAAGTAGAAATAAAGGTACACAGCAAATACATAAGGCCAAGGATTAAAAAGGAATTGCCCAAATGAGCGAGTGATTCATTGTTTGAGCGATAGATAGATAGATAGATAGATAGATAGATAGATAAGCACGTTACTCAAATATTGAGCACAAGCACTGAACAAAAGTGAGTTTTTCCATAATATGTCCCCTTTAATAATTGATATATTCTTTGCCTACAGGTTATTGCAAAATAAAATAATGAACCATTTCTTGTCGATGGCCATTGCATAATAATTAGAAAGTTTGTTAGAATTATTTTATTATTTATGTTAATCTATTTTTTCCACAAGTGTAAGCTTTATTAGTCCTATGCTTAACAGAATGTGAACTGGGTGCATTTGATTTCTTTGGGTTGAGGAAAATACATGTATCTAGATTTCATTTCATTTCATGACTGAAATTCATGACAGTTGTACTTACAGCCAAGAAGAAAAGCTGCTTCTTACAAAACTATACTTATTAACACCCTAAGAAATTATGATTCATAAAAATCAGTTTCAGATGGGGCAAAAAAAAAAACAACAACTAAAAAACATGCCATTCAATTCATATTTAAGACATGCACAAAGTCTGAAAGATCTCCACAGAGCATATCAAACAGACACACACAAATACTTGTAGAAATGATTGACAAGGATAATTTCTAAACATCTCTATGGGAAAAAATCTTTACAGAATGTATATAACCAATGTTTCTCTATACACACACACACACACACACATTTCCTATAATATAAATCTCTCTCACCTTAACCCTGAACTTTAATGCGCTTTCACTTTCTGTATCTCTTCATCCTGCAGCATATAAAACCAAATCCTCCAGAGACAGACTTTCTTACAAACACACATACACAAAACATTCTTAACAGCTCATACATACACAAAACAGCTCTTTCTTTAACATTTTCTTTTTCTCCCTCTCACCCTGACCTGCTCCAATCCACAGACTGTACAAGATCCTCTGTGTCTGTGGTGTATATGCTGTTTTCTGCAGACAGTGTCTCTCAGCAACACCCATGCCTTCCTTGGCAGACATGATGTGCCACTACAGGTACACTAATGAATATGACTTATGAAAGATCATATGCTAAAATTTCGTCATTTGTGCTTTGGTGAGAGTTGTGCTTTGATCCACTACTTGACCATTTCAGCAATCTTTCATTAACAAAGCTGTCAGGAAATACACTTCCACTAATTAACCCTGTGTGGGTGGATGATTTACAGCCAGGCTTCTGAATACTAACAAGCTGATTTTGGACTCTCAGGTGAAATATTCCAGTCAGAGATAGGGCCAGGGTCTGTGCTAGGACCTAAAGACATTGGGGCTTACACCAGAGCTCATCTGTAGGGTGGTCCGTGAGCATTCTGTTCTGTTGACAGAATACTTGACTAGTCAGGTGCATTAGTGGTTGCAGCTATAGCATGATACCAGCCAGCCAATAGTTAAATTCCAGACTGGAACCTGGATCCAAGGTCTTGATTTGAAGATCTCTGCTGTAGGCCATATTTTCAATCTTCTGCTTATTGATCAATGACATTCAATATCTGCAATCATGCATACGTTGTCCAACTACTTTATCCACAGTTTCTGAAATGTGTACTTGCTACATTCTCTCCCTCTCTCCATCATTAGTTTTAATCTTTCCTCCTTTCTTCCTTCTCTTCTGCTGCCAACATCTTTGACAGCAAAAGCTTTTTAAGTAGATAACACTTACATATTCAATACTATATATTTCAATATTAATTAAAAAAAAAAGACGACTACATACACATACACTCTCAGGAACAAATTTAAAGTAGACGTACATTATTGGTTACTAAAGGTACAAACAGTGTAAATGCATCATTTAAAGGTACTACAGTGTAGGGGTGGGCGATATGGTCTTCAAATAATACCATGATATAATGGAATATTTTTGCGATAACGATATATATTCACGATATATTTATATATATAAAAAAGAACTTCTTAAAAATTAATTTAAAAAACACTAAGTTTTGCCAACAGACCGTCCTGAAATCTAAGATACAAATTA
This sequence comes from Hoplias malabaricus, assembly GCF_029633855.1. Taxonomy (NCBI): domain Eukaryota; kingdom Metazoa; phylum Chordata; class Actinopteri; order Characiformes; family Erythrinidae; genus Hoplias; species Hoplias malabaricus. The sequence goes on from NC_089820.1 coordinate 887,691, forward strand.
GGGCTGGATAATATAACCAAAATTAACCTCATATCTCGATATGGCAAAAATGAATGGCCAGATACAATATGATATTATGAAAACCATAACAAAATATAATGTCAAAGTATTAGTGTTTATTTTAACACCAAAAAGAACATGCTGCATTATCTAACTATAATTTATCAACTGTATGTCTAAGAGATAGTGATGGCCCCATCAAGTTTTTTTGCCCCTGATTCGAGTCTTTTAATATTGAGTATCTGCCGATACTGATACACTGTTACACAGTGCACACTTAAAGTAAACTCAGCCCTGTGTATCTGCTTGACACTGAATATCTCGCATTAATAAACAAACTGCTTGCATCCAAGCTGCTACTTATTTTTTTTTTTTAAATAAACAAATGGTGTCTTCACAAACAGTTCATATAAATACTTCAATATTATTTTTAATCTTATATGAAACTATCTAATGTGATGTTTATGTATAAAGAACTACTTGAGTAATTCAGTCAGTCCGTTTTTTGTCATCACAGATGTGTTGAGGAAAAATTTAAATCTAGTTTCTTCAAGACACGGTGCTAAAATACAATTTTGTTTCTCTCAGTGCCACAAAACCAACCCTGTAGGCGGTAGGTGGAGTATCTGCCCCTCCCACTGGCTGAGGGAAAGCAGCGTGTCTCGAACAATTCATGGTCTTAACAGCACTCTTATTTGGAAAAAAGCTTCGCCACGTGTTTAATGTTTGTCCTTTGTTGACTCAGTTATCAGAGAGATAGACCTGAGTGTGCGCAATATATGTGCTGAGAACTGCTCCAGCGGCTTACTCGAACAATAGCAGGACAGCGTGGTGTGCACGTCTGTGTGTGTGTGTACGTGGGTTTGCGCGAGAGAGAAAAATAGAGAGTTTTAAATGTTAGCAGATGGAAACCTGCGTACCCTCTGTATAATCAATATAACGAATATGGTCATTTTCTAAATCATGTAGAAAATACTATGGACTGTATGCATATTTGCGATATATTCCCCAGCTGTAGCTTGAGCTAAAGTCACATTCACATGCCTGAGTTAGAAGCTCTCGCTTACGTCACAATATTGTGATATGGCAAAAGTCTTAACGAATTAAAAAACATACCAATATTATCGTAAATTAAATTATATTGCCCACCCCTACTACAGGGGTGTAAAAGTCTAGTTGTCTTCCCTAAAGGTACATTAAAATTCTCTTCTCCAGAAAGAGAAGTTAATATTTGTAATCTTACATTTTAGAACTATGTAAAATAAAATAACATAATATAAGTCCTGGAGATGAAATCGGGCATATAAATTCAACACAATTTTAAAATTTACAATTAAAATAGAATAGAAGGTACAATTATGATCCCTTATTAAGAGTACAAATATGTACCTTTGATGGTATATCACCACAATGACAACAATGTATAGATTGTATATTGTGTAACATGCTCATTGTCTTTGTTAATTTGTTTTCCATATTCCGTCCTCAGCACCCCTTCCCCCTGCTGTCATACTGTTGCTTTCTATCCTCAAACAAGTTCTCTTCTCTGGTACCTCTCCCCTGTTTTTCTCTTCTAATCTCATTTCTGTGTTGCTCTTCTGGACCTTGTGTACTAGTAAAAGTTTACCTTCTTCAGTCCCTTCTCTCCACTAATTCACACATTCTCTCTCCTCTGATTTAGTTATATGTGTTTCTCCTCTACCTGGCTGGTGCTCTGCCTTTATCTTTTTTTCTCCTTTTTCTCCCCTCGGCACTGCTCCAAATGTCCTAGCATTCCATTTGTCTTACTATATTGCTTTTACCTTTTCCCTCTCCATTTTATACCTCTTCCTCTTGGTCTGGTTTCATAAAATAGGTTAAACATAATCAAGCATACCTACTTTGCACAATTTTGTGTATTCCTGCTGTAAAATACATACTTCAGAACTCAGAAACGGCACTAGCTGGTGCCTTAGCTCAGATAAATATTAAATGTGCAGAGCTGTGCCCTACGCAGTTAAGTGTTTTCCTCCTCTAATGCCTCCATTTGAACTCTGAAAAAGCCATTTCATCAGCTGACTAGCTGTGTAACCTGGAGCAGGAAAACACCTGTAAAAATAAATTTTAGCCAAGTTACTCATCTATAAATTAGGTGCTTTGGTTGCACTTCACTTACCCTGAATACGTAAACTCCCCACATCACCTTCTTCTTTATAGTGCTTTCAAAAAAACGTATGAATGTCCAAGTCTACAACATGGTCCTGTACGGTCAGTGAAGCAGATAAAATGAACAATGAGTGCAGATAAACGGTAGGTGTTCCTAATCTTTCAATGTTTATATATAAATTTCTCAAGACCCAGAGCAGCAGATGAAGCGTTGCCCCTATTAACAGAAAATCATGAGTTGTGATGATTCACTCATCCAAGGCTGGGAGTCCTACAACACAAAGTTGGCCTCACTCACTCTGTGTGGGTAGGTTGTACCCTCCTCTTCCCACATCTCTCTGCTTATGGTGCTACCTAACACAGGAGTCTGTCAGCTGGCGTGAATTTTGTATTAGCGCAAGTTTAAAAAGAAGCGGTGGGTGGCCATGTGTGTCTTGGAGTAAGCACATCCTGAGGCTGGTGTGGGATTGTGAGAAAAATCACTGGCAAATGGAAATGGTGATGACTAATTATTGTAGAATACTCATTAAAAACTTGTGAAAATATATCATAAAAATACATATTTTCACATATTCTATAGATCTTTTTATATTGAAATTAACCAAATAAATTAGTTGACCACCCTAACTTTGTATACATCTGAAAGTTTTCCAGACATTGAGAAAATATGAAAAATGACGATCATGTCCAATACTGTGCAAACATTAAAGACCCCAACAAAAAAAAATTGTTTTAAAAATCGATTTATCTGAGCAGTAAGGGATTATTTGTTTGAAAAAGCAAATTATATTATTTTATAAGTACCACAAATTATGTGTGCTGTTACTTTAACAAATCCATTGGATCAAGGAGAAATTCTGGAAACAAACTTTGTTCTTCACACTAGCACTGAACACTACTTTGTACTTTCAGGGACTTTTTTTAATTTTATTATAAGTTTTTGTATTTATAGTAATTATATATAAATTTATACAAGCATAATTTACTTAAATTATTATAATAATAGCAGGTGCCCAACACTATTGCACTGTAATGTATGTCATGGCTATTTTGAACAGAAAGTAAATAAATGAATGCTAGGCTTTGACAGTTGCACAGTACTTCAGTTTTGCCAGTTCCCCCCAAGAACAGTTTTTCAGCTTGCTTCAGATATGGCAGCTGAGAAAGCTTGGCATCTGCAAAGAAACTCTCGAGCAAGCTGACCCAAACCCTGCATTCTAATCTACTTTTATTAAAGCACACCACACAACTGGAACCTTCTTTACTTATTAGAAACACCCTCTCTTATACACACAGACACACGCACACATCATATGCAGTATCACCTGCAGTTTTCAAATTACTTCTAAGCTCTAAACACATTGGCTTATCAGAAATGGAAATGTACAAAGTCTATTTGTGGGTAGGTGAAGACACTAGTTAATACTGTCTATATGCTTCCTCTGGGCAACATCATTAGATCATATATATCAATATCATTCCATTGTTATGAAGATGACACCCAGATTTAAGAACAGATTCCATCTCCACTTCAGCCACCCCACCAGCTCTCACAGCATGTCTGGAGGAGACAAAGGCGTGGATGTCTGAGAACTTTCTTCAGTTAAACAGTAGTAAAACAGAAGTCATCCTCATCAGTACTCCACATCAGATTAAGACAGATTAAGAAATGTTTGTCTCTGGTCATAGCATTCCCCTCACTTCTTCTGTTACAAATGTATGTGTCAAACTGGACCCACATTTATCATTTGACAATCACATTCAACATCTATCCAAAGTCACTTTTCTCCATCTCAAAAACATAGCAAAACTCCGTCCTTACCTCCCCCAACCGGATGCTGAAAAATTGGTCCATGCCTTTGTCTAGTCCAGGCTGGACTATTGCAATGCCCCCCACATTGGGATCTCTGGCAAGAGCCTGCAGAAGCTCCAGCAGCTTCAGAACTGTGCTGCCAGGATCCTTACGAGGAAGCGCAAATATGAGCACATTACACTGATTCTAAAATCTCTACACTGGCTACCCAACAACTACAGAATCCAGTACAAAATCTGTTCTCTCATTCACCAATGTCTCTATGGAAACACCCCACTGTACCTCAAAAAGCTCCTTACCCCGCACAATACCTCAAGACCTTCAGTAGCCCCAGACCAAACTTTCTACTATGGGAGACCCGGCTTTTCAAGCTGTTGCCCCACGTCTTTGGAATGCACTCTCAGATTCTCTGAGGGCACCACAGAGCATGGAGTCTTTTAAAAAAACAACAAAAAAATCTTTTATTTAAAAGGGCTTACTAGGATTTTTTTTCTTGGCATCTCTACTGATTTTGTTTTTATTTACTTTTTTTTAATGGATTTTTTATTGCTTCTGATTATCCTGTAGCACTTTGAGATTTCCTTGAAATGTAAAGTGCATTACAAATAAAATGCATTATTATTATTATTATTACTAGTTGTAGATCGCACGCTGAAGCATATTCTATCAGCTTGTAAGGTTAGTTTGTTGCAGGGGGAGGTATACATGGAGACAATCAGGTGCTAGGGGTTTTAGCATGTTTGTTGGACAGCAAGAGCTTAGAAGTAAACGCAAGAGCTTAGAGGTAAACGCATTAACGAGTGGTTGTAGTAATAAAGTGATTAGATTTGTGTGTGAGGGTGAACATATTCGAGTGTGTGCACAGGCTACAAATATTGGTAGATGAAGCTAAGCACGAGACTGGAAAATGCTGGTAGATGTAGGTAAAAAACTGCAGTTCCCAGTGTGCATTGCATTAATTACACTGAGGCCAGATATGGTGCTCTACGCTGAAGAATATGGATAATTTATTTCATAGAGTTAACATCCATTTGAGGATGCAGTAGACAGAGCATTCAAAGGGAAGAAGCTGAAGTATGCAGACTTGGCGGCTGAGGTGAGGGAACGTGGGTGGCAGACATGTTAGACCAGTGGAGATAGGTGTTAGGGGATTTGTAGCCAAGTCTGCCATATCCCTGCTTGTGCAACTCAGCATCAGGGGCCGGAAACTAAGAGCGGCTGTGAAGGAGTGTTCAGAAACAGCTGAAAGGTCTAGTCAGTGGTTGTGGATAAGGAGAACACAGACTAGTTGCGGAAATGCACTGTAGAGGTGCTATTGTGGTGGTTGGTCAGGTAGCAGGTAAAAATCACATGAAACTGGTGGCACTGAGCATACATTAACGATGCCAGTGGGGCTAGGTACATCCTTAGTCACTAGGGAAGCCAGTGTGGATTTACAGTTGTTACTGGTGGGCACAATGAGCTGGTTGCTGATCGGACCATAAACAGCCACAGCAAACTTAGGGTGTAGCTGTTGGATTGGAACAATAGAAATTATGTGGCTGTTGGTTGGAAGAGTGTGGTGGGCCCTATGTGAAGCTGTAATGGCTTGGCATAGGATAATTTACATCTTATCTTGTGTATGATTATAATAATGTCCAGAATTTCCAATTTTTGCACTGACAAACTGTTTTTTAATACAAAATTATATTAATTTTAATGCTTGCAATACAATTTAAAAGCTGGGACAGAGGCTAAATAAAAGTTAAGTGAAACGCTTACGGGAAATTCATGTCACACTGTTTTGAAGCAACCACTTTTGAAAACAGCATCCACCAGTCCACAAAAGGCGTCAAGCAGTTAAAACTATGTTTTTCAAAGAAAGATTGCAAATAATTTAGGTTTTTAATCGCCTGCTGTACTTTCATTCAATCATTCACTTTCTGTAATTGTTTTATCTGGTTCAGGGTCACACTGAGTCCAGAACTGATAACGATTTCTCTGGGCCCAAGCTCATCTCAAATGGTTCAAAAGACTGCTGTGGTCAGAGAAGTCCATGTATTAGCTTGTGTTTAAATGAAAAAAAAATATATGTGGTGTCTATCTAATGTTGTATTTTCCATGCTAATGATGAAAGGAATCATTTAGTGTGTTTTCAGCATCAGGAGCATCTGAATTCAGGTCATGTATCAAGTCAGAATGTGCAAATATTCAAAATGCTCAATTTTAACTAGTATCCTCAGTTCCCAAGTGATTAAAGAGTGTAATTAAAAGGACACATGCCTTTGTACAAACTTGGTGTTAGTCATCAAATTCTAAATGTTTTTATATTTTAAAATACAATCCAGTTGTTCAGTGAAAACACTGGAATTCTGTTGACATTCTTCTGATTAACAAATTACAGGTGCTATATTTAAATGCATTTTACAAAATGTCCCAACTTTTCTGGAAACTTTATATTTTACAAGTATTTCCCTCAGCTGTATTTTTTTACTACTAAAGCAGGAATTTTCTTCCCAGCAGTTTGGCTGAACCAAATATGGCTGAACCAATGCTTAACATATGTGCAAGATTGTGGCAGAGATCTATAAATATCTTCTTAAGATATTTATAGTACTTTACAGAGGGAAAAAAAAGCTCAAAAATGCCACTGATGTGAAGCACTGAGCACTCCTGCAGAGTGGTCCCAAAATTGTGAGTATGTAAGCGAGTTAGTAAGTTACAAGCCAGTTCCATATCTGAAAAAAAAGTCAAATTGTCCGGAACAATCTGTTAGGCTCTGTAGTCCTGTGTTTACTTGACAGATAAGACTCACGTTTTACTAGTAATGGTGCAATGAGGTAAAATAACAAGCTCATTAGTTGGAGGTGAACAGTAAACTTCACTGCAAATACTTCCATCAGAATGAAGAAGAAATTAAACATCCTATGCAGTCAGTGACAGGACATATATGTGAACACAAAATGTGTCTAAAAGGTAATGCAAGAAAGAATGTATAAGTGTAGCTACTGAGAGACTGGTCATCTATTAAGATAAGGTAAGATTATCCTTTATTAGTCCCACAGCAGAAAAATTTACAAAAGCAAGGAAAATTACAGAGCACTAGTTCTCAAATTATGGAGGTAAAGTTCCTGCAGAAGGGCACAGCAAAGCAAATTAATCAGAAACATAATAAGTCACTTGTAACAATTCAACTCTAGAGGTGATTTTTCACTTTATTTTGTTCAATGAGAAGTCAGCGTTTTGCATGAAGTACAATATTAAAATATTCGTGACATTCTATCAGGTACAGATTACCTTTTACATGCAAACACTACTTTTTTATATTCTAGGTTTTTGTTGTGTGTGTCTGTGTGTGTTGCAGGCGTATAATTTTAAAAATGTGTTTATATGTAAAAAATTAATATACATTACTCATTGTATATGAATCAAACATCCCACCCACTCAGAGAGCAAAGGGAATTGTGCCTTCTTGTGACTCCCAGTCTCAGTTGTTTGTACTGGGGATTGAACACGTGACCTCCTAATGACAAGGCAGAAGCTTAGATTGCACCCCACACACCAGCCCACAAAATGGATATGTTTTGAAATTAACTTCTGAGGAAAAAAAGAAAAAAGAAATCCCTGCTCAGAAATACGAGCTAACGAAGGTAACACCAAATCACTCTTTTATCTGTATAAGAATATCACCCAAGCTCCGGACTCTCTACCATCTCATATGTGTTCTACTGCTTTCTGTAATTCACTCATGACATTCTTTGTTGATAAGATCCAGAAGATTCACCAGCATCTCAGTTTACTACCCATCTTTTGTTATCAACTCTGAACTTCCTCCTCCTGCTCATACTTTCTCCTTCTTTCAGCTTCCTTCCACTTCAGGAATCTCAGATATCATCTGTAAGTCAAAGCCATCCACATGTCAGCTGGACCCTCTCGCCACAGTTCTGGTTAAAGCCTGTCTTCCTTCTCTAGTCTCTCTCATCTCTGCCATCATCCACTCCTCTCTTTCCACTGGAACTGTTCCTGCATCATTTAAAACTGCTGTAATTACTCCAATTCTAAAAAAAAAACCTGGTGCTGATCTTACCAATTTCAATCTCAAATTTACCCTTCATTTCCAAAAGTCTTGAGAAAATAGTAGGGTCTCAACTTCTATTTCTTTTTTTTTCTTTATTCTTCTATCTCAAAACAAACTGTATGAACAGTTCCAATCTGGCTTTCGCCCTCTCCATAGCACTGAAACTGCTCTCATAAAAATCACCAATGACCTCCTAATGGCAGCTGATTTTGGTTTACTCTCCATCCTCATCCTCCTCGACCTGAGTGCAGCATTTGACACTATCTGTCACACCACCCTCCTCAATAGACTATCCTCCATTGGTATCACTCAGATCCCTCTAAACTGGTTCAAATCATACCTCTCCAGCCACACTCAGTACATCCAGCTTAAAACGTTCACATCCCACCCTTCTTCTGTCACTTCAGGTGTGCCCCAGGTCTCCGTCCTGGGGCCCGTCCTCTTCATCATTTATCTTCTTCCCCTTGGCCATATTTTCCGTAAGTACAACTTCAATTTCCACTGCTAAGCAGATGACACCCAGCTGTACCTTGCCTGTAAGCCCACTTCCAAACTCCCTCCACCCTCCCTTACTGACTGCTTAATGGAAATAAAATCTCGGCTTTCCTCAAATTTACTTAAACTCAACAGCCATTGGTACTAAATCAACATTATCCAAAACTGACAGCTTTTCTCTTAACATTGACAATTGTTCTGTTCACCCCTCCCCACAAGTAAAGAGTCTGAGTGTCATCCTCGACAGTACACTTTCTTTTCAATCTCATATCAATAACATTACCCGGTCTGCCTACTTTCATCACCGTAACATCAACCGTCTCCGCCCCTCCCTTACTCCCCATACCACTGCCATCCTTGTCCACAGTCTTGTCACCTCCCGTCTTGATTACTGCAACTCCCTCCTTTTTGGTATTACCCACAAATCTTTCCATAAGCTTCAACAGGTCCAGAACTCAGCTGCCCGTATCATCACTAGAACCCTCTCCATCCACCACATCACTCCACTGGCTTCCGGTCAAGTTACGCATTGATCACAAGATCCTTCTGTTAATATTCAAGGCCATCCACAATCTGTTTCCACCGTATCTTTCCAATCTCCTCCATGTTGTAAACTCCCTCTCGCACCCTCAGATCCTCCTCCTCCATTCACTTGACTGTTCCCCCTGCCCATCTCACTTCCATGCGAAGTAGACCTTTCAGCCGCTCTGCTCCCCAGCTTTGGAACATTTTACCCCCCGACATACAGAACATAAACTCACTCACACAATTCAAGTCTTCACTCAAAACCCACCTGTTCAAGATTGCCTTTTCTTTAAAATGACTCAGTTGCAATGTTTGTTTTTTCCAATACTGTATACTTGTGTGTTTTCTGGTATTATTTATGTTTATTGTTTACTTTGTACTCTTTGTAAGGTGTCCTTGAGTGACAGAAAGGCACCTATGAAATAAAATGTATTATTATTATTATTATTAAATAGAATGAAAAATATCTTGTGTGAGAATGGGACAAAAGATTTTTTTTTTCCCTTTTTCAAAAAATGTCCTAGAATTGAAGGTCTCCTGCATGTACCAATCTTTCCTAACCATCTTGCCAGTAAGATATTTTCTATTCAATTTATTTTACGTTTCTTCAGGAAGGCAATGGAAGGGCTGTCACTGATTATGGTGTGATAAGTCACAAGGTCACAAGTCATAATGTGTCACTCTGAAGATGTCCAATCAGTCGAGTAAAAGGAGGACCTTATTCTCTGAGAGTATTAATAATCACTTAGTTGCTTTGTATTAATAAAATACATATTTTTATATATATATATACAGTTGTGCTCAAAATTATTCAACCACACAGTAGTGTTTTAGCAACTTTAAAATTTACTTTTTTAACTTGTTCACAATCAGATCAAATTATGACTTGTATAATAGACAAATGCAACTTAAATTACAACAATATTTTTTTCTAATATACCAAAAATGTCCTTTTTTGTGATTTCCTCATTGACAATATTATTCAACCCTTAGCTGCATACATAATTAGTACTTAGTATAAATTCCTTTGGCAATAATTACATCCTTCAGATTCCTAATATAGCTTGCCATAAGTTTCTTGCAGTGATCTACAGGTATCTTAGCCCATTCCTTACGGGCCAAGGCCTCCAGCTCATTGACATTCTTGGGCTTGCGTGCTGCAACTGCCTTCTTCAAGTCCCACCAGAAATTTTCTATGGGATTTACAAACTGGATTCCAAAAAAGTTGGGACACTAAACAAATTGAGAATAAAAACTGAATGCAATGATGTGGAGGTGATAACATCTAATATTTTATTCAGAATAGAACACAAATCACAGATCAAAAGTTTAAACTGAGAGAATGTATCATTTTAAGGGGAAAATATGTTGTTTCAAACTTTCATGGTGTCAACAAATCACAAAAAAGTTGGGAAAAGGCCATTTTTTACCACTGTGTGGCATCCCCCCTTCTTCTTACAACAATCAACAGACGTCTGGGGACAGAGGAGACCGGTTTCTCAAGTTTAGAAATAGGAATGCTCTCCCATTCATGTCTAACACAGGCCTCTAACTGTTCAATCATCTTGGGCCTTCTTTGTCGCACCTTCCTCTTTATGATGCGCCAAATGTTCTCTACAGGTGAAAGATCTGGACTGCAGGCTGCCATTTCAGTACCTGGATCCTTCTTCTACGGAGCCATGATGTTGTGATTGCTGCAGAATGTGGTCTGGCATTATCTTGTTGAAAAAGGCAGGGTCTTCCCTGAAAGAGATGACGTCTAGATGGGAGCATATGTTGTTCTAGAACCTGAACATAGTTCTCTGCATTAATGGTGCCTTTCCAGACATGCAAGCTGCCCATGCAACAAGCACTCATGCAACCCCATACCATCAGTGATGCAGGCTTCTGAACGGAGCGCTGATAACACCTTGGGTTATCCTTTTCCTCTCTGGTCCGGATGACATGGCGTCCCAGTGTTCCATAAAGAACTTCAAATCGTGACTCATCTGACCACAGAACAGTCTTCCATTTTGCCACACTCCATTTTAAAAGACCCCTGGCCCAGTGCAAATGGCTGAGTTTGTGGAGCTTGCTTAGAAATGGCTTCCTCTTTGCACTGTAGAGTTTCAGCTGGCAACGGCGGATGGCACCGTGGATTGTGTTCACTGACAATGCTTTCTGGAAGTATTTCTGAGCCCATTCTGTTATTTCCTTGACAGTGGCATTCCTGTTTGAGGTACAGTGACGTTTAAGGGCCCGGAGATCACGAGCATCCAGTAGAGTTTTACTGCCTTGACCCTTATGCACAGCAATTGTTCCAGATTCTCTGAATATTTTGATGATGTTATGCACTGTTGATGATGATAACTTAAAAGTCCTTGCTATTTTACGCTGGGTAACACCATTCTGGTATCGCTGCACTATCTTTCTGCGCAACAATGGTGAAATTGGTGATCCTCTTACCATTTTGGCTTCAGAGTGACACTGACACTCTGAGAAGCTCTTTTTATACCCAATCATGTTGTCAATTGACCTAATTATGAGTGACCTAATGATAAGTTTTGGGACAGAACCCACATTTCACAGAATGTGTGTGTTGAAAGACTCTGCACACACACACCTATGTCTACAACAAAGACTAAGCAGAACACACTTCAGTGACCCCAGGATGAATGAGTCACCATCTTCAAAATTACGATGCCAGATGACTACTCCCCCTTCTTCTTCTGGACAGTAAAAGTAGAAACCCCAAGTTTATGACTCCATTAAGCCTAAAGATCAATCAGAGCCTTGGAGATAATGATTAAAGAACCCCAGTTTTATGGCCATCAGCGTCGAGATGTCGACTACTTATCTTCTACAAAATCAACAGATGGCCCCAGAACTGAACCTGTGGTGACCTCTCGCAACCCTAGTTCAAACCAGACAAACAGCATGGACCAACAGTGGCCCCAAGTGGACATTTGCAAAATCACGTTTCGCCCCCTTTCCCTCTAAACCTCGTAATCGGAAGCATACGTATAATAAATTATAAACATGTTTTATGCAATGTGTATTAATGTTACCCTCTGTTATTCTCAGGTGAATGTCTACTAACTAACGAAGTGATAAAAAAAAAATCCTGTCTCCATTGAGGAAGACGAATTAATTTCTAACATCTAGAATAGTTGGTAATGTACCCGATATATATATTTGATAAAAATAATCCAGTACACTCCTTATGCTATAAGCAAGTATGTATGAAGTATATTCTATTCATTATATTGTATTTGCCAAAAATATGTGATTTCTCTCTCCTCCCTGAAACGTGAAGAAAGTCAGGTGAACCTCAGACCCAGGATCCAATCAGAGAAAAGAGACCTCCCAAATGGGCGTGACCGCGCCACATCTGAAAAGAGAGTCGCTCAGCCCTCTTCACTCTGCTTCGAACTTCCGCTCTTCACTTCTGGACCTCTTCTCGTACGGCTCTCGTATGCTCTTTCCGTTCTTTGTCTTCTCTCTACGCCGACAAGCCGACTCTCAAAAGACTCTTAAGAAAAGGACTTCACGCAACTTCCAAGGGACGCCTTGTGTCAGTTAGCAGTGCAATACAGAAACTACAGAGTAACGTTGAGTAATTGTCAGTAATCTTTTCTTTTTACAACTGATCAAAGCAGGTGAAACGTATTTGTGGCCAGAATAAAAGACAGAGGGGACAGAGGAAAATCGTAAAATAAGTATAAGCTAATTAATTCAAATTAGTTCTGAAGATCGGAGGAAAACAGCAAACCTTTATCTTGACGACCCTTACATCGGGAAGGAGAAATCCAGCCAAGCCAGCAGCTCTATGTGAAGGGAATCCCCGACTGACATCACACCGTCTGAAGGACTTCGAAAAGTGGCTGACTCATCCTGGAGGGACTCTCCCCACTAATCAGCCTAACTTCAGCCGTGACAAGTCAAACACCAGAGGAACAGAGCGAACATATGCGGGACTCATCGGCTGTGATCATAATCCAGAAAATAAAAGAAAAGTAAGCTAAATTCCTCATTTTCAGAGCTGAGAACGAATTAAATTTCTTGATAAAATTATACCCTAATTAAATCATTTAGCAACATCTCATTTACAAGTCATATAGCCTAGTCAATTACTAAATTCGAACCGGTTTCACCTGCGTTGATTCCGTGAGATTTTGATAATTGTGCTATGTTTATCAAACTATTATCTTTCCTTTTAATAAAGTATTTCCATTATTTGAAATAATAGTGTGTGGAGTTTGTTCATTAAGAGTCTGAAAATCCTGAAGAACTCACGTAGCGGTGACAGTATTCCCTCTCTAATTAATTGTTAATATTTTTGTCATTTAAGTCAATAATAATTATTATTATAAGTTATAATCACTATTAAGCATAACCAGCTCGAATACGGTTACTCCGCTACAGTTATTTTGTACGTTTACTTTTTTGTCTCATTGCTTGTCCATGTTTTTTTCTATTTTTTAAACATAGACTGTAGCATGCCGACTGAAATCCCAAACACTACAAAAACATTCATTTCATATATATATATATATATATATATATATATATCACATCACATTTTTCAAACAGATTGAAATACATACAGCTACATCTATATCTTTCTGTCTAACTCTGGTATGTATGTGTAAAAGTGTAAATGTGTGGTGCAATAGGAAGGGCAGAGAAATTAACCAATAACCCTAGATCATAATTACAAAGAAAAATATACACTTTATTAAATATAAAATTGCAAATAAAAGATACACCTATAGCAATATCTCTCTCTTGCGCTCTCTGAGAACTCAACTTAACCAATATCAAATAAACAATCCTTAAAGCCAGGGGCAGGCTGGCCATCTGGACGTTCTGGAAAAGTCCAGGAGGAGCCGGCCTGGTTCTATAGTACAAGATTCAGATGTGAGGGTGAAGCTGACAGTCAACAGCAGAGGGCGTTAAAGCAATCATTTTCTTGCTAAGCGTTTAAAACAAAACAAAAAACCCTGAAACAAATAAGAAATAAGCCTGTTTCTTTGGTGATCATTCCAGGCAGGAAATGAAAGAATAAAAATCGCTGGAGACTAATGCTTCGTCACTGACGGAGCTAAAGAGAGAACTGACTTACCGAAGAAGCAGTTTGCCATTGTGAATGTGTTTACACATGCAGGCTGTGTTGAATCCAGGGCAGGTTTTTAGTCCCTGGTTGCACGTGCTTGAATCCTTTACCTCTGAGTGTTCCAAAATCAAGCCTCTGTCTTTCATCAAATCTGAATCTGAAGATATCTCAAAATGACATTACTGAAAGGGTGTAGAGCTGTCAAAAAATCATCATAGAAAAAACAGACTACTTGTGGTCTTACTAAAAGTGCTTGGGTTTACTATTGGTGCCTTCACACCTAACTTGTTGGGTACAAACTTTGACTCTTCATGGGTTTTTTCCAAAACAACTCTGACTGGATCAATCTGAACTATGTTTCGTTAGGTCTGAGACACTATCATCAGGTTATCATCACATTAATGGCCTTTAATTATTATTAATTATTAATGTCAATATACAGGGGTTGGACAATGAAACTGAAACACCTGTCATTTTAGTGTGGGAGGTTTCATGGCTAAATTGGGCCAGCCTGGTGGCCAATCTTCATTAATTGCACATTGCACCAGTAAGAGCAGAGTGTGAAGGGTTAATTAGCAGAGGGTAAGAGCAGTTTTATTCAAAATATTGCAATGCACACAACATTATGGGTGACATACCAGAGTTCAAAAGAGAACAAATTGTTGGTGCATGTCTTGCTGGCGCATCTGTGACCAAGACAGCAAGTCTTTGTGATGTATCAAGAGCCACGGTATCCAGGGTAATGTCAGCATACCACCAAGAAGGACCAAACACATCCAACAGGATTAACTGTGGACGCAAGAGGAAGCTGTCTGAAAGTGATGTTCGGGTGCTGACCCGGATTGTATCCAAAAAAACATAAAACCACGGCTGCCCAAATCACAGCAGAATTAAATGTGCACCTCAACTCTCCTGTTTCCACCAGAACTATCCGTCGGGAGCTCCACAGGGTCAATACACACGGCCGGGCTGCTATAGCCAAACCTTTGGTCACTCACGCCAATGCCAAACGTCAGTTTCAATGGTGCAAGGATTGCAAATCTTGGGCTGTGGACAATGTGAAACATGTATTGTTCTCTGATGAGTCCACCTTTACTGTTTTCCCCAAATCCGGGAGAGTTACGGTGTGGAGAAGCCCCAAAGAAGCGTACCACGCAGACTGTTGCATGCCCGGAGTGAAGCATGGGGGTGGATCAGTGATGGTTTGGGCTGCTGTTTCACAGCATTCCCTTGGCCCAATACTTGTGCTAGATGGGTGCGTCACTGCCAAGGACTACTGAACCATTCTGGAGGACCATGTGCATCCAATGGTTCAAACATTGTGTCCTGAAGGCGGTGCCATGTATCAGGACCACAATGCACCAATACACACAGCAAGACTGGTGAAAGATTGGTTTGATGAACATGAAAGTGAAGTTGAACATCTCCCATGGCCTGCACAGTCACCAGATCTAAATATTATTGAGCCACTTTGGGTTGTTTTGGAGGAGCGAGTCAGGAAACGTTTTCCTCCACCAGCATCACGTAGAGACCTGGCCACTATCCTGCAAGAAGAATGGCTTAAAATCCCTCTGACCACTGTGCAGGACTTGTGTATGTCATTCCCAAGAAGAATTGACGCTGTATTGACCGCAATACACCATACTAATAAATTACTGTGGTCTAAAACCAGGTGTTTCAGTTTCATTGTCCAACCCCTGTATTTGTCCAACACGTCTGGTAAAGCGTGATAATGTTACTTTACTACAGGACCTCAATACAGACAAAAATGTAAAATGTTTGTCTGACTTTTACACGATAGGGAACCTCAATATAAAAGACACATGGGTGCCAGATCGTAACTGTAAATTCTTTACCATAACCATTCCATGCCATTCCAAAACATTTTCCCGTGGTTATCAAGTTTTAAAGTTCAGAAATATACAGATGAGAGAGAATAAAATATAACACTGGACTTCTCCAGTCTCACACAAAGAAAAAAACTGGCAGTGTCTCTGTAATATTCCATGTAAGAACTATAATGACTAGACTAGACAAATAGAAGAGTTGCAGAAAATACAGCAAATGATGGCCACATTTATCCAAACTTTTTTCTATTTAAACATCCTGCCTGTACATATAAAGGCACTCTTAAAAATGACTGTCCTTCAAGGGTTCTTTAGTAAAGAAAATGATTTTACATAGAACCTTGAACACATGAAGAACCTTTTGCAGGATTAAAGGATTCTTTGCATTGTGAAGGGGTTCTTCAGATTGATGAAGAATGTGCTATAGATGATTCTATATGACAATAAAACTACTGTGTTATTGTTATGATGTCAAGCTTGACAAAGGTGCTTCCAGGGTTCAGGGTTCTATATAGAACTATTTCTAAGAACCCTTCTAGAACCATAATTTTTAAGTGTGTATAGTTACAATTTCAAGCCATTATTGGTGCCTTCCAAAACTCTTTTCTAAAAGGTGCTAAAGAACCATTTAAGCACGCAAAGAATCCTTTGATCATGCAAACAGTTATTCGAATGTTCAGGGTTCTATATAAAAACATTTTTTTAAACTATAAGCTCCCTACATATGTAACACTCCATCTTTGTCCAATTGTCTAGTATTTGTGTTTTAATTACAAAAATACAAGAAATTCTTTGATAAAATCAGTATTGTTAAACCTGTTACAGGATTGTAGCCTGGCTTTAGTGACCCTGATGATAACCTAATAAAGTCTCCCATCACTTAACATGTACTGCCTGGCAAACATTAATAAAACTAAATTATTAGCCTGATATGAGACGGATAAAGAGCAATCTAGCAGAGAGCTCCTCATATGTTTATGCATGTGTGTGTGCTAACTGATCATTTAGCTGAATTAGCAAACACCCACTAGCTGTTAGTCAGCAACAGCTAGCCACTGCCACGCACAAGGACTGTGTACCACACACACACACACACACACACACAAATAATCTTACCCTGCCTGCACTGGTCATTTATCTGAAAACAAATTTAAGCAGTAGGCATTAGAGCAAGAGAGATTCTATAGTACGTTTCAAAAAAATTTCTAGCCACATTCAGCAAGGCCGGTTTGTTCACTAGGGCGATGGGGCGACGCACCACCAAAAGGGAAAGGGAGGAATTATTTCTTTTTTTCATTCTACAACAGTAAAAACCTCTGTAACGTCTGCCAGATGGTTTGTCCCGCCTCTATGTATCACAGTCCAATCAGCATTAGGCTTTGTTTCCGTACAGTCCCGCCTCTTTTTTTGGGCAATTTCAAGATGGTGGGAAATTTCCACAGGCTCCTCTCATAAACACTCATGGTAAGTACTGAAGGATGAGCCTTTAGTACATTCTCAGTGGGTTCCGGGAGGGCTCATACCAATGTACTTTCGGTGTGTTCCAAATGGCCCCCTACTCTATTCCCTATATTGCTCACTTTGTAGTGAAGTATATAGTGAATAAGGCACTGATTAATTTTGGGCATAACCCTGTATGGATACCCAGGGCAGCCAGTGCCGTGTAGAGAGAGCAGCTAGCAATCTCGTCAGTATGACTTCCGTAAACTTCACAGTACTTTTTATTTTGGAACTCCTGCACCTAATATAAAATATCTGAAGAGTGAAAAATCCCTCAATTGGCGACTCAATGGCAATTTATTTGTTTATGACCACAGTTGACTGTTGATTCTCTGTAAAGGCAAAGGAACTTTATTTAAGATAACCTTTATAATGAACTCCTGGATAAAGCTCTCTACAAATACTGTAAAGTATGTAGATAAGAAAGCTTTATGAATCTAGTGGTTACTGGTGGTATTTCTACAAGACATATTTCTAGTGCTCCATTAACGATGTTACATGACACTGTCAAGCTAGACTCCTGATTAGTTTGTACAGTGCAATGTGCCAGTTGTCTAGATGGCTAGCTTTTCATTTGTCCAGTGAACAAGTCACCTTAGCATTTATCCCAACAATTGCCACCCTAAGAGATTTGGCTGGAGCCTCCACTGAGCAACAGTTAACGTTCATCAAACAAGATGCATTCATCAGAATAAATCAGTTATAAACACAAGGTCATTACCCACAGACTTATGTGAGTCTGTGTGTGTTTGCATGACGACAGGGAAGTTGATCTATTCAATTTTCCTTCACCAGCCACTGCATAATATAAATGGTGTTAGCCATCTGCTTCCTTTACATATCTGTCCATTTACAACCTCATTCTACTTCTCTTACAAGATCTCTCTCTATCTCTCTATTAAATTTGGTCTCTACATCTTTTCTGGCCCATGAGAGGATGATTTCTGTTGTCATGGTGACACCACTCAGATCAAACACATTTCCTCTTAACTCGCTCAAACAAAAGCATGTGTACGCGCACACACACACACACATAATGCAAACACATCAAGGTATTGGGCATAAAGGAACATATTACTCCTCATTTCACCACTCAGAGTTTCACTGACCATCCCTCTTTCAGCAAGCAAAAGAGAAAAATGGGTTCATCAATAGTTAGGAACAGAGTGATCGCACACCTCTTCTAACCCTGCCCTTCCTTCCTGATAACACACGCTACATCTCAATTCCAGTTCTTGAAAAGGGCCCCTATCTTGGAAAACCTAAAAGGGCCCATATCTTGGGAGAAGTAAATAAAACCCAAAAAGCCTATGCTCAGAAATGCCTATGCTTATTAAACCTTCAAAAGTTTACCTCTGCCTATTCACACCGAAGCTATAAGTAATGTTTCAGCCCACACTATTTTAGGTATGTTGCAGAGAGCTTAGGCACACAGTACATAAAACTTGCCTCTGGTATCATAAGGTTGCTGGTTCGATCCCCACAACTGGCAGAACAACCACGGCTGAACTGCTCTAACCCCAGATTGCTCCCTGGGCACTGCTCTAGGTGTGTGTTTTCACTGCCCAGAATCACTAGTTTCAGTGTGTGTGCGCCATTAACTTCAGCACAGATCCTTGTGCACAAGAAGCCTCATGGCATGGCTTTCATGGCCAAGCAGCTGCATGGAAGCCTTACATAAAGCACAATGCCAAGTGTCAGATGATTGAGGTGTAAAGCATGCCACTACTGGACTCAGGAAGGAACTGGATCAGTGGAAATGTGTTCTATGGACAGAGGAGTCACAGTTCTCTGGAAGTCTGGGTTTGCGAATGCCCGTAGACAGACTGACAGCAATCTTCTAACTAAGATTTGGTGGATACTGAATAAAGGATGGATAATGCTATGGGGTTTTTGGCCTAAACCCCTTAGTTCCAGTATAGGGAAACCTATTTGGAAAATTGTATGCTTCCAACTTTGTGGGAACAATTTGGGAAAGGCCCTTTTCTGTTCCAGCATGTCTGTGCACCGTTGCACAAAGCAAGGTCCTTAAAGGCAAGGTTGGGTGAGTTTGGTGTGGAAGAACTCGACTGGCCTGACCTCAACCCCATCAAACATTTTTGGAATGACCTATAACAGAGAGACTGCAAGCCAGACCTATACAACCAACATCAGTGTCTGACCCCACAAATATGAATTGAATGGTATGTCATAGAATCTTCTGTAGGTGTAATTTGTAAGTGTCCCACTTCTTTCTTCCATACGGTGTATCAGTATTAAATATCAGCCAAAAGTGCACAAAAATATATTTTATCTTCAGTATAACATAAGTTATATAAGTGGTCTTAATGTACAAAACAATATATATTGTACACTCTTATTAACAAATTAAGTCATAGGGAGAATATAGATTTAGCCAAATATAGGACAGAGGACTGGAGTAAATATTTTGTACAATAGTAGTGATTGAATAATCTGCAATAATTTTAAAATAGAAGGCATGTATTATTTTTGTAAAAGAAGTATGGCAATCCTGAAAATGGCAGCTTTTTCATAACATTCTAATAAAAATACTTAATCAAAAGCTAAAGTGATAGGCACACTGTAATTCTACTGAAGTTTAATACTGCTGCAATAATGTACAATAATGCCTGTAGCTTAATATCTTTTGTGATTGATTTCACTGTAGGTGCATTAGGACATTAGGAGGATAAGCCATTACCCAGCACTTTACATAGTATATTATTTTTAAAATAAAATATTAATATAATTGGACAAATTGTACATTCATTAATTGTCTGTAACCACTTATCCAGTTCAAGGTCGCTGTGGGTCCGGAACCTACCTGGAATCACTGGGCGCAAGGCGGGGACACACCCTACAGTGGGCACCAGTACTTCACAGGGCGACACACACTCACTCACACCTATGGACACTTTTGAGTCACCAATCCACCTACCAACGATGATTTTGGACTGTGGGAGGAAACCGGAGCATCCGGAAGAAACCCATGCAGACACAGGGAGAACACACCAAACTCCTCACAGACAGCCACCTGGAGCAGGACTTGAACCTGCAACCTCCAGGTCCCTGCAGCTGTTGTGTGACTATGACACTGCCTGCTGACAAATTGTACAATGCCCTTTTAATATTAGTAAAGCTACTGAAAATAAAATACAATGAATAATATTTAAAAACATGCCTAGCCGTTTTCTTCAAGAGCAAGATTCCTCTGATGAGCTATTTCCTAAACTTTGTAACAGAACACTTAACACCCAACACTATGCTCAAATGTGAAGGTTTCTATGTTTTGCACTTTACATGCATACTGTGAAGCTCCGGGCCTCCTCTTGTATTTTTTCTGGATTGTCTGCAGATCCAGATGTGCTGCTTTTCCTGTTTTTGTAAATGTGAATCTTGTTTCTGCAGCTCAAGCTCAAACATGTCTCAGATGTCACTGAGTAGAGGTGGGTCAATAACAGTACTGAATCTTAGGCATGCATGCAGTCCTAAGAGGAGCTCCATATCACATACAGCAATGATCATCAATCATTAAAATTCTCCTGCCCCCTGTTCGGTTGCATGACGTGACCTGTTTTGATCCTTGTCGCTGTGATGCTGTTTTTATTTCTCTGGATGAGCAGATTAAATGTTCCTCCCACACTGAGCCCTTTGCAGGCATTAAAGCAGGGAAACCCATCTCATTATCTAACTTTAATGACTCAAGCTTCTCCAGGGCTCTGTTTCCTGGAAAAGCTGAATTCAATCCAAGCACCAGTGAGCACTCCCCGAACAACATGACCAGGTTGCACGAATCTATAATCGTGCCTAGTGCTAGAATGCTCAGCTTGTGTATTCGAGTAGTAGTATTATTATGCAAATAGCCATAATATGGCATACGTTCTATACGAGTTGTTTAGGCACAGTGAGGTACAGTGGAATGTGGCAATGATTGAAATTACATTTGTAGTAAAATAAAACATTTTAATAAATAAAACCATTTAATACTTTTAATTTTACATAGATTTAATATAATTAATAATATTGTAACATTTATTTTTTGTTGCAATAGTGTTTTCTTAAAATTAATAAAAGTAATTTTCATAGTTTCATCATATCGCCAAAGATATCGTTATCGTGAAAATACCCTAAAATATTGTGATATTATATTAGGGCCATATCGCCCACCCCTAATTCTAAGGAATAGTACGTAAACCTAAATTCAAGAATTCCAGTCAAGCCTGAATAAATCTGATTGTTTTATTATTGAAATTGAAAAGTATCTGATGAAAAAATAATAAATAGAAATAAAAATTGAAAAATATGTATAATTTTCATCAATAACATATCCATCCATCCATCCATTATCTGTATAGCTAACCCTAGCTTATCCAATTTAGGGTCGCGGGGGGTCCAGAGCCTACCTGGAATCATCGGGCGCAAGGCGGGAATACACCCTGGAGGGGACGCCAGTCCTTCACAGGGCAACACAGACACACACACATTCACTCACACCTACGGACACTTTCGAGTCGCCAATCCACCTGCAACGTGTGTTTTTGGACTGTGGGAGGAAACCGGAGTACCCGGAGGAAACCCACGCGGACACGGGGAGAACACAATAACATATGTATATTTAATTTTCCACATATAGAGGGTATGCATTTTTATATTAAATAGAGCATAATCAGTTTTGCTCACAATGTGATGCAAAATATTGATGTTATAATTTACTAATTTATGATCATTTTTTTTTTAGATGTGTGTGGACACCTGCTCGTCCCTGAGGTGGGTAACTTACAGTACATACATTCAACTTAGTTAGAGAAAACAATCATAACAAATCCTATTTTAGCTATGTATTTCAAGTTGCATATACGTTGCAATACTATTTGTACTCAGACAAAAATACTTCCTTATCCAACCTTGCAACAGGCGGAAATAATGACCAATGGTCACTGTGACACAATGGCACAAACACACTCAATTGTCAGACAGGTAACAACATTCGCTCGGGCTACTCAGGCTACAAGGCAAAAGTAAGAATCATGGCCAGAATTGCAGGACCATGTTCACAATGATGTACTAAATTTATTTGTCTTGAAGAGAATGGTTGTGCAGATTAAGTGGTTGCCAGACGTTGCTAGGGCATTCTAGGCTGCTGCTGTTACAATAATGCTAGGTATATTAGGTGTTTGTCATTGTGGTGTAACAACACAAAACACACGGTTTGGATCAAATCAAGGTTTTGGTCTACTCGTGTTTTTATTTATTTTTATTATTCATTCATTTATTCATTATCTGTAACCGCTTATGCAGTTCAGGGTCAAGGTGAGTCTAGAGCCCACCTGGAATCATTGGACACAAGGCAGGAATACACCCTATTACACTCCAAATGAAAAGATAATAGTGAAGCCTTGTACTGTTCTGAGCTTGATTACTGAAGATATCTCCTTTTTTACTCCCGTGTTTACCCTAGGCATGTGCTTAGCCTCACCCAGTGTTTACTCTCACCCCATGTCCGTATGAAACTCCCATGCCCCACACTCTTCTCTACACTGACAGATCATAGTGATGTTACTTCAAATGTGTGGTTATGCTCTATGTGTTGGCTTCTGCCTCTCGTGGAACAATGTTTACATATCGTCAGTTTTATCCACATGCTTGATGTTATTTGATGATCACGGGACACAGCTGCTCAGTCTGTATGTTTTCAATGTTTTAACTCTCTGTCAAGACTTAGGGAATTATTACTATAAATGGAAGCATCAGAAGTAAACATGTTTCAGATTATTATAGTTAAACTAATGCAAATACTCCATGGTTCACATCCACCTGAAACCTTTAAGTCGCTCCATATGGTTCACAGATTATCCAGATTATCAGTGATCCATTACACCACTAGTTATGGTGGAAGTCTGCACTCCTGTGGGAGTCATGGTGAACTCGCCAGTTCCTTCACAATATCTTGCAGAGCGGGACTAAATTAAAATGCCATTCTTGGGAGCAGGTAGTTAATTAGTGCAGTGACCGCGGGAGCGGGACAACATAAAAATGTAGAAGAATGCCTCAAATTAATAAAAAAAAAAACTATTATATTCTTAAAAGATAATTATGCACAATTAACATAAGAGAAAATAGTTAAATAATCAATAATGAGTTTAATTCATTCAAAATATTTGCAGACAAACGAATCATGTGGACGTGTAAGATATTTACATGGTATTGCAGGTGGCTGCTAGGAAGGTTGCTAAGGTGTTTCAGGCACACGGTCAGAGCTCTTCATTTTAAGTGGCCAAATGTCAAAATCTTGTAGCTAGGGTCAACAGGAACTAAGCAATGTCAAGCCCTGCATTTTCATCATTCATTAAAAATCTGAGTCAAATGTGCTTATAACCAACTCCTTGCTTTTATTCTTTACCACATAAAAAGCAGATGAGTGTATTCATGAAACTGCAGAAACTTGGCTGCT
This sequence comes from Hoplias malabaricus, assembly GCF_029633855.1. Classification (NCBI taxonomy): domain Eukaryota; kingdom Metazoa; phylum Chordata; class Actinopteri; order Characiformes; family Erythrinidae; genus Hoplias; species Hoplias malabaricus. The sequence continues at coordinate 911,619 of NC_089820.1, forward strand.
CAGTGATTAGGCTCAGCGTGTGAGCAAAAACCAACACTGCACTTAGGTGTGATTGTTCATAAAATGAGACCATTTTCACCATTCAATTTTTTGCATTCAAGCATCTGACTGATTTTACAATGTCCAGTTGCCCATAAACATGTGAATGCATCAAATGTAATATGGATTAATATTTTTTCATATATTTGCAGAAATACATCTTCTCTCAGTATATTATGCGACTCTCATCTGGAGTTGTGAAGCTTTGAAGTGAGACTGAGATACTTAAAGGTGCGATCTGTTTACTGACACCCAGCGTTTAAAATCAGAACAATAATACATACAAACCTTTACTGTCCAAATCCAACCAACATTTCGACTAGACAAAGCTGGTGTGACTTGTCGATTTTCCTTTCCACCATAAATGTCGTTTAGGAGGCTGATCTTATCCACAGTTTTTGTAGTCAAACATTTCCTTCCACCTTAGTTGTGTCCATTTATGAGTCCTTGGTTCTTGAATTCTCTGTTCCACCTTAAGAGCTGAAACTAGGCTATAGCTTTTGAAACATCTTGAAGCAACTGTTATTCCACTTTATCCGTTTAAAACATACAAACTAATTGTATTATTCAACCAATTATTCACAATTTTCATATTCAAGCATTTAGTTCCACCTTAGCGATAAAAGGGTCAGTTTAAGAATCTTATTTGCGTTTTTTCCCAGCTTCTTATTCCACTTTAAACAGCTATGCGAAGCTAAAGCTAGCGCTAGATTTTATAAACAAAACTCGTTTTGAAACATTACTTATTTCCCATTTCACCCAGAAATAAATGTGCTGTTACCTGTTCTGGAGAAAATTAGCCAGCTCTGGCTCTGTTCTGTGGTATTGCTGCTTGTAAACTGCCTCCAGTTTTCAAACACAGGGCCAATACTTCCCATCATTTTACCCCGTCTCTGGCCATGGAGATCTTTAGGGAGGCAGTGGAGATTATTTATATATATTTATATGGAGGCCTTGTGTATCAAGGGCATTTGAAAGAGAATTGAAAAAGTTATGTAAAAGCTAAGAAAATGTCTTCAGACCACAGCGTGTTAACATTGGAACAGGGATGGATTACCAACTGCCAGCAATAATTTTTTACTACACAATTTTCACTGATTGCCACTGTACTAGATTAACCAATCAAGACACCAGGTTAGAGACAAAGAGCCAATGAACGCGCAGTCACAGAATTTGAAATGAATTCTGAAATTTTATTGGTGTATTAGTCTGAATTTGCATTTAATGAGCATTTAATTGGATCTGAAGAGTCCTGACACTGATATACGTGGAGCTAATGTGGACAGTCGGTAATTAAAAAGACAAAGGATAACCCTAGACCCACATTAATGGGTCCAAGGAAAGAAAACTTAAAAAGGAAAGATAAGCCAGAGAAGCAGCATTACTGGTGAAAGAGCCTAATATCTCTGTAATTTTTCTTCTCACTATGATATCGAGAAAAACAATTTAAATTTGTTGTAGTCCAAGACTTTAGGAATTCCTTTAGGAATTATAAGGAATGATTTCCATATACAAGCAATATTTTTTCAGTTTTTCATACTGAGAAAAAATATTTGTAAACATCCAATTACATCTGAGCATAATATGGTTTGTCAAAATTAGAAGGAGGCTCTGAAGAAAAAGGTTAGCCCACGCAGTTGCAGCAGGTCTTTCCGCCTTCTGGAGCAGGAAATCTGATAAAGATCTGACCAGCAAAGTGAGCCTGGTTTTCCAGAATTGCATCACGATCTCCTTCATCCTAATCAGTCCTGTGGGACTACAAAGTCAATAATTCATAATGCATGCAGGTCTGGTGGCTCAAATATCATTAGCCTGCTTCAGATGAGCTGCATGCAGCTTCATAAAGGACCAGCTGGTTTTTCATCTGTACATGAAGAGAACTGATCATCTACAGACTGCCCAAAAATAATAAGACATGACACAAAATCTATACAGACATATAGAACAGGTACACACTTGTACCACAATTCAGACTCGCGAGACATTGGATATTGTCCGTTACATTTCTTCAGTGAATCAAGATAGCCCAATATTAATTTTGGTCAACACTTATCCTTCACAGCACCACACCAGATCCGATCCTTCTCCACTCACTGGTTTTGATATTTAATTAGTAAACACAAAATATATGTATTCTAAAATAATATTATTAATGTTGTTTGTTATTTTTCATTTTTATAGTTTTACACACACACACACACTCACTCAACCAAGTGCCACTTTTTGATGCTGCATGTTGGCGTATGTGTGTATACATGTGTGGAAGCTTGGGTGATGGGGATGGTAGATTAATCCAGTGATGGATTAGACAGCTCAGTGGATCACACAGCGCACTTCCTCTGTCTGGCCTATCTCAAACGTTTGGATCACACAAATGCACAGATTATCCCACAGGCCTGCTGTTATGGTGGTGTAGGGAAGGGCTGCTTCACAAGCCCTATAACTTAAGAAAAGGTATGAAACACCATGCTTTACCCAGATAAACCTATTGGCACAACTACAGACATTGGCACAGTTTCCAATCTGAAATACCTTTGAATTAAACTGCCTGTAGATCTTTCCTTCCAGTTGCAATACAAGACTTGACACAGCTTTTTTTTTCACCACCAATGGCCCTGGTCACACAACATTACACATTTGAAATTAGCTAAAATTTCACACAGTCACAAAATAAATACCACTAATTAAAAAAAATAAACTACTTCAATTGAAAGTTCCATTTTGTTTGGGCCTGAAACTAACTTCATAAATTCAGATTAACATTAATACTACAACCACCATTGCTAACATGACAGTAAAAATGGCTGGGTAGGTCATTAAATGGTACTTAATGGCATTAACAGTTTATTATTAATTACATATAATCTTGCTAGATTGTACACCAGCATAGTTCTGTCCTTTATTTAATGTGTTTAATTCATTTGTCCTATGAACCTCAGCTCTGTATATTCGAGTACCCCTACACCATATTGTGTAATTAGTTTCCTTTCTGATCTAAAGCTGACATTTATATGATGCTCGTTAATACCCCCAGATAATTAATGACAATAAGAACTGTGCCTGTCTGATCCAAAGGATTGGTATTAAAACACATGTAGACACATTTTAAAGTAATGATATTGGGCATTGTCTATATTAAGTCTGTTTATATTAAACCTGATCCTTTAAGATGTTTCATGAGTGGACTGGCAGAATTCAGTAGGTTTTTTCTTTCCACATGTAATCTCACAATTGGCTCTCATATAAGGTGTAGACCTGTCCCCTGGACAGCTAAAGGAAACATTTACTATGGTTTTAAACTTGTTACGGTTGTTCCCGTACCACGGTATCAGGGTTGTACCTAGAGTGGAGGAACCATCAACAAACATCCAGCTAAAAGGTCACACAACAGCTGGCCACATGTGGTTGATCCACAAAGACTGAAGAGCCCACAAACACACAAAGTATACAAGCGCTTACGTGGGTTGTCCCCTTCACAACAAGACCGAATTTGAGTCAATCCACTCATTAGTAATCCTCATGTTTGTGTAAAGATGACTTGCAAAAAGAAAGAAAAACAATAGTTAAAAATAAAGTACAACAAATGAAAATAATAGTTTAAATATGTTCCCCGTGGATCTCCGCTATGGCTGTGTAGCTTGGGCTCTCAGCTTACCGACACACCCATCAAGTCTATAGACCAATAAGGGGCAATGCTCAACCAAGAGGCGGGGAAGCAACAAAGCCTCAGACATGCACCATCGTGATAATGTATATTTGCCATATCGCCCACCCCTATTTGGACACATGGAAGATGGTTGCCTGGAGTGACGAGTTCCGTTTCCTGTTGAAACATGCTGATGGACGGGTCGGCATCTGGCAGAAACTGCAAGAAGCAGTATCTAAGTTGAAGTGTTATAAGTTAGTAGTGGTGGTGTGATGGTCTGGGGAACATTCTCTTGATATGCCCTAGGTCACTAGTCTGGACAGTCATCCTACCACAGTCCTTGAATGCTGAATGCTACAGAGACCTGTTAGCTGACCAGCTGCACCCACATCTTTAAGAGGTCTTTCCAGACAAGAGTGTGATATTTTTCAAGATAATGCCATGCGTCATCAGGCTCAGATCACTCAGGAATGGTTGAAGGAACATGACAATAATTTCATCACACTGACTCAGCCCCATTGAACATGTTTGGGATATGCCAGAACTGGCTGTGCAGTCCACACCCACTTGCCTGCAAAACGTCCATCAACTAACAGAGCTGCTGCAGAGGGCCTGGATCAAGATGCGTATGCAGGATGTCTGTTCCCTGACATGTGCATGCTGTAAATAATTCAAAAAGTGGACCAAACTATTATTAACCAGGTGTTCCTAATCCAAGGATTGTTCAGTGTAAAATACCTTGGGCAAAATATACTTTTTTAGCATTAATAATATCAAAGAATTAATTTTGGCTGATGAACACTAAGATATAAGATAATTAAGTATATATATATATATATATATATATATATATATATATATATATATATATATAAATTGCTGTTAGATACAGGTTCATGCCAAATTCAATGTTACCACTCCTTTAGCCTTCACGCTACATACATTATAACCCATACGAGAAGCAAGAGCAAGATTACAGTAAAACGTTAAGTACAACAAATATTACTAACCTGTGCAGGTTAATGACAGCAGGTCATAAGTGTCTCTTTGGAGAGCATTCAGAGAGAGAGCAGATGTGTGTATGTTTGTGGGCATCTGGAAAGCAATTGCCTCATAGAGCAGATACAGAGATACCAGATGACTCAGTACTGTTATTTCCTGGACATGAGGAAGAATGCTATTTATATGTGTGTGTGTGTGTGTGTGTGTGTGTGTGTGTGTGCGCGAGAGAGAGAGAGAATGTCTCACATCATCAGCATCCAAAAAATATTTTGGCTTTATCAGCTTCAGTGTGTTGATGACTGTGTCCTTGTATGCACTGTATGCTGTACTGAGGCAAGTGTCCCAAGGAGACTTCATCTTGGTTGTACTTATGATTTAGATGCTCCATTTGCTTTGCCAAGGACTTTATGGTTATTTTTTCTGAGCCAACCCAACACTGATCAAAGCACAAAAACACAGACCACCTCTAATGAATTCTGTATGAAACGGTTCTGAAGCAGGGTCACACCAGGTCAGTGTCATGAAAAGGAACTTCTACATTTCAAAAGTCGACCAGGAACAGACTGAACAATCGACAATTTAATTTAGCTTCAGCTTATTTATCAGTACTGGCAGAAATCCCACAGTTACAGTAATGACACTGCTTAAAGTCACTTATTTCATATTAAATGGACAAAATCTTGATTATTTCCTAGAATTGCAGTGGTTTGATTTTTAAATGTCACTCAGCACAGAATCCGCTGAATCAAGCCATTTAATTTCCATGGTTCCTAGATTAAATAAAATTAAGTATATAAATTTTTGTCAAAAGTGTAATGCACATATTGATTTTGCGAGTGTACTGGCAAAACATTTTATATAAACAATAAAATATATCAATACATTTTGAGCAGGCCATTTATTTTTTCCCCAATTTGTTAATTTCTGTATATTCATACATTATTCGCACTTAGAATATGAACAAAACATGTCATTTGACCAGTACCATGAAATTTTGTCTGGTGTATTACATAAATGGTGTATAAAACTGCTATATATATATATATACACACTATTAACAACTATTAAACTACAACTCCTGCAGTCATTTTCCTTCTCATACTTTCCTTCTCAGCCTACAAGTCGACCAAATTTTATTTCATTAATATTCAAATAAATGTTCTACATTAGCACAGAAAAACCAAAAGAACACCCACTAGACACTAGACAGATCTTCTGCAGGAGGGAAGAATGTGTCAAGAACTGAGCTTGACAGACACTTCCAGTGGCATTGCCAGCACCACTTCCATAAGCAGGAGTTTTCATAAGCAGTGTGTTCATGTGTGTGTGTCTGGACAGAGCTATCAGAGTGGGTGGCAGTGTGGAGTCTCTACCTCTCTAAGACATGGTAGGTATTTGTCTCTTGACTTGACAATGACTCACAAAGCTGAGAACAATGTTACATTCAGGACTCCCTAGAATAAAGCAAAACAGCTTCAGTATAACCATCTTTCTCACATTCAGGAATTAGTGCCAATATCTCAGTACAATATAGCATGATATTAAAGATGTTCACTAAGGTTATCAAGGACACTTCAAAACAGAAAGTTCTCAGTTACTGCTGTGTGGCACTGTATTCATGTTACTGTCTTTTCTGCTGTGAGAGTGAAGCAATCCTACAGAGAGGTTAGAGCATGACAGAAAGAGGCTAAACCCCGGAACTATTCAGTCCATCAGGAAAGATTAAACCAGACATACGGAAAGATTTTTGATACAGAGAAATGGACAAGTGACTAAGGACAGCTGGCCAGTATGCTCAAAGTGGCAGCAAAGGATGCCAGCAACATGAGAGCACATCTCCATGATCATCACGCAAATCAAATCAGCACACATAAGGCAATCTCATAACAGTAGAATGGGGGTTTAAGAAAAAAAAAACTAGGCTAGTAACATGGTTAACAATTGTTCAGAGGAGCTGTGCTCAAACCATCCGCAACACACACCAACGTGCCACCACCATGTCAGTATCACTGCAGTACTGAGAATAATCCACCACCCAAATAATACCTGCTCTGTGCTGGTCCTGTGGGGGTGCAGGGTTAAATGGGGCTAACAAAATATTTAATATTACAGCTGATTGGTGCATTTGTCCATTACAGAAAATGTTAACAATAGTATGTTTAAGTAAAGAAAGCAAGGGAGTTGGGTAAATGTAGACAAACTCTGAATAGACTACTGTATTTATTTATGTAAACCACAGAAAAACTAAGACACTGCCTTGTCCTTTATTTTATGTTCAGACATTCTTTAATAAACCACAATGAGTCTAAATCAGAATAAAATATGTTTTTGTGAGACGAGTGGCAATAGTGAATATTTGGTGGTGGTAATTAACCTACATTTTAAAATAAGTGAAACACACATTTCCACGTTGGTCCTTCACATTTCAAAATTTAACTCTGCAAACATGCAGCTCGTAGTAAATTGTGCTATTTCGATAGATAGATAGATAGATAGATAGATAGATACTTTATTGATCCCCAGGGGAAATTCAAGAATTTATGTTTACTTTGAATCTTTAGATGATAAAATAAATGCTCAGGCTGCTCACAAATGGCTGCTCATACCAGAAAAGAATAGAGGCAGTAACCCATAATGTCTCTAAATGTCTTGCAGTGTAACTGTATGCAGGAGTAAATAGCCATATTGTGTGTGCACCTGTATTTCAGTGGGTTATGCTACAATGAAAACAACTTTAGTAATAATGAAGCACCTATATAATCTTTGAACACCCTATATCTATACAAATACGAGTGATTAAATCAATTGTGATTAAATACATTGACATATGCAATAAATCAATCTGACACATCAAATAAATAAATAAATAAATACACCCACCCACATCCTCCCACACATACATACACACACAAATACATGCGGCTATACATTATTCTTCCAAATATTCTGACCTTATTCAGTCTACTCTCCTATTCCTTTGTATTTGGTAACACAGCTAATTAATGACTCACAAGAGGTCACAAGTCTGGACAGTACAGAATAGGCACCACACTGGCTAGTCTTCAGTCTGTCCACTTTACACATGAGAGCACTTAAATGAGAAGCAATCCACTTTTGTTTGGCTGTGTGCATGTTCATGAGTGTGTCTATGTAGAAGTCCTAACAAATCCAGAGTTATCTGACTCATTTCTTTCAAGGCCAATACGTGAAGGCTTCACCCAGAATGAATGATCTCTGGATGGCTGCCACAGATATTAAACCTTAAGTCTTGCTGACTAATAGGATAATTTATCCTGTTGTGGTCATGTAACAGCATTGAAAATACTTACAAACCAGCCCCAGGGAGTGCTAAGATACAATCTATCCTACATCTGCAATGCATCACTGTCTCTTTGTAAAAACATCCTTAATAACTAAAGACAAACTATGCTCACTGTGTATATTGAAGAGTGTCGTCACTATGCTATATTCATAATGACTAAGATTTGCAAAATTTGTGTTTTATGTTACCTATTATGCGTGTGCTTGCTTTAAACTAATGACGCTTGTCTGTTGCATGTTATCTATTTGACTCGTCTCTGCAAAGCTCTACACGTTTTTCAGCCCTTGTCCCTGATCACTTTTGAATTAGCAAAACCCCCCACCTGAACATTGCTCAGATCCAGTTACAGATCATCAGTTATCAGATACATTTTATGTGACAGTGATTTTCCAAAATACTCCCAATACCATCTAAGGCTTTAACAGTCACATTCGGCAGCTGTTTACACCATTAGATTTTAAACACCAGAATTTCCAGACTCCATAAATCTTTTCATGATATTATTAAAATGTTACAAAGTTTAACTCAAAAAGTGGTCAATTATGACCCATCCTTGTTTGCAAAGGCTAGGACTTTGGTGGATGCCCATTTTATACTCAATCTTGATGACCTCACCAGTAGTGTAACCTTCCAGAATAGTTTTACTTATAGAACCGTTCAAGCGACTTAACAAATTTCAGTTTTTTTTATTGCATTTTTTAAAGTCTCCCAACTTTCCTGGAAATGGAGTTTGTACATTTCTTGACCTGGAGGTTGTGGGTTTGATTCCTGCTCCGGGTGACTGTCTGTGAGGAGTTTGGTGTGTTCTCCCTGTGTCTGCGTGGGTTTCCTCTGGGTGCGCCGGTTTCCTCCCACGGTCCACAGGTGTCCGTAGGTGGGAGTGTGTGAGTGAATGTGTGTGTGTCGCCCTGTGAAGGACTGGCTCCTCCTCCAGGGTGTGTTCCCACCTTGTGCCCAGTGATTCTGGACCCACTGCAACCCTGAAGTGTATAAGCAGTTTCAGACTGTGAATGAATAAATAAATCATCCCCAGATTTCCAAACATGTTTTAAAAAAAACCACAAATTTATCAATCAATGCCTTTGAAAAATAACTCAGAAGCCTTAGCTTCCGTTCTAGTCTCCCAGGTGGATCCAGTGTCCCAGAGTAAAACTACTACATGTGTTAATATTTTTAACTCTACATTTAAAGTGAGGTTATTACATTTGAACCAGATTAAGTGTTGTCAGAATCCTGATGTGAACACTCATGTCCCATTTGGTTTGGAGAAATATTTCAAGCTCTACTGCTTTACTGGCCTTTAATGAGGGTATTCAGGAACTCCCTTCAGGCAGCCAAACAAGAAATTATTCTGGAAACAGGAGATGAGGTAGAGCTGCAATTCAGAGAGCTGCAATTTAAATTAAAATAGGATGCTACACGTGTGTGCGTGACTGTCACAAACATGTGGTTGTTCTCCTTCCCTCTGACTAACAGTTTATAAGGTTAGACATATGTGAACATTATTTGTTCAAAATGAGGTTCCCAGGCAAGTAATAACTCTTTGTGATGGTGGGGACTGTTTGCATGTGTTACAGTTATTCAGCAATTGTGTTTAATGTCAGAAGAGGCAAGTGTAGCCTGTGAATAATTAAAAAAGGACATCAGTGAAGTTGAATCGGAAGATGAAGTGGAAGAGCTGGAGGGGGAAGTAATACACACTGAATAATGATTCAGCCTCCACTTGTCTCAGCACAAATGCTCCCTTTCACTGCAATGCTACAAAATATAACCGGCCACCCAGATACATCTGTCATCAGTAGTCCCTGCAGGCCTTCATAATTTCAGTCAAAGAGATACTAAATAAATACTAAATATTAACTAATATTAAACTGATATGCGACCTGGAGGTTGTGGGTTCGATTCCCGCTCCGGGTGACTGTGAGGAGTTGGTGTGTTCTCCCCGTGTCTGTGTGGGTTTCCTCCGGGTGCTCCGGTTTCCTCCCACAGTCCAAAAACACACATTGGTAGGTGGATTGGCAACTCAAAAGTGTCCATAGGTGTGAGTGTGTAAGTGAATGTGTGTGTGTGTGTGTTGCCCTGTGAAGGACTGGTGCCCCCTCCAGGGTGTATTCCCGCTTTGCGCCCAATGATTTCAGGTAGGCTCTGGACCCACCGCGACCCTGAACTGGATAAGGGTTACAGACAATGAATGAATGAATGAATAAACTGATATGGTGGTCTGCTTCAGAAACCATTGCTAAATCATTGTTTATATAAGTTAGCACCCTTAGTAGACAGCAATGTTACTAAAACCAACTTCCAACCTAACAAACAAAGGATAAACAGGCATTCAATTTACAGGCTGATATGAGCACGTGTGTTATGCCTCAGACACTCTGTCATGATCCACACTACAGCTGTAATTAGTCAGCAAAGTAATTAGCCGTTGTCAATATTTATAATAGACAAGACCAATGCAGTGTTTACTTAAAAGTAAAGACACACTTATAATGCTTATAAAATTCAGTTTAGAAACAAGGTTATCCCTAAAGGCTGGAATTAGGGCTGTAACTGGCGATTACATAAATAGCCATATTAATAATAATTTTGGGTAACACTTTACATTAATGTTCACTAATTAAACATTAATTATAGAATGAATAATGATTAATTTTCCATTATTTACTCAGTAGTTAACTCTTCATTAGCCTTGAACCCAAGACCCCAATGCTGAGAGGCAAACATGCTAACCACCAAGCAAGCTTGGCATTCAGTAATTGATGGACAACAAAATTATCAATTCACTGGTGTTTGCTCATTTACATTTACATTACATTTATGCATTTGGCAAATGCTTTTATCCAAAGCGACTTACAAAAGAGGATCTAACATTCTAACTAAAGCACAATTTATACAAAATACCTTACACTGAGTGCAATATGCAGGAAGTAATAAGTGCATTAAAGAAAGACTTTCAGTGCAAAGATACTCTCAGAAGAGCTGGGTTTTCAAGGATTTCTTGAATGCGGAGAGGGTTCCTGTTGCTCTGATGGATCTGGGAAGCTCGCTCCACCAGCGTGGTACCAGAGATGAGAATAGCCTCGACTGACCTGTACGGGGGGTTGGCCGTGTTAGTTGGCGCTCCTTTGAGGAACGGAGAGGGCGGGCGCCAACATATGGTTTTTCATCACATTTCATTAGCAGATGTGACCAATGTGAAAAAAACTGACACAGCAAAAAATGTGGGGGTAAGAAAGTTAATTATCAGATAATTAGCAGGATTACTGCATAAGATTTATTATAAACTAATATAATTACTAATAAACTAAATAGTAGTATATTTATTAATAATTAGAATAGCTGCATTATTGTACATACTAATTTATTAAAAATGGAAAGAGTAGCAGTTAGTACACAGATAAGTAATTAAGATATAAACTAACCTATTAAACACCAGTTCGCTTATTTACTAATGCCTAGTAAATTAATCCATTACTAAGTAACATTTAATGCTTAGTAACAGCTAATGAAGCATTAACTACTGAGAAAAATTATGGGAAATTAATCATTATTTATTGTATAATCAATAATTCATTAGTGAACATTAATGTAAAGTGTTACCTAATTTTGAGCTGGCAAGTTCAGTTGGCATTTGAAACTTACCAAAAACAGACTATGCATAAGGAAAAATCACATACTGTGATTGGTGTCGTTCAAGCGATTTTCCTGGAGTAAATAATTATAGTGTAGTTATATATAGGCTAATAATTAATAGTGTAGTTAAGGGAAATATAAAATATGTACTATTATATTGCAGGTGGTCACTGCCAATTCAAAAAAATGTAAAATAAAATTTTAAATAAATAAATAAACAAAAATGTCCATTATATGTGAATCAAGTTTAATTGTAATAGCACTACATCTACATGCACCATTCATTCACTGAGCACTGGGACTGATCTGAATTTGATGTTTTTCTTTTGTAAATAACCATTTGCTTTACACATGAACCTAAATGATGGTGGAATTGTGATAGGAGCTAAATAAAAAGGAAACCATAGGATCCATAATGATTTAATTATACAACTAAGCAAATAGCTGTCATTAGGTTCCACAATAATAGAAATTCCCATTTGACTGGTGAGAACTTGTCTAACAATTCCTCTAAATCACACAAAGCCTCCACATTTTTAAATACAGTATGCAGAATGCTCAGAGCAACTATATCAAATGCCTGTTCCCCAGCTGTGGCTTATATATCATTCACACTGAGTGGCTTGCAGACAGCTGGTGTGTTTTTATCTACTGAGGTCCACTAATTGAAGCTCACTATGAGGTAATTAGTCTCCCTCTTTGGGGCTGAAACAATTAGTTAATAACAGCAATGTGGAGAGAAAAAAAAAAAGGATGCCATTTACTGTTTTGTGAGAAGTCAGAAAGCAACATGGGCTGATTAATTTATTAGCAGTTTCTACAACAGCATTTGTATATGTGATATTATGTAAAATGCATTAAAACCTAAAATATTTGATGCATTAACACTGTTAAATTTTATACTGACAAAAGTACAAATAAAATAACTCCAGTGATTAGGCTGACAAACTCGTTTTTATTTTTATAAATATAAATTTGATGATGAGTATTTGATACCTGCAACACATTGCAAAATTTGGGGGCAGAAGCAAAACTTTTAAACATTTAAAAATGTTCCAAAAATAATGCTATGGAATGTTAAAGTTACACTGTTGTGAAACATACAACTTTAATAAGCGATTATTAAGTGTAATAAATAAATAAAACAATAATCTAAGTAAAATAAAATAAAATTAAATGCAAATAAAAATTTAAATGCATCAACCGAAGGCTCAGTCTTTATAAGCAAAGCTGCATCGCAACTCATCAGTTGCACCAAATCTTGTCATTGTTCAAATAAACAGTTTTGTGATTGTTACAAAGTTCAAAATGATCATGAATGCACTAAACATTGGGTTTCACACCATCTTCCATAAATATTACTGTGAAAAGATTTAGGGAATCTGGAGTAATCTCGGTTCTAATGAAAGGCTGGAGACCACTGTTGAATGAGCAACACCCTCAAGTGTCTGCCACTTCATAAAGAAATAGAACTTATTACACAAGGTGAACACACATATCAAACTGCTGCTGCTAAAATGCTGGTTCAAAAAATAGTGTAGTCCACATTTCACTTCTTTTTTAATTAGGGGGTGCACCAGTGCCCATGACATGGGTGATTTGCATATGTGTGGAGGTACTGTTGATGTGGAGGCGTAAAGTAAAGAGAAATAGAAGAGAAATATACACTGGCATTAAAGAGACGTCTTTTCTGGGATATCTATGGTAATTTTAGCAGGATAATGCCAAGCCGTGTTTTAATAGTTTGTCTTCAGAGACACAGCCCAGATCTGTCTCCAATGGCCCACCACAAAGAGAAGAATCAAACAATGGTGAACACAGACCGTTGAGCAGTTGAAGTCTTTTATAAAGCCAGAATGGGCAAAAGTGTAATTAAAAGAAAATCTATTGTCATATAATGTTAAACATGTCTCCGCCCAAATTATTTGCAGTGTCCTGCAAGAGCCAAAATTCAATTGTTTGTTGAAAAAAAATGGGAAATTTTTCTTCCTAACTTTGTTAGTTATATAAAAGGTTCCTTGTGTTTTTATTTCATTTTACAGTAAATTAATTTTTTTTAATTGGGTTGTAATAAACAGCAATAAGAATGGATTTTTATTGTAGACTAAATAATATTCAATTCCCGTATGACCATGACACTTATAATGTCCACCCAAATTACAAAATTACCAAGTTCTGTGTTGTAAAGTTTGCATGTGCTTCCTCTGTGCATAAACACAACCCCAAAAAGTTTGAAAATTATACCACATAATTCAGATCAGAAGGGGGAAATATGTTTACTTTTTACACTCCTTGATGCAGGCCTCTCTATCACACTCTCATATGCTCTATAGAGCTCACTTTTTTCTCACTTCATTGATTGAATATGGATTAATAGATCCATCAAGACAATTGTTAGATGCAGTGCTTTATATTCCTCTACTGCTCTCTCTCTCTCTATGCTCCCTTTCCCCGCCTCTCCCTGTGACTCAGCTTTAGCCGTAGTCAGTGAATCAGCAGGAAGTTTGACACCAGCACAGGGCATTGTGTCCTCTTGAATGCCCATCTGCTGCTGCGTGCTAAACGGGCACAGTGCAGCAGCCTGGCACTTCCACTGGCACAGCAGTGTCAATCTTAAGCTTTGCTTATTTACATGGTTTAAAAAAAAAAAAAAAAAAAAAGCTGTGATCATCCACGGTTTCTCTCATCCCCTTACATAAGATCCACTCATAGAACAGCACAGTGTGCTCACACTCTCACAAACACACATTCACATCACTAAATACACACTGATAGTCTGTTCCATTACTGCACACTGCATAAAATAAAATCTCTAATCGTTATTACATAATGCATACAGGCTTCATCAGAATACAGGAACAGAGCGAAGAGAGGGAGGGGGAGAGAGAGAGAGAGAGAGAGAGAGAGAGAAATAGAAATCTGCTCAGGAATGATAATCCCTCCACTAGAAGGAAAACATTATAACAATATAACTACATTTTGTTTAAACAAAGAAAACTGCTGCTTTTTAGGACCGCAGAAGTGTAATGTGCTTACAAGGAGATAATGCTCAATATATATGAAATATTTTTTCACAACGCTGTCTTATCACAGTGTTTGATCACATGGTATTTCTAAGAGAAGCTTAAAAGCGATAGTAAAGAGCAATTTCAACAACAACTTAAAAACACAAATCCATCAAAAATACAGTCTGTTAGGTACTAATTTGTTCTTTTGATCTTGTATGTCCAACAAAGCAAGAAATATCTCTTCTCCTGCTAATCTCTGAAAGAAGGTTTAATGCTGTGAGCCCACAGCGGGGCCATGGGGCATAGCTTAAAAACCCATCTTTGTCTTCTTCTACGTCACAAAGTTAGGTAATTGGTACATTTTTATTGATCTATGTATTATGTTATTTTCATTAAATGTGACGGGAAGTTGGTTTTCAATAGTAAATTTGTACAGGATTTCTGTGATATTTCAAAGGAAGATATATATATACAAAGTTGAGAGAGGTTGTGGGAGAGAGAGAGAGAGAGAGAGAGAGGCAAATTAAAATGGGTCTGCTCAAAATCAAACGGTCAGTGTGTTTGGACTTTGAGAGGAACTATACAAGTTTCTACCTTCCAGGCTTGTTTTGATGTTGAGATGTGCAGTGCACTTCTCTCAGAGCGTCTAGTGAGAGAGCACAAGGTTAGAGGAAATAATGGAGTTTAGGGCTAGGCATACATCACATATGGCTACTGCCAGTCATTAGAGAGATCAAAGTACTGAGTAAACAGACAAATACACTCTCACACATGACACACACACAAACGCAATACTAACCTTACAGAAGTTTTCCACTGAATCATGCACTGTAATTAGCTTCTTTCCTATTTTCAAATAAATCCATTGTTGAGGGGGAGAGGTAGTGTTAGTCACAGTGACCATCACAATATCCTCAGTGATGACTGAGCTATGCTTGTCATATACACAGGAGCTAGGGCTGAACAATAATGAGAAAAAAGCTATTAATTATTTATTATTTAACAAATACTGTGATTTTAATGTAAATAATTTTCTATAAGGCCTTTTCTTCATGGACAATGAAGAATGCATATCCTCATTTTCCCACTTGCTGCCGAATTGCACATAATACTAATTCTAACTGTTTTTTATGGCATCAAAACTGTTTCTAATGTTCTGAGAACCAAAAAACAGAATCCATAACCAATACATGAAATTTTGTAATTGAGTTTCTCGCTTTTGACTTTTGATGGTGTCGGGATCTAGACAATCATTGGCTGCTAAAATTAAACCCCGGCCACCCAGCCCATTCTGCACACCCTAACCCTGATTGGAAAATGACTCTAAGCTTCTATGAAAAACTGTGCAATACTAAATAACAATCATTAAAAATAGTCGATATGGTTTACCTGTATTTGCCGGTCAGTCGTTTTCCAATCAGGGTAAGTTTGGCACGCTCTCGCTGACATAGCGGGTTGTTCCGAACCTGCTGGGTGGGCATGGCTTAATTTCAGCAGCCAATAACTGTCTAGATCCCTACCCCTATCAAAGGTCAAAAGTGAGAAACTTCTGAAGGCGAAAACGAGACTGAGAAGCGCTACTGAGGAAAGGCGGAATGAAAGTGAAAACGGATTTTTCAAGAATATTAAACTAAAAATAGAAAATTATATACAGAAATATTCTCGTTTTTTATAACTTTAGACACTATTTTGACGCCATAGGTTTTTAAGCATGTAATACAGGTGTGAAGGTTGAGGATTCTTAAAAATGCACAACGCGTACTTAAAACCAGCTGATTTTTCTGGCTGCATGGTAATGATGTCACACAGTCCAACTGGAAAGGGAAAGGAAGGAGCTTCTCACGTCTGGAAAATATGCCCTTCTCCCTACATAATGCACTGAACAGATTATAAATCTACTACACCCAGATAGTGTACTAAATGTTAGAAATTATGTTAAAAATTAAATCAGTTTATATCTGACATACAATGCACTATTTTAGTGCAGAAACTTTTATTTTATGTCCTACACTGTGCACTACTCAGTGTTGAGGGAAATAGCTCAGTTTCAGCCTTTGTTTAGAATAAAATAATATGAAACAAAATTAAATAAACACCACGGCAGACCACGTTGCAACTGCAGCTTGGTATGCCATGTGATGTGACAGCAGCAGTTCATGTCTGTTATTTATATATGGAAACCCAGACAAGAAAACATACATTTCTGATTTGTTGTCATAGAGGCGGATGTTAGGCCCCGCTCCTTCACACTGGGGATATAAGACGTGTTTCATCCTGGAGTACTTTCTGAATAAGGCTCATTATCAGAACAGTGGTCATTTACATATAGTCAGCTTTAAAACGGAAACAAACTGTTAAAGAAAGACAAAGATTTGGTATTTTTTCTCCTGGGTTCCCCCTACAGTACAGTGCAATTCATTTTTACAGCACTGTTCCGAAATCAAAGAAAAGTGGGAGGGAGGGATGTGTATGCTTTCCTACCCTCCTCCAAATGTTATTTTATATTTGATTTGACATAGATTTATTTCCAAGTAATTTTGGAGTATTTCTGATGGTCCAGTCATCATGACATTGTCGCACAGTGTGAAGGAAAACTGATGTCTTCAAATGAGGTACTGTAGTAAACTAAATGATCACATAAATGGAGATACATGTTTTTAATTGGACAGTGACGTTACGCTAAATATGGACAGCTGAGTGAGGCCTGCCTAAGCCAGGGTTGGGGGCACTCTCAGTTTTTTCCTCCACTTCTGGAAAGCCCCCTGCACTAAGGTAACATGGCTTTAGCTACAGAAGCTGAGGAGCTGTGAGTGGAGACTGCTGGGGGCTCCAGTACCAGCAGTGAGCTGACGCTGGGTCTAACCACGCACTCCTCAGCTACTCTGCGCTGCCTGGTGGTCCGTGGGCTCTCTTCCTCTGAGCGGCTCTGTCCTCCTCCACTTTCACAAGGGGTGAAACTCAGAGAGACACTTCCGGGTCAGAAAGGGAGCGACGGTGGCACTTGATGGGCATTTTGATATTACAGTAGGTAAAAGCCTCAGTCTCGTCTCGAATCAGGACGAGGCATGCATTATGTTCCCCAAGTTTTCAGGGTCTTGGAGAAAAGAATACCCCTCCATTTTGGGTTATAAACCAAAGCTATGAGCTTTTTAAGATTTAGAATATCATACTTACTCACGAGTATCATAGAATATCATATCATACGAGTACTTACTTTACTCGTGTTCTCTGGCGTCTGAGACGTTTTATTAACTGCTTATTAATATGTCAAGGAATCAACATCCAATAATAAAATGAACAATGACAGAAACGCAATTCAATGTATTTATTTATTTACACAAGAGGAGCATTTGTAGGAACACGTTTCCTGATGTAACCCTCTCCGTTCCCTACAGTGCTCTTCTCTCTAAGTCTACTGTGAGCTCTGTACCTGCGAGCACTGCAGTGCAGTTTCAGCTGAGCCTCCATCTCTGGACTCCTCTAATCCTCCTTCAGCAGGTGCCAGAGCTTCTTTCTCTCAGCGTCCATCTTGTTCTTCTCCTCAGTCACCTGGGCCCAGGCCTCCTCCAACTGTTCATTCTGAAAACGCTGTTGAGCCTCCAGTTGCTCGCGCCTTTTCTGCAACTGTTTATAGAAGGTACGAGCAACCCCCTTCTTGTCCTCAGCTTTCTTCAACTCTGCCCTGAGCCCCTCAATTTTAGAACATTGCTCTTTCTCCACCTTCTTCATTTCCTCTAGCTCTTTCTCCAGTTGGTGCACCTTTTTCTTCATCTCTTCCTTCTCTGCCCTTGTGGCCTGAATGGCGGTCTTAGCTTTCTTGAGCCACTGAGCCCAGTCCTCTGCTTTTCTGGCCCAGGCCTTTTCTGCCTCAGCCTACCGTTCTGTCTCCTGCTCCAGCGTGGCGCTCTCTTTCTCTTTCTGGAGCATCTTCTGCAGCTTCGCCTTGTCCTTTCTTGGCCACTTCCAGGAGCTCTTTGTGGAGCTCTTTTTCCTTTTGAATGTGCTCAGAGTTTTCTTTAAGGAAGGCATGGTACACTTCATTTTCCTTCTTCCGCGCTTCCTCCAGCTCATTTACCTTTTTGGCTCAACGCTTCTTCTCCTTCTTATTCTGTTCCTCCAGGCATTCCCGGGCCTCCATCTCTTTCTGCAGCTCCTCCTGCAGCTGTTTGAGGAGAGCTTTCTTGGCTTTTTTCTTCTTGTGCCAACAGAACCTTATGATGAGAGCCAGTACTCCCGCCATCCTGACAGCGACGATACACATCAAACACGATGACTACGCACGATGGTCAAAGCGAATCTGGAGTCAGTTCACCGATGCTCCCTCTATCACATCCTCATGACATCATACCCGCCAGCTGCCATGGAAACTACTGTTAACACCCTGTCGACATCACCTCGGAACTCTGACCCAGGACAGGCCTCGAACCCCTCCTGAACATTCTAGTGCTGCTCCACAGTGAGAACGAAACACTGTGGACCCAAACCCTGTGGTTTTTGGTATTTTTTGATAACTGGTGTATCAAACAAACAGAAATAAAATAAATAAATACAATTTAAAAATGTATTTACATTGAAGTCTAGTTGCTAAAATGTCCTCCTAAAGGTGCAACTTTCATTTAGTCCAAATAGCATCATGTAGCTTCACCTTTGTCCATCTCTGTCCACTCAACAGCATTTCATTGTTTCAACAATAGTATTAGTGTGTCGTACACAATTGGGCTCTTAGTTATTAGGTTAAATATAGACATTCAAATAATCTTTCAGCCTTTGATTCATTATTCATACGCTCTCTGACACTCCTTAGTAACCTAAATATCACTGTACGTTACTCACTATACTTACACATCAACAATCAATTTAAGTTTTTGTACTACTGAGAAGTTCAGATCAAACCATCATAGGTTTTGCCTATGAAAAATGAAAAATGAAAAAAATCATTGCAGATTTCATTTTAATGTTGTATATCTTTCAGGTGTATTTGTAGGGCATCAGCATAATCATATTCTATCAGTGAAACTCTGTCAGCAATGCACCCTCAGCACCAGTACCAGAGAACACTGCTCAACAACAATCATAAGTCACACACCTACAGCTTTCCCACCAGGTAAACACTGACAAACCTGGTCACAGTACAGACACAGACGCCTTTATCCAACTCGACACAGTGTTGAAATAGCGCTCCCCAATGGCTCTATTAACAAACAGAGCTCATGCTAAGCAAATATGGTAGCAGTATAACAAAAGGTCACAGCTGGAGAGTACCTGAATTGAACACAGAGTTTAAAGACCTGCTAAGTTGTGTACACCTCTTCACAACCTGCTATTGACACGGTCTTCTGTAAACTCTGTTGGGTTCCTGTTATTTAAGGTAACGAGAGCCCCTATTACTCAACGTTGAAACAAAAAAAGCAGACTCAACCATGTTTGAGGATTACCTCAGCCATAAAATACCAGTAAAGGTAGAAATAAAGAAACGTTGCTTGCCTTTGGTTAGGGCAAAAGAAAACCATGCCTGTCAGTGTGTATATATGATTCCAATAGGTTAGGACATGTATCCAAAAGTGCATCCAAACATGGGAAGCAGTGATTAGTAAATTCAATTTGATCTGTTGTGAGATAACAAAATATAATGTGATTACTTATATTATTTTCTTTTTAAAAGTAAGTTTATGCCAAAATGATGCCTGCAAAAAATTCCAAAAATATTTGGACAGGGACACTGCGTTACCTCAGCTGCTTTTATTTATTTATTTATTTATTTATTTGTTTTTTTAATTATTTTTTTTTTTTATCCTGAATCGACTGAAAACACAGATTAATGCCATTCTGAGAGAATATTTCACCATATCTTTTCCATCACCATTTTGCAACAGGGTAGGTTTAATTCCCACTTCATGATGCACCAAACATCAGTGGGAAATAGCAAATGCACCTAATGAGCATGTGGCCAACTAGTCGTAGTGAATAAAGAATGCAAGTTATCTTTAAACAAAAATTCCAACAATTAATAATGTGCACCTTGCTGCAGCCTCCTACTATTTCACAGATCCCCTCTCCCTCTCTCCCTCTCCCTCTCCCTCTCTCTCCCTCCCTCTCCCTCTCCCTCTCCCTCTCTCTCTCTCCCTCTCCCTCTCCCTCTCCCTCTCTCTCCCTCCCTCTCCCTCTCCCTCTCCCTCTCTCTCTCTCCCTCTCCCTCTCCCTCCCTCTCCCTCTCTCTCTCCCTCTCCCCTCTCCCTCTCTCCCTCTCCCTCTCCCTCTCTCTCCCTCCCTCTCCCTCTCTCTCTCTCCCCCTCCCTCTCCCTCTCCCTCTCTCTCTCTCCCTCTCCCTCTCCCTCCCTCTCCCTCTCTCTCTCCCTCTCCCTCTCTCTCCCTCCCTCTCCCTCTCCCTCTCCCTCTCTCTCTCTCCCTCTCCCTCTCCCTCTCCCTCTCCCTCTCTCTCTCTCCCTCTCCCTCTCCCTCTCTCTCCCTCCCTCTCCCTCTCCCTCTCCCTCTCTCTCTCTCCCTCTCCCTCTCCCTCCCTCTCCCTCTCCCTCCCTCTCCCTCTCCCTCTCCCTCTCTCTCCCTCTCTCTCTCTCCCTCTCCCTCTCCCTCTCTCTCCCTCCCTCTCCCTCTCCCTCTCCCTCTCTCTCTCTCCCTCTCCCTCCCTCTCCCTCTCCCTCCCTCTCCCTCTCCCTCTCTCTCTCCCTCTCCCTCTCTCTCTCTCTCTCTCTCCCTTTCCCTCTCTCTCTCTCTCGTAGCGTTTTCACTAGTGGTTCTCGATTTTGATCCTGGTGGGCCACATTCTTCTGCTGCAAACACACCTAAGGCAACTTTTGAGCTAATTAACAACCCCTTCTGAAGTTGAAGTAGGTGCGAAGGAGTGAGGAGAAAGTAGCCCACCAGGACATTGATACATTTCCAAACTTAAAATTATTTTAATTATAAAGGGAAGACGTGAGTAGATTTTATGCAAATACTTACTAAAGCATTTTACATAAAGGGACATCCACAGAGCTATCTTTCAGCATTAATAATACATTTATAAACATGCAAGTTGGGGACTAATAAAAATCTTTATAATTTAGCCTTCCCTCATCTAACATAACGTCCACAAACAATTTGAAAGGCTGACTTGTGAGGATATAAAAAACATTTCCACTGCTCATCAGTGTTTCGGCTAAAGCTAGTGTCCAGTGTTTCTGACCTTCACTGAAGTATTTCTTGTGATTTGAACAGTACAATCAATCTGGTGGGGTTTTTTTTTTTTTTGCTATTATTATTATTGAAAACAAATTATCACAATATTCCCAGTCCCCTGTTGTGAGATACATCAACAAACAAAATACCTCTGCATTCATGACTGAAATGCCCTTGGGTAAGGAAGGCACCTTTCCTCCCAAAGACTCCCTGGACATGAACCTGAAGTAGCTGTCCACCGGTCTGGACGTATGAGTGCTTGCTGCCTCTAATGTGTGTGTGTGTGTGTGTGTGGGTGTGTGTGTGTGTACGTGCTTTTTTCCCACAAGTATGTGTCTGTCTCTGACACATAGGTTAAACAGAGTCTCACTTTCCCCAAGGGGATTAATAATGTATCACTTCTGCTTCTTTCTTTCCTAGATGCTTCTTTTACACCTAAACGTGATTGCAGGGACTTTTCGCAGCATGTTTATTCTTAAACTACCCCCGTATGAAAATGTGTGGAGCTTTTGATGTATCATTAGCATATTGTTGATGCATATCTGACAAATATGTGTTGTTTTTTAAGTGAAGGCAAGCACAGAGAACACGAACCCCTTTACGCTTCATGCAGTGAACATTGCCTGTGAATTTGATGAAGTAAACACGTGGCGGAAAGATATTCTCCTTTAACTATAATATAGCTTCAAGTGTCACATACTGTCTATCCAACCGTTTTCTGAGCAGTTTTAAAGTCTGTGTTCGTGTCCCTACCTGTATGACACTTGTTTGCGGATGGTGAGATGGAGGAACTCGCTCTCCAGCTGAGCGGCCGGTGAAAGTCCGTCGGCTCCGCTCCTCGGGGTCAAGCCTGGAGCCTCAGCCGCGAACACGTCCTCCTCTTCGGCCACGTCCTCCAGAGTGAGAGTCAGTGCCGGAGGGACGGGGTCTCCGGCGTTTTCCCCACAGCGCGTCTCCGCTGCCTCGGCCATTTCAGCTCAACTCTGAGACCCAGGCTCTACTCAGCTCTTCCGGCGGCGGCGGGTCGGTCACCGGACGGTTACAGAGCAGCAAGACGCCGACGCCGACCAAGTAACCACACTCTTATACGGCGGTCCCGACAGAGTGACAGATTTTCTGAGTTCGATTGCCTCAACTAACGAGAATTGAACGTTATGTGGTAGTTTCACCTGCTAAAATTCCGAATTATGAATTTTCAAAAACAGTTTCTGAGAGTTGCCTTTCCCTGTCAAGTGTGTGCGCTGCTGTGAGGCGCGTGAGACTACCCCGCAGCACACAGCTGCTCCCCGAGGACACGCCCCTACACCACATCACTGAAAATCCAGCCAATCAAAAGCAAGGATTAATTTAAGCCCGCCCCTCGTTTCTGCCCCTACTCCTCTTTTTAGTCACCTGCACACACACACACACACGCACACGCACAAACAGAAACACACACCAGCAAAACCTAGGAAGCAGGTTACAACAGAGTTTAAAGTCCCAGCACAGCATTTTTTCTCCTTACACAAAATCCTTTATTGTAGCAGGAAGTATTTGACTATCTTTGTACTTCTGCTGCAGTTGGACATAATGCATGAAATGGCATCTAATTTTTTATATTTGATTTATTTATTTATTTATTGTTATGTGGCCCGAACCACCTACAATTTATGTATCATAGTCTTAGATGTCACAGAGTACATTTATTGAATATAGTAAATCATAAGCCAACTAATACTCACATACTTCACACATTCCACATCACTATCTAATTTAAAATCCATTAAGAGACGGCATGCATTAACTTTTCAGAGATCCAGAAGCCTTTTAACCAGGGACACTGTCCTGGCCCCATCTGAACTTACCCTATTTCTGTGAAGTAGCAGGATTGTAACACACAGGGTCCGTCGTCTGGTTTTTATTCACTCACTGGCAGTTCCGAAAAAGTCAAAAATGTCAGCTGCTTACTTTTCCCATTTCCTCTTTAAAGTCTAAGTGTAGAATAAATACTGGATTTTTTATGTGCTTGAAGAAATTTACTAGAATTTCCTGTTACACTTAAAATAAAAAGTGTTTATATTCCCATTTAAGACTGTATTCTGAATATCATCAAGATGCATCAATTCTCATCTTTATTTATTGCGTTTTGGCAATATTTAATCACAAAGTAATGCCATGATAGTTATTTTGGACACTTTTAAACACAACGTCATCTTCCTATTCAGGCCCATACAATAAAGGCCATGCTGATGTGACTACAGGACACATTTCCCAAAAATCCTTGCAGGGTGCCTTGCCGATATTTTTGCCTCCAGAAGTGGCATGTTGGCTTTCCTGCTGTCTGCTACTTAGAGGTTCCTTTCGTGTAGTCATAATGTTTCTATCTGTCCAGGGGATAGAAATATGGAAGCAAGCCTCAGGACTAACGGGGAATGGAATCTTCGTGCTCTCTGCCCCCGTCAGATAAAAGTAGCAAGTTTATGCAGGTAAGTTCTGGAAAGTCACAGTCACTTGTATCCAGATTCGAAAAATGTTTTTTTCACAAAACAGGCAGAGCCACATAGACATGACTGATCCAGACTGATATTTAACACAGAGGTGCACCTGTAAAAGAAAAAAAAATAATGACCCCAAGACACAATGCTAATTTAATCCCATCTGAGCAGAGCTTATGCGTTAATATGCTAATGCAACAGTGTCAAAAACGAATCTGGACAAATCACAGTGGGAGACATTCAGAATATAAAAGACATGAAGCATGTTCTTAATTACGCTTGGGAACAAATGCCAAGTCAAACTGCACTGTGAGATTGTGTCATCCTATTGCTCGTTTCTGAGGTTGTCAAGTTTGAAAATCAATCAACTGGGAAGGGAATGTATTGCAGCAAACTCCAGAGGGAGGCTCAGCACTACATTTTAGCCTTATTATTAATATATTTGTAAATCCTTATAAAATCCCAGACATTGTGGAGTAATGATCTGGATATGCTATTCCATTCGTAACAGGACATCTTTTCCTATCCAGTATGTGTTCTGAGTGCCTTTTCTTTTGAAAAGTTTGGAATTTCAAATCATTCAAACCACATGTACAATTTGCAGTGGGTGCATACAAGAAACATACTAAAAGATGCAAGAATGTGAAAAAGCATTATTCAAACCAAGGTATGCAGCTAAGGCAGCTAATGTTAGTTATAGTCTACTTATTATTCTTCACATTCTTAATAGTTTATTTTCAGTAGTCCTTTTATAGGGATAAATAAAATCAGCAGGTGTTAAATGAAGTTCATATCATCACAGTCCATTTGAAAAATATTTATCTGAAAAATAATAACTTTACAGAAGCAAAATACATTCTTAAATTTCAATGACAGTCGAGGCAAAAAAAGTCACTTTGGAGCATTTCAATTGTTCCATTCATCATGATGTATTAAAATGAATGGTAAGATGTAGTAAAAATCATCAACAATGAATTATTACTGATATATGGTTCCTCTGGGTGCTCTGGTTTCCTCCCATGGTCCAAAAAATACATGTTGGTAGGTCGAATGGCGACTCAAAAGTGTCCATAGGTGAGAGTGTGTGAGTGTGTGTCGCCCTGTGAAGGATCGGTGCCCCCTCCAGGGTGTGTTCCTGCCTTGCCCCCAATGATTCCGGATAGACTCCTGACCGACCGCGACCTTGAAATGGCTAAGTGGTTACAGACAAGGAATGAATGAATGAATGAATGAATGATATGTTGCATTTAGTAGATGTTATCAATCAATCAATCAGTCAATCAATCAAAATGTATCTTTATAGTGACGTTGCCAAAATGCAGCTTTACATAATTAATATCAGAACAGATCATTTAAATCCAAGCCTAATGTCAGCAACTCAAAGACGACAGTGGCAAGGGAAAACTCCCTCAAGGCTGGAGGAAGAAACCTTGGGAGGAACCAAAACTCACAAAGGGGATCCATCCTTCTCTGATCAAACTACTGATAGAAATTTACAGTATCCCCAGTTAAGTCTGTCATTATGCTATTACATGAAATAGATTTATTGTTATATAAAGTGGATGTCACCTGTACTTAGGGGATGTTATGGCTTCTACTGTTGCAGCATATTAGTTTGTATGCAAGTTTACCTGCTGTAGCTGGCTAGCTGTGTAAATCACAATTACAGATCACTTGATGTAACATAACCTTCCCAAGTCTAAAAGTTTTTGGTTTATTTATGAAGTCTATATTAAATTAGCATGTATATCAGAATCTTCTTTCTTCTATACCATAAAGCTATGAATCACAATATCCATAATAAAAAAAGGTTCAGGAACTCTTTGCATTTATGTTACAATCCCAAAACCAACAACATGAATCTTTAGGCTGAATATTTAAAAAGAAGCACACAACACCAGTACATCCTTCTTTAGAATTTTCTCTTGTATAATTGCTATAAACATTTATTTGTTACTTAATGTACTTTGTTAAAACATTTTCACAGAGATGATTGCATGCAAAAAGAGTGTGAACGGATTTCTACACTATAATGATCAATGTTTATGTACACTTGCTCATACCATATTTCTTCTTCTTAATTCAAAAGTGTTAAAGTGGATGTCTAAGACTGTGGAGAAAAGTCGTTGGGGAAGATCCTTAATATCATTTTCACCCAAATATGTCATAATTAAGCTGTTGGTCCTGGTGGTCCTGAGGGAACAATGTGCACATCCCAACCCTCCCAAAGACTCACTGACAAGCAGAACTTGTGACAGCTATTAATATATATTATATATAGTTAATAATTTGGCAAGTTTTACATAACATTGAAAATGGCATGCAATTAGAATGCACAAAATTTTGCAGAAAGCTTAAGAAACTGTGTGTGTGTGAGAGAGAGAGAGAGAGAGAGAGAGAGAGAGAGAAAGAGAAAGAAAAAGAGAGAGAGTGAGTGAGAGAAAAAAAACACTAAGAAACAGGTTTGGCAAACTGACACTTGTGTAGATTTCCTTAGTAAAAGGTCACTTTTATTTATGAATGTTGGAGCAAGAGGTGTCCTGTTCTAAACAGGAGGGCAGCATTGTTTGTTTTAATTCACATTCTAATCATCCTACTCTCTCTAGTTGACCCAGGTTACTATTATAGTTCAGCTAGCAACGTGGCGCTCACTCATTGTCTTCAAAGTTGTCATTCTTATTATACAATTTACAGTGCTTTGAAAAAAGCATTTGCACCCTTTTCAATTTCTTCTATTTTTGCATATTTATCAGAGATTTTCACAGTGCTTCAGATAACCATGCATTCTTGCATTCGTTATCTGTCACCTATATAGAATCACTGGGTGCAAGGCAGGTCCATCACAGGGCATCACCTACTCCCATACTCATACTCACTCAATACTGTGGCCAGTTTTGCAAAGCCAACTGGAGCACCTGGAGGAAACTCATGCAGACACTGGGAGAACACAACAAACTCCTCTTAGACAGTGAACTGAGACAGGATTTGAAGTCGTAACCACAGAACCATGGAGTTAGCTGTGTGATAGTGACACTACCTCATTCATTCATTGTCTGTAACTGCTTATCCATTTTAGGGTCATGGTGGGTCCGAGGCTTACCCGGAATCACTGGGCACGAGGCGGGAACACACCCTGGAGAGGGCGCCAATCCTTCTCAGAGCAACACACACTCACTCTTATGGACACTTTTTGAGTCGCCAACCCACCTACCAACATCTGTTTTTTGGACTGTGGGAGGAAACCGGAGCACCTGGAGGAAACCCACATATACACAGGGAGAACACACCTGTCACATTGGGGTATGGTCTAGTGATTAAGGACAAGATACAAGGCACAGGATAGAGGTAAGTGCAGGAGACATTATTTAAAATAAGAGACAAGGATGCTAAACACAGAGCTAGGAGGCTAAACACTAAAAAGATCTAAACTTAGCTAAGAGACTAAACACAAAGCAAAGGGGCTAAGCATGGACACAAGTCTATAAAACAAACCAAACACAGAAATCTAGATATAGTAACACAAACCATAAACAAAAGCCTGACCATGAACATACCCACAAACAAGGATCTCAAACATGGGCTGTAAAAGGACACCACAGACAAGAAACACCTGGGAAATAATCAAGACACTTGACATTAGAAACAGGAGGAGTAATCACTTAGCTAGGGAAACATGAGGGCAGGGAAATCACATGACCAAGGAACAACCAGGAACCAAAACTGAACAGAACACGGCACAGAACAACACAAGCCAAAAGTTTGACAACACCAAACTCCTCACAGACAGTCACCCGGAGCAGGACTTGAACCCACAACCTCCAGGTCCCTGAAGCTGTGCAATTATATATATAGATCACCAAATTAATTTTAATATTTGACCAAGATAATCAAAGTAAACAGGAAATGATGCTTTTAAATAATGATTTCATTGATGAAATGAAAATTGCTGTTCAGCCCTACTGGTGAAAATTATGAAACATTTATTTTAATATTTTAAATTAATATTTTATTTCTCTAACCACGGAAGAATTACTGCCAGGGATGTTAATATCATTCTTTGGCTCTGCTTCATTCATTCCTGTTCGGTTTCTATGTTTCCTTGACTGTCATGTGCTTCTGTAGCACATGGATCTGTTTTGTTTTGTTCTAGTCTCCTCCTTTGTCTCTGCCTTAGCCCTACCTTAGCCCTACCTTGTCATCAGTGTTCCCACCTGTGTCTCCTTTGTTGCTATGCCCTCTCATTACCTCTCCCAGGTGTTCCTTTTCTGTGATCCTGTGTATTTGTACTGCCTTGTTCTCAGTACCCCTTTGTCTGGTCTTGTCTACACCGGTTCATGGCTGTTTTGTTTGTTCCTATCAGTTTTGTTCTAGTTTGTTTCTGTGTCCCGTCTGTGTTTGTTTTCAGATTGTGCTTTGTCTTGTTTGGTTTTGTTATTTGTATTATTAAAGTTCTTCCTTGCATGTATGTCCACCCATTCGTCCTCCCTCAGCTGTGACAGTTAAATACTTGGCAACGTGAAGCAGGCTAAATATTCTACATACGCAGTGCACAATACAGAGATTCAAAACGATTGCAAAAATTCATTAATAATCTACCTGTCTGAAAAGGGGTACAAAGCCATAAGTTTCAGGGACTACAGTGATCCACAAATGGAGTAAGGTGGGATCACATCGACTTATCTAGGAGAACTAAAGCATCTAAAGAACTGCACATCTCACTTTCCTCAGTTAAGGTCAGTGTTCATGATTCCACAATAAGAATGGCTTTGGCCAAAACTGGCATCCATGGGAGAGCTGCAAGTTGCAAATTAATGCTGACCAAAAACAAAAAGCCTTGTCTCACATGTCCACCAAGAAATTTGGGACTGAATTGTAACCTTTTTGAAGTGATATGGTCCAGTTACATCTAGCGTAAGGCTCTTAGCACTTTCCACATAAGAACAGCATGATTACAGCAAACAAATGACAAAAAAGACATGGAAGATTGTAATAAATCACTAAATCATGAATTCTGCTCTGAATAAAAATCCCTGAATGAAAATATCCCCCTATCAATTTATTAACATAAATATCATGTATAAAATACTGATCACAAATTAAGAGGTATATTCTTTTTCATTTGCATTTATGTGGTGAGTGTAATTGTACAGCTGGTCTATGTATCATCTTTTCAGAAATAGATAAAAATAAATAATAATAAAAAAAACAACAAAAACCTAATGACAGTTAAGAATGGAAATTAAATAAGGCATGTGGTCTCTGATTTTTGATCTGGAGTGTATAAAACCTAGAACAATATGTGGTTGTGTCCAGTCGCTGCTATAGAAA
Source organism: Hoplias malabaricus (assembly GCF_029633855.1). Lineage (NCBI taxonomy): Eukaryota > Metazoa > Chordata > Actinopteri > Characiformes > Erythrinidae > Hoplias > Hoplias malabaricus. The sequence continues at coordinate 941,250 of NC_089820.1, forward strand.
GAAAGAGAAAAATCATGATCAATCAGTTGTGTGCCTGAGGGATTCAATTCAGAATGCGGACACAGCCTGTATTTCAATATCCCAATACACACACACACACACACATACACACACACACACACAAAACAGACACATTTAAATAGACATATGTAAACACATCAACTTAAAACCTTTAACAACTCAGGCCTAAAAACATTAGCCTTAATTCACTGACAGAAAAATAACACTATGTCCATAGGTTTGTAAACACCCCTTATATTTAATGAATTCACATTGTTTAATGTGTACCAACTGTGAGCAAAAACAGTCATTTGTTCATAGCTTGTGGTTTTGTGGTCCAGAAGAAATCATTCAAAATCAGTGTCAGAGTGAGCTAGCTAACCAAGGAAACCAACTACAAAGAGTGTGAGCCTGAGAAAAATCTGCAATTAAAACAAACTATCAAAAGTAAAAACCGGATTCCAAAAAAGTTGGGACACTAAACAAATTGTGAATAAAAACTGAATGCAATGATGTGGAGATGGCAAACGTCAATATTTTATTCATAATAGAATAAAGATGACAGATCAAAAGTTTAATCTGAGTAAATGTAACATTTTAAAGGAAAAATATGTCGATTCACAATTTCACAGTGTCAACAAATCCCAAAATTTGGGAAAGTTGGGACAAGTAGCAATAAGTGGCTGGAAAAAGGAAATTGAGCATATAACGAACAGCTGGAAGACCAATTAACACTAATTAGGTCAATTGACAACATGATTGGGTATAAAAAGAGCTTCTCAGAGTGTCAGTGTCTCTCTGAACTCAAGATGGTAAGAGGATCATCAATTCCACCATTGTTGCACAGAAAGATAGTGCAGCGATACCAAAATGGTGTTACCCAGCATAAAATAGCAAAGACTTTTAAGTTATCATCATCAACCGTGCATAACATCATCAAAAGATTCAGAGAATCTGGAACAATTGCTGTGCGTAAGGGTCAAGGCCGTAAAACTCTACTGGATGCTCGTGATCTCCGGGCCCCTAAACGTCACTGCACCTCAAACAGGAACGCCACTGTCAAGGAAATAACAGAATGGGCTCAGGAATACTTCCAGAAAGCATTGTCAGTGAACACAATCCACCGTGCCATCCGCCGTTGCCAACTGAAACTCTACAGTACAAAGAGGAAGCCATTTCTAAGCAAGCTCCACAAGCTCAGACGTTGGCACTGGGCCAGGGTTCTTTTAAAATGGAGTGTGGCAAAATGGAAGACTGTTCTGTGGTCAGATGAGTCACGATTTGAAGTTCTTTATGGAACACTGGGACGCCATGTCGTCCGGACCAGAGAGGACAAGGATAACCCAAGTTGTTATCAATGCTCCGTTCAGAAGCCTGCATCACTGATGGTATGGGGTTGCATGAGCGCTTGTGGCATGGGCAGCTTGCATGTCTGGAAAGGCACCATTAATGCAGAGAACTATGTTCAGGTTCTAGAACAACATATGCTCCCATCTAGACGTCATCTCTTTCAGGGAAGACCCTGCATTTTTCAACAAGATAATGCCAGACCACATTCTGCAGCAATCACAACATCATGGCTACGTAGGAGAAGGATCCGGGGACTGAAATGGCAGCCTGCAGTCCAGATCTTTCACCTGTAGAGAACATTTGGCGCATCATAAAGAGGAAGGTGCGACAAAGAAGGCCCAAGATGATTGAACAGTTAGAGGCCTGTATTAGACATGAATGGGAGAGCATTCCTATTTCTAAACTTGAGAAACGGGTCTCCTCTGTTCCCAGACGTCTGTTGAGTGTTGTATGAAGAAGGGGGGATGCCACACAGTGGTAAAAAATAGCCTTGTCCCAACTTTTTTGGGGATTTGTTGATGCCATGAAATTTTGAAACAACATATTTTTTCCCTTAAAATGATACATTCTCTCAGTTTAAACTTTGATCTGTGATCTGTGCTCTATTCTGAATAAAATATTAGATGTTGGCACCTCCACATCATTGCATTCAGTTTTTATTCTCAATTTTTTTAGTGTCCCAACTTTTTTGGAATGCGGTTTGTATGACCAGTGGTACTCTTGTGGTCTGCGCCAAACTTGCTACATTACAATGCAACTCTGAGCTTGCTACAAATGAACACTCACTGCAAGACTTGATCATATTTTCATTGTCTAATTGAAAACATATCACCATTTTTGTCGATTATTAGTTTACTACATCATTTGAACACAGCAGTTGTCATCCACTTTGTGTGAAAATTTGGTATAAACTTGGAATAAAATTTTTACATTAGCTTTCTTTGAAAGTCAAGAAAGTTTTTTCACCTGTAAAGTTACTATATTGAGAGATACATGTTTTTAATTGGACAGTGATGATAAGCTTTGTGTTCTTACCTCTTCTCCCACCTCAAGTCATATTTTAACAGCAGTTTAAATGTTACACTTTAAAACCAATGAGCTCCTATATCTTCTTCCAGCATCTCAAAAATAATGATCCTTCAAACAGATATCAAGATGAAAATCAAGCTGACAGTTTAATCAAAGGGACGAAGGGGTGGCTTCATCTTTTCCCCTCAGTGACTGTCCAGAAATCTAGTTGCTTAGGTCGATAACAACTTAACTTGAAAGCTAGCTATTATGCATATCCTAGGTAATTAGTACTTAGCATAATGATGAAAACAGAGTTCAGAAAATTCACGAATGAATGAGGCTTCAGTCTTGAGTCAGTGTCAGCTTTTATGTGCATGTGCTTCAGTGGCCAAATAATACCCATTAAATGTTTAACTAGCTATCTGCCAATGTTCCCAAGGGCCTTTGTTTGTTTACAGAAAGGGATTAGGCAACTACCACGTGTTCCTCAGTTCTTGGTATGTGTTCACAATATGCTTACTTTTAAATAAAAATTTAAATGACAAACTTTTCTTAGCCAGCTAAGTGTCTCACTATGCTCATTGTGTAAAAGGGTCCCTACTAAAGAACCAGTTCCTAGCTGTATAATCCCACAGTCCAATAACACAATGGTGGATGGATTTTCTCTGCAAAAATGTCATTAGGTAACAGTGTGAGTGAATGTGTAGTGTGTGATGCCTTGTTATGGACTGGTGCACAGGCTGTTTTCCCACCTTGCACTTAATTATTCCAGGTTTGCTCTGGACCCACAGTGACCCTGAAGTGGACAAGTGGTTACAGACCAAGAATAAATGCATGTTTGGAGAATGAGATTTAAATGTCTAAATATTCAGATTGCCATTAGACTCCCATAAGACACTGTTCTTTTGTGAAATAAAAATGTATTTAAAACTCAAGATGTGTCTGCGGAGAAATTGTCATCTTCAGTACACCACTCCAGAAAAGATACAACACTGCCTTGTGCCCAGTGATTTCGGCTAGGCTCCGGACCCACCGCAACCCTGAACTGGAAAAGCGGTTTCAGACAATGAATGAATGAATGAATGCTTCCATCCACATGATATGGCCACCAAACCCGTCAATGCAGTCACTAACTATTGACTGACTGTGATGTACAATGTTTTTAGATTAGTTTTCGAGTTCATGTGTTAACTGCACTGCACTGATGCCACAAGTTCCACACAGGTTCCAACCCAACTGATTAAGCATTCAAATACTAATAATAATCTGGTTCTGAAGCCAGAGTACTTCTTTAGGCATGACACCTATGTGATAGCATAATTTTAACAATACAAACAGTCCTCATTTTCAGTACAGTGAAATATTCCAACTTTACTCTTACTTTGTACCTTTCACACATGCACAATAACCTACAAATTATCTGGACTTTACCTGGAGGAGCTATTTATGTAAACACAAATGTCTATATCATTCGTACCAGGAATTTCCTGGATTTTATTCTGCCAGCACCCTACAAAATCTGGGTAATATGCAAGTCCATGCATTAACAGAACCAGTAATATTCCTAAGAATCACATACAGTGAATTCGTGCCATGCTTCCTGCATGCTCTTCATAGGTGCCACCCCATGCCTAAACCACATAGAACATTTCCAGTTGTGAGAACACATCTGACAAACAAGTTCTCCAGCTGTTCGCTACATGTGTGACAGAGCAAATCTGGAAAAATGTCTGAAAAATTTTCTGAAGTTCATACATAACAACAGCTAATATGAAACACACAGTTGCCTATAAAGACAGTGACTAATAAGATGGCTTGTGAAAAATGTTTATGCAATTTATTTTTTAAATCTAAAATGAGTAATGGTGTTTTAAATATGAATTTTCTGATTAAACCCAATACAATTTTATGTCACAGAAAAATTATAAAAGATCATGCAGCTCAATAGCAGCCTGGCACAAACACACACACACACACACACACACACACACACACACACACACACACACACACACACACACACATAGAATGAGGGAATGTGAGTGTTTAGTGTGGGAGGCAGAGAGGCAGCTGCAGTCTGATCCTCTGAATCCCCCCACAACCACCCTCCACCCACCCACCCACCTCTCAGCAGGTTATATTTGTCTGTGTTCCGAAAGTGTGAAGGCTGTGTCTGTTGATGCTGTTTCTTTCTCTTTCACTGCTCTGTGTTTATTAATCACCAACTGGAAACAGGGATATAGATTAAATTTCTGAATTCTCTGCTGACCACGAAACTACAGAGAGAGAGTGAGATTGAGGAATAAGGAATATAATTTGAGATTATATATGCATTTTTTAAAATATCCATTTATTCATTCATTCATTTCCCGTAACCATTTATCCAGTTCAGGGTCACGGTGTGCAATTTTTAAAATATTGTATATTATATATTTTACTGGGGGCTGCACTGTGGTGCATCAGGTATTGTTACAGTCACACGGCTCCAGGGACCTGGAGGTTGTGGGTTCAAGTCCCACTCCGGGTGACTGTCTGTGAGGAGTTTGGTGTGTTCTCCCTGTGTCTGTGTGGGTTTCCTCCGGGTGCTCCGGTTTCCTCCCACGGTCCAAAAACACACGTTGGTAGGTGGATTGGCGATTCCAAAGTGTCCATAGGTGTGAGTGTGTGAATTAATGTGTGAGTGTGTGTTGCCCAGTGAAGGACTGGCACCCCCTCCAGGGTGTGTTCACGCCTTGTGCTCAGTGATTCCGGGTAGGCTCCAGACCCACTGTGACCCTAAACTGGATAAGATACTGACAATGAATTAATTAATTATATAATATATTGAGCAATGAATATTGTGTATTTAACATTCAGTAAATGATACAATATACATTATTTAATACAATATAAAAAATTTTCAATGTTGGCTATTAAGAATTTCCAATATTTTTTAATTATCTTTCTTTGGTGTAATCCAGTAATGCATATGTGATGGATCTGACGAACAAGTTTGAACAACTTACTCATTCTCTGATTCACAACTGCATAGATTTTGGTGTGAAACAATGACAAAGTAAGTGCTAGACTGCCAAGGAAACCACAATTAACAATAAATAAAGCTGTGGATATATGTAGAGCTAACAAATAATGCATAGCCATATGAAAATGAATGGACTGATGTGGCAATGAACAGAACGGGCAGAAAGAATGTAGTACAAAAATGCACTGAAAGCAAGGCTACAGCTAAATCATTTCACAAGCAAGAAAAAGAATTTACAAGGTGTCAGACCCCCTCCAGACAAATGCCCTGCCTGTGGTCAAGTCTGCAAAATATGTTCATGAAAAAATAAATTGGATACATTTATAAGACGCAGAGTTGTAAAGATATGAGAAATCATAAGAAAATGGTGCATGGCGCAGATGAAACAAAAAATCTGCCAAATACAGAAGCTGCAAGTGAACAAAAACGACAGATGGACTGAAATTCTAAAGATGCACAACAAAAGAATGACATTCAAGTAGAGTTGCACACAAGCAGAGTTTAATGTGCTGCTGCTCAAAGATCTTAGAAATGTAGCACCAAAAGCATCGCTAACAAAGTCCACAAGTGGACTTCGAACATATTCAGGCCAAAAGGTGGGGTGCAGAAACAACAGAAGTTGAACTGGAATTCCAAATAGCAGAACCATTCTTGGTAACACGTCAAGATTCCAAGGTCTGCCTATTAACAGTTTACTTGCAGTTCACATTTTTTTTTTGTAAGCTGCAAAACATATTTCGCCAAGACGAAAGGATAATACAGTACTACTGAGATTTCTAGGTATTTTTCAATACCTTGTGAAGTTATTATGCAAGAAGGCCAACCAGCAGCATTTGGATCAAGATCTCTTGAAAGCCCAAGTTGAAAAAGAGTTCTTAGCCAAGTTCAGACAATACTTTCAACAAACACTAAAAATTAAGAGATCACAAGCTGCTAGAAATAGTGTTCATGAAATCATTTCAACATGACAGAGTTTTGGCCAGGTATTTCAAATTAAACTGAAGACAAACTTTTGAAGTGCCATATCATTAAGGATGTAAAACGGGTTCTGACTTCCACTTCTGGTTTACCTTATATTTAAAATGCTATGTTTCTATGCCATTCCAAATGGTTTATTGGTATAAACGCAGAGAGTGGATCCAAATCTTACCAGGGTGAATTCACCAGCAAGCAGACTGGGAAAATGGTTCAGAAGAAATGTATTCACCTCAATCATCATGTGTGCACCTTAACGAGGAATTTTATGGACTTTCAGTTCCGATAACTGAATCATTCTAGCTATATTGTATGGAAGCACACAGACAATTATAAACACAGTGTTTAAAAGTCTTGACCTTTGTTTTTATCCATTGGATAGCTCACCTTGTTTAGAAGAAAAACTTTGATTTAGATTGGAGTTGATTGAGAAATTGCTGAACAGCTTTTTTCTGCTGGCTGTATAAGAAAGTTTACTTTTTGTCTTTATGGTACTAAATTTTTAGTGAAGAACTCTTGTAATTTGAAAATTAATGTCTGATTTTCTGTTGAAGACCATTTATGTTTGCAATTAAAGACTGTGTGTCAGGGACTTGCGGAGGTCAGACTGACGGAGGCGGACGCATACGCTAAAACACAGATAAACTTTATTTACAAAAAGGAATCACGAAACAGAGACTGAGACTAGGGCAAAAACCAAAACGAGGGAAAGCAGAAACAGACAGACTTGAGACTCTATGACGACGGAGAAACAAAACAATGACAGAGGAAACGAAGCGAGGCACGGACGAGACAAAACGAGGAACAGACAAACTGAAGGGAGCGATACGACTATGACATTTAGAAATGAAACAACTGGATACGACACAACCAAGGTGAAAATGTCTGACAAGAGGAAGTGAGAGAAGGGGACTTAAATACAAAACACAGACGAGACGCACCTGAGACAGATAACGAGGGGGCAGGGTAACAAATGAGACAGAGACGAGGAGGCGGAACAAAGGCGGGACTAGGGCAACAACAAACAGAGCCATGTGCTGAGAGAGAGCACATGGCAGGGAAAACAGACATGAGAGGACGAGGGCGTGACACTATGCATATTTCATTTGAGTCTTGGGTGGTTTTATTTGATATTTTAGCATATGATTTATCTGTTACATACTATAGAGTATATTATGGACTTAGAGTGTTTAGCTGTATTTAAGAATGTTTAACTGTACATAAATAATATTTTGCTGTAAAATTAATAAATACAATAATAACTTGTAATTTTGGATTACAACAATGTGCTGTAATTGTAATTAATTGTAAAAAGAAATTTATTATTGTTCATTTACAGGGATTTTTTTACAGTGTGTGAATCCTTGAGGAAGAGTAATGTTAAATAACAATTATTTAGCAATGATATTCCAGACAGAGCATAGACTAAAGTTGGAATAGATTAGTTCCATTTTGAAGAGAGTGATTACTTAATATGTGTTGACTATTACTCCAAGTAACCAGAAGTTTTCAAACTGACACAAACTATTAGCCAGCATGGGAAACAGTATACCTGAAAGAGTGGCAGACAATGAATCACAATTTGCCAGTGAGCAATTCAAGAAGTTTGCAGAAGAAATGGGAATTTAAATATTTAATTTTCAAGCACAGGTTATCCAAAATTTAACTGCCACTTTGAACTGTTATCCAAACAGTGAAGAATTTACACAAGAAAGCCAAGGAGATCGATAGATAGCACTCCCTGAATACAGAAATACATCACTGTGTAGTGATCTGCGTCTGAATCAGTGTCTGAAAATGTACAAACATGTGATGAAGAATTTCAAGGCCAGACAACAGAAACAATACTTTGACAGAAATGTAAGACACAGTTAAGTTAAGGCAGAGAAGAATTGGTTTTCAGCTGTTGTTCTTAAGAGTCATGGCAAGACAAGGTCAAACATGGACCAAGCACAGGATGGAAGCATCTTGAGAAGAAACCAAAGACACCTGTTGAAAACAAAGGAAACACATTTTTCAGAGTAAGAACAAGAAGAACCCACAGCACAACTAAATAAAAGAATTAAAGAAATGTTCGGTTTGGGATGCAGTCCATGATGAGCCATATCATAAAAATTAGTAATGCTCAGAAGAGGTACTCAGTAATTAACATTTAATTTTAATCACAATATTATTGTCTATTGTGATAAATCAGAAGATAATCTTTTGTGAAAATGTACATTATAACCTAAGCCTACTGGACTACTAATCAAAAAGATCAAGTTATTTAAATGAAACATCTACAATTGTGGGAAACAGCAAATATTTTCTGTTGAATGAACTTAAATTGTCTGTAAGTTTTTATTCACTGTTTGAATTACCACAGAATCTCATTTGTAACTCGAGTTGTTTAGTTTTGTAGAATTTTTGGTCTGTGTTTACTTTCTTGCAATTAGAAGTCTCCCAAATATAGGGCTCTTTATTGTTTCTCCACCATAAGTAGAGAGAAAGAAATCCTAGCATGTCCAAGCCACATTTTTTATTATTTTTTTTGTAAACACATTAGACCAGTTTTTAGCATTTAAACAAACTGGAAAGCTAGCAAATGTTGACAAAACATCTACTGAATTTTATAAAAAGTGTTTTTTACATTATTATTATCATTACAATCGTGTACATCGCCTTTGATATCGTGATATCAAAGATATTTTCATTCATTTCTGTCTTATCGCAACATTGTACATGACTCACATCTGCAGTTAGTAAGCTATGAAATGGGATGCCTACTCTCCTTAATAAGACACATAGTGCAGGGTCTGCAGTGCTGAGCCTAGAGTTGCCAGAGGCTCTTTTCTGCATATTACAGGTCAGTCAATCATTAAAGGGATTGTGAAAGTAGAATTTAAAGGTAAAAATATTACCTAGTATTACTTTAAAACCTGCTTTTCACTGTCCATACTCTTTTTAAACATGAATTAACACTTTAGGTACAAAATTGCATCCTGATTGTTAAAGTAACTTAACGTGGTCATTCCTTTTATATCAGGATTAGGCTTAATACAGAGTCTTCCCCAAAGCTTCATAACCAATCAGAATGACTTAACTGCAGTCACCCCAGTGGGGCATATATGACATATTAGAACTTCAATAAAAAGACACATGCAAGAACAGGAGACTGAGGAATATTTTCTGACTGGTTAAAATGTAGAGACTTAAGACAATTCATTCAGATTCTGTGTCCTTCTTAGAAATGAAACCTATTGTTTAATTTATGAATAATAAGGTCAGGCTGTCTGGCTATAAAGGCTGAATCAAGTGAAGATACATGAAAGGGTAGACTGAGGTTAATGCTTCAACAATACACCAATAGAGCAAATATGTAATAGCATCAGCAGGGGAAAAATTATTACCATCTCTATGTGGTTTCTGATTCCCTGGTTTACTGGACACTGGAGCAGAAGACTTTAAACCTACACAGGTTCATTTTTAACTGTGTTATAGGAGATGCGTGGCTTCTTTCTAGGCACAATGATGTTGGTTCCTTCCCTTCAGCAAGCTCGGATATGGTCTAAAGAAGCAATATAATGTCTTTTAAATAATATAATGTCTATTTTTAAATGTGTTAAAACACATTGCACATAACAAATTTAACATATGTAGTTTTATGATGACTCTAAAGGAATACAATACTTGTGAAGTTTAAATAAAAGCAGAATGAATAAATATTTTTTAAAGTATTAAGAAATAATCAGGCGTTAATAGTGATGTATACTCCCTGGAATCATGTCCACACATTCATGAAAATCAATCGTTTTTCTGTTTTTTTTAATCAGGTGCAGAAACCTCATATGCCCCAGCTCCACCAGAGTCCAAACCGTTTGAATGAGTCTGCCATGCTCGCTCTGATTTTACAGGAAGTGAGTGTAATGATTTTTTTCTTCAGCATGATGCTGATGTAGAGTCTGGCTGAAGTACTGCCTGCAGGCCTAGATGAAGCTGGAGCTGGAGCTGGATTTAGAATCAGCAGTAATGTTTTCACAGGGTCAATGCCGGGTGAAGAGTGCAGGGTCTGATAGCGCGTGTTTGGGAAGGGGTTTTATTATTGCTTCTGAGTCATAGGCACCATGCGGGAACAAACAAGAGCACCATAAATGTGAACTCTCCTTAGCCTGGAGCATTGATCTCACCATAAAAAATAATTTGATCAAACCTAACCTGCCAAAAAGCTTGTTTCATTTAAAAAGGTCCATGTTATTTGAGGTGGTATTTTAGAGTATGTTTACAGGTTTATGTGAGTTTAAAAACTTAAATATTTAAATAAGTCTTATGGCTTTGATAACTTGTGTTGTTGGTCTCTAATGACAATGACGCCCCCTGGTGACGATACAACAATACTACATTGTGTGGAAATAAGCTTGAGTAGGCCTACACTGTTTTGTGTTAGATTTTGTTTTCGACAGTATATATATCTCTTAGGCCATTAGAGAAGACTTAAAAAACATTGAACAAAAAGATTCAACACTTAACTATATTCTCAATGGTAGCGAAGTAAACAAATTAACTTGTGAGGACAGATCTTAAATATAACTCTCATCAACTAAACTGGAAACAGCTGAGGAAAAAAAACTGCATGATACTATTCTACTCGGCTCTCCTCACTATTTTTCACATGGTTCGATTTACTCTACCACATCCTCCCCAACAGTTTAACCAGTGACATCGCAAAACACCGTCTCTAACAGGAACAGTGGGCAAAAAAAACAAATGTGGTCTCTATAGTAGTCTGGGGTTTTGCATTGTGCCTTGTACAATGATGAATCCCTCTGGTCAATCAGGGCTCTGCACATCACAGATTAGTCCCTAGCTCACCAGGGACATGGAACCACCAGTGAGAAGGTATTGAATAAGTAAGCGGTTCCAGGTACTACATACCAAATACATACCAAAGCTGAGAAGAATCAAGTAGTGAAGTGGATAACTGCCATAAAATGACTCCCTCGCTGCTATATCTTGTAATTTTGGCATGAAATATGGCTTTTAAGCACAAAATGTTCACTACAAATTTTTCAGTGCACTACAAAGGGTGAGTCAGGAACACTATTTTTTTTAGCTTAAAAATCATTGTGATGAGGATAAAACCCCCTCCTTCCACCTGCCAACTGATTTCAGTACAGTGCTGTAAAACTGAACTACACTAGTGGCCCTGTAAATAAATCCCAAATCTTACCTAGTGTTCTTTTAAAGCTATGTAAAATATTTAAAATTATATTTTTATTTCAGTTGCAGCTTCACAATCATTGTGGTGCTCCACTGACTGGGAAAACAGATCTTTGTTTCTACTCCAGGCTCAACTCTGTAGAAACTGCATTATGTTACCTGCGGGCAAAACATACTTAAGAGACCTTCAAAACCAAATAACATTATAACTACTGATTCACATATAGTGGCTGTTTTTATACGTTTTTTCCAATAAATGAAAACTGGATTAAAGTTTAATAAATATACCTAAAACAGGTCAAATTTGACCTTGACACAACAGAGGGGCTGTTTTGTGTTGAGTCTTGTTTTGAAGGCCTTTTGTGAAATACATTTTTAGAAATTTCCTGAAGAATATAATTTCAAATTTTCAATTTTACGAAAGTCCATGCTCTCCTTGATTAATGCTGAGTTTCATTTTTCATTTTCTTAATAATGAGTCTGCATATCTTACTATTTAGAATTCCAGGTCCAGCAAAAAATCCATGGAGTAGAAAGGGATATTGTAAGTTATTTCAGTCATTATAATAATCAAATTCTAAACTGTAGATGTTTTTCTCTGTGGTCTGACATAAAAATATGAATTAATTATACATCCAAATGTTCATAATTAGTGAGTTCATCTATGGAAGACACATACATTAAATTGTGCACACTCAGCTCCTATAAAATCTAGAGAAAAAACTGAAATGAATGAGTTCAGTTTGAAGCAGCGGCAAACCAAGTTAAGGTCACCATGCCCAATAGCAATCATGGGCTAGAGAGTTATAAAATCCCTCATCATTTGGAGCCAGGAAGCTTTGTTTGCTAGGGTACTGAAGCTCTGGAAAACTCCTTTTAGATGGGTTGGAGTGTTGGACTTGCAATGCAGTTATAGTACAAATATCATGATCCAATATGAGCATCTGATCTTGCTGCATTCTGGTGGCTGAATGCAATCAATTCTCACAGAAATGTAACATTATCTATTCTAAAGTCTCCCAGAAGCCTGTGGGGACAGACTGATTATTAATTTAATAAGGAGTGTTGGAAGAGGTGATGCTGAATGAGGTGTATTTTGCTGATACGGTGCTATTACATGTGAGAGGGAGAAAATACCACAGAGACAATGGTTTGCTTCTGCAAATTTTTGTATTTTGCTTCATTCTAACTCTACTTTAATAATACGGACAGAAATAGAGAGGCTGGCAGAGAAGTTCCAAGCACAGAAGAACATGCAGAGAGATACCAAAACAGTGCCAGAGGTCCACAATGAGGTCCACAACCCCCACCCCCCCCACCCCCACCCCACCACCTCCCCCAAAGGCGCAAAGTGAATACGAAAATGCATCAGAAATATAAAAATACATCCTCCATATTTACAGCTAGCACTGAGCATTAATGTCATATATACAAAAGGCCACAAAATGGACAAGAACACAGGCGGCACCAATAACAAATTACATCAGGAGTTTAACATCAAAAGCAATTTCTCTCCAGCTAACTTTATTCCAAAATGCAGAATACAGCAGATACATCATTGCTACAGTCTGCATTCTGCACCAGTTGAGACTGACTTGGCTCAAATTGTAAAAACTGGAGACAACATTTAGAACTCCAAGCCAATTCTAGAATTCTGAATCAAGTTCCAGAACACAGGACAGAGCTGAATGACCAGGCTTTCGTCTCGAGGGGCTTCACTTGGTCGTTACAAAGTCTCAGGTCATAACTTTACACATAGGGCTCATAATCCAATTTTGAACCATTAGACACAGGGTGATTTACAATCCTGTGATTCATAATGTGTTGAAAATGCAGCACAGCACAACAAATTATGTCTTAAATGAGTAGCTTGATGTAGACCTGGGCAATATGACAACGTTCACTGTTGTTGTGTTAAATTACATTAGAGTATGCTCTTCTCTGACCTGCAAGGACACATCATCAACATGTTTCATTGCAAAGGGAGCAAAACTGGACCTTGGGTGCTTCCCACTTGAGTACTATACACAGATATTGTAATGTATTTAATCGCTCAACAAAGAAAAACATATGTCCAAAATAGTAACTTTATATAGGAGAAAGAAAATAACCTTCTTAACTTTCAATGGAAGTCAAGGTAAAAAAAATTTATTCCAAGTAATTTTGGAGCATTTCTATTGGTCCATTCATCATGGACTTTTCGCTCAATGTGAAGGACAGCTGCTGTGTTCAAATGATGTGGTAAACTAAAATCCACAGAACTGGAGATATGTGTTTTTCTTTGTAAAGTGGTGAAATATAACACATTATAATAGTATAGTAATTGTGTTTTCTGCCATTTTATAAAATAGTTGAGCAAAATTTCTCTTCCCATTTTGCATTGCTTTGTGAGAACAAGTGTGTCCATCAACGCTAAACTCTAATGCGACCAGTTCTAAGTAAGCATTGTGGAAATATGTCCATGAATAAGTGAATAACTATTGTATGTGAATATGTATTGTGAACATTTTTTGAAATCTTGTGATTTTACTTAATTTCCTCCATTCTGCCCACCTTCAGTTTGATGTGGTTCTAAAACCAAATATCAACCAATAAGAAACTTTCACAGTAAGAGTTAAGAATTACACTGTACTGCTAAGACAATGTTTCAATTTACTGGAATGAAGATGATCTATTTCTTCTGAATATATGGTTCAAAGGTAAACATTAGTAAAAGATATGTGAAATGTTAAAGTGAATATATTGGATTTTACTTTCCATATAATTTAAAACATTGCATTAATATATCTTCACATCTGTAGCATCCAGATTTTCAGACTTTATCTTGTGCAGTGTAATTTTTATGTTAAGAATAGTTATAATAAAAATGATATTTCCAACATATTTTTTTGCAATTTTTCGGCCAGATATTTTTGTAGGTCTTACAGCTGATTGTCCTGGTTTAAACCCCCCTATATACAAAACGTTCTTTTCTTTATACAGAATAAAGATAACACAAAAACTGTTTAACAGTTATGAACAAGATCATGTAAACTTTACATCATCCTTAGCAATTATATATAAAAAAGAACAATTCTTTTCTTTTTTTGTGCATAAAATAAATATGCTCTTTTTGGAATGCTGACAATACTATAATATATTATGGATACTTTTAAATTCAGTACAAATGCATCTACTTTTTTAAAATTTAAAATAGTACAAAAACAAAAAAAATTCTGAGTTCTCACTAAGTGTAAGCAAAAAAGAACATACAAGAGAGGAGAACAATCTACAAAAACTAGCTTGTTTTAAATATGACTACATAGGGAGGGAAAAAAATATTTGAAGGCACTTAAATCAATTTGTTTTCCTAGTGCAAAACAAGTGCAGTCCAGCTTTAACAAATTAGAGAGAGTTCATATGGTATCTTGAAAAGGAAGAATAAAAATGCTATTGAATGTATTGAACTAAAGCTAAAAAAAGGAAAATGCTAGGAATATCAGGCACCTGTGATTACACCAGTATTGGAAAACACTGTAAAAAATAGTGAGAATAAAGAGAAATATTTGAAGGAGGAAGAAAACCAGATTGGTGTGACAGTGGTGTGGTATCAGAGAAAGAAAGCAAAAAAATAAAAAATCCCCATACCCATCTATGTGTGGCATGCTGCAGATTCTGCATATCAAAATAACATGTTAAAACAGCACTGACTCTTTCATTCATACACTCATTCATTCATTCAGAGTCTATAACATATGGTGTATGCTTTCTCTCCCACTCTTCTCCTCACTTCTGCATTTTTCTGTCCATCCTCTGAAGAAGAGCACATCTGAGAGTGGTGATCATGTGTGGGTTCTGTAAGGTGGGGAGTGGTAACACTAGGGGGTGCCACTGAGCATAGGATGACCTCAGGGTCCAGGGGTCAGCGGAGGCCTGCAAGTTGTAGGCAGCTCCGCTAAGAGGGGTTAGAAATACTCTGACCCTTCATCAGGATCACGCTCTCTAAAAGAACAGAGAGAGACAATTAATGCCACTATGTATGATTAACACTACAGTAAAAAGAAAAGATACATTCATTCATTTTAATGATCAGTTCTAACTAAAATCTCCATGGATATATGATATCATAAATTCATGCAGATTCTAGGATTGCATGGTAACATTCAAAAGTTGCTACAGTTAATAATAAAAAATTCCTATTACATGATAACGCAGACCAATCACAAGGTTGACATGGCTCACCTCACCATCCCACTAGACTAGTATGCACTGCAATGGCAAAGTTATCCAAAAGATTTGTGCATGAGCAATGAAAGTAATAATGACAGGCCCACTCTTTTGTACTTTTGTACACTTTACATACATTTAAATGTACACACGTGTGTAAATAAAACAGAGTTTTTTATAGCTTTAAAAGCTTTCTAAAAATGCTCTCGTTTGCCACATTATAAACTAAATGCTTCGGGCTGTCATTCAAACATACACACTGGAATATTAAGGCCACACACGAATTCTCAGATTTTGTCATTTTTAAAGAATGTTTTTTCTATTACAAATAATTTCCATAATTTATTTTATGTTCCAGGGGGCTAATTATTTAAGAACAAAAAAAACACAAAGGTAAAAAAAAAAAAAAGAGGTGAGACTGATAGCCAAGCCAAAATGAATCATTGTTTATTTGTAAATTTTTGTGTAACTTCTAATAAAAGGCTCTGTAACAGAAACCTGAATGTCTGTTTTCACTCACCGTGTGTGGTAGTGTTGCTCTCGGGGGAGGAGGGGGGCTGCACTGCTGTTGCTGTCTGGCTGGGCTGGACTCAGGTACCTGCTGAGATGGGCAGCACGGGTCTCTTTCAGGTCCTGTGTGTATCTGCGTGGTGCCCCCTCACCCCTCTCCACACTCAGCATGCTCCCGTGGCTGGCCTCCAGCGGGGAACCCTCCTCATAGAAGAGCAGGCTACGGGAGCGGACTGCACAAACACAAACACAATAGTAGAGCTGCTGTTACTATTATGAGCTCTGATGTGAAGCCTCTGTAAAAAAAAACTTTTAGAACTAGTATGTTTTTTTTTTAACCCGCCTACACTATTTATGGGCTTAGAAAACAATTCATAATTCAAGACCTGACTGACTACTGATCATGCAGTAATCATGACTTATCAAATTGATATGTATTAATGTGTTATTTATAGTTCTGGATGTGAGTCTAGACCATCTCTTGGGAACTAGAATGCATTAACTCAAGCTGCAATGATCTAGGGTTACTATGGCAACCTAGCTAGCTCAGCCAATGGCAGCCTCCATAGGGCCCTCCTCAAAATGAAAAAGGAATGATTTTTAGAAGAGGGGATACAGACAATGTTCAGATATGCGTGTGTGCCTGTGTAAACTAGATAGGTGACAGAGGAGGCTGCGAGGTCTGTGCAGGTGGGAATAATGATATGATATCTCAGGCTGTGTGAGCTATCTAACAGCAATCAGAGAGTGAAAAAAGAGTCCTATTCTACCAAGACGTCTTAATATCTCAGCAATATATGTCCAGAGAGAAGAAAAGAGGAACAGGAAGAGAGAACAAGTAGCTCATGCTTCATCAGTTTCTACAGAAATAGAAAGAGTGTAGCTTTCTAGGTGGATTAGGTTGATTCATACAATTGCTTCATCAGTGGGTTGCATAATAAGACTGATTGACACTGATTCGAACAGACATTCAGAATAATGTTGTAAGATAAGTCTGTAGGTTAAAATAAACAACGTAGTCATACAGAAGGAATAACTCAGTGAAAAATCACATTTACACTTGTTTACCCTTTTATCTCTCAAATTAGTTCCCCAAGTTTTGCATATTTTGTTCTCTTTGACTTTTCTGGCCATGAGCTACAAAGCTAATTAGGCAGAAAACATGAGTACTTGAAGCGGCAACTGCTTCAAGATGGCTGCCATTTTCAAATCAAAAGCGAGGCTGAGGAGTGAACGGAATCAGAATCATATAAAGAGAGAACAGCAAAAGCACTGCTGAAAAATAAAACAGTAAATTTGGAGCATTTCTAATGGTCTATTCATAATGAATTTTTCAGAGTGTGAAGGACAGCTGCTGTTTTTAAATGATGTAGAAAACTAAAAATTCACAAACATGGTGATACATGTTTTTAATTGGACAACGATGATATAAAGAAATCTTTCAGAAGCAAACTGGCTGTTTTCTCCAGGAGAAGGTTGTGAGGTCACGTCTCGTAAACTTGTATATCATCTAGAATTCTGAATTTAACAGTGGTAAATACAACATTTTCTGCTATTCTGACGCAATTTCCAACACAGTATCAGAGCTTTAAAGGTGTATCATCACAGTGACATCAATGTTGCAACCCAGTGTCCAGAGCACTGACGTAAAGTGTCAATTCTGGCGATTCTTTGGCAGACCTAATGTCATCTATTATAAAATTCCAGAAGAAACCTGCAGGAAAAAAATAAAAACCTATTTTAAAAAAATTCTTAGCAAACAAAATTGTATATACTGTTATACACTTTCTTTGCAACAGTTAGAAGATTATGAAAATGTGACAGACGATTTGTGGCCCCTTATCTATAAAACTAAAATATACTATTATATATATATATATATTATATGTTTTATGCCAATTTTTCTACCTTACTTATTGTACAGTCTTGCAACAGTCAGTAGTCTATTATTCATAGTCCAGCATATCATCTTTTTGCAAATTCAGCCTTGTTTGCAATTTTAAGATCGCAGCCGAGTGAAACGAGCATATTAGAAAAATGATGATAAATGTGATTTTTTTTTTAACTGAAGAATTCCTTTAATAAATCTGTCTGAATGCTGCATCACACTGTTGACAGGGAAAAGATTAAAGCTCAGGGAGCACATGAGAGACATACCCTGGCTGGTGGTGTAGAGGTCAGCCGAGGGAAGCGGGGTGGACTTCACCGTGTGTGAGGGTGAGGATGATGAGGAAGAGTAGAGGGAGAGCTCGGGCATGCAGGGAGCCAGTGAGCCCAAAACCAGCACAAAACACAGCGCCACCACCTGGCCGGGAGGAGGAACCACACACACACGGTGAGACCACCGCTCTGCCGCACGAACTGATGTGGAGCCAGTTTGACAGCATGCACATATAAAACAGTCTTACCTCCACCTTTAAATAAGTTTCCATATGCTGTAGTTTAACATGTGTTTAATAAATTGGTATCCTGTTGTATTACTGCGTATAACGTGCCCTTGTCAACCAAGTTAATCTATGGTGATATCCAAAATGTTTCATGTGCATAATTGCAGATGCTGATACGTATGCATAGAACAAGTAGAACTTGGGCCTTTATCTATGTGGATTAACAACATCTATATAGGTTTAGAAAGGTGGGGAAAAATTTAAATACACATTCCTGTCCTGCACAGTCCTGCATTGTTTAAACATTCTGCGCTACAATATACACATCATCAAATAATGTTTTAAAGCACTGGTCAAATATAACACATATGATTCTGATATGATCTTTTTCAAAGCAAATGCACAGTTTGCACAACAACACACCCACATTAAACGCATCTTTGCACAATAAATATATTAGACAACTATTTTAATGCAGTACATGAGTATATTAACTATACAGTTCTACCCTCAGTGAGCTAAGATAACTTATCCAATTTTGTTCACACCAAGGTTAGCTAGTTTAACCAATTTCCCAGTCACCTAGTCTGCTTCAGCCATGTAATTATTATCGTTACTTATTTTATTCTATTTTATTGTTTTTACGTTTTGCTTGTGGTTGGCTGTTCACTACTCCAGGTGTGTGTTTGTGTGCTCAATGCCCCTAATGGCAGTGTGTGTGTGCCTAATGCCAAAATGGGTTAAATGCGGAGACACACTTTCATTGTACAGCTGTGCAAAGACAATAAAAGCATGTTCATGTTAATTGCTGCTGCGGATTTCTGCGTTGGGGGCATTCCTATGTTGAAAGGGACCAACGTTCTCCCGCTATATGGCACAGAATAGGAACATGACAAAAGGTCCTATGCTCCCCAGTTTTTACAGCATACAATTTGAACCTGAGAAATATGTTCTCCAACTCCATATTTGCTTATACGACCATGAGCTATTGTGTATGAGCATGCTTGTATTTATATAGCAGACTTGAACCAATAGGCCTGATTCCAACCCGGCAGCCTATGTTTCAGGTTCACAGTGCGTGTGACTTAGACAATGGGGGAATAAGATCAGGTTTTAACATGAACTTGGGTATCATTGTACCTTTTTCTTGATGTCTTTTATTGTTATTGCACACTACCTCATGGCAAAAAGGTGGATTGGCATTTAACAATTATACACTTTACCTACGGTGAGCAGAAGTGAGAAAAACCCTGGAAATTGTGTACATAAGGGAATACAAAGACACGTAAGTCAAACTTCACCGAGATGCTTAACGTCTGATATAATCCAGTTAATTTATAAAGGATATGAAAACTAGCACAATCATTGGAACAGCCAGTTTCCTTGAGTTAGCCTTTGGTCTAGCCTGCATCCCTGTGCACTAGCTCCACTTCAACATGTCACAACACTCACAGTGCTCCCAGGCAAGGCTCTCTAATTGGGCATAGCTTATAAAGCTCACCAAGTTGTCTTAGCTCCCCTTGCCAACCATTCATGCAACTAAATATTCCACCCCACCCCCCCACCACCACCCACCTTCTGTTTTATTTCTTATATGACAGAAACTACTAGTCGTATACACATTCTGGAGTTTGCGCCACAAAACAAAAAAGATGAAAGGCACGGGGTAGGCTGCTGTAATCACCAGTCTATTGTAACAGACCTGTAACAATAGACACCTTCATGCCTTGTCATTTATTTAACTTGCATGATAAAATTATTATTTTTGTCTAAAATGTGATACTAGAATGACGCACACTATTTTGCCCTGTTTTTGACTAAGAAAGGTTTGACTAGAAAGGAATGTTTTTGCTTTTATTTTGCTGTTATTTAAGATCTGTGAAGATGCTCCAACAATACAATTTAAATCATTTATACTTCTTTTAACTGGCTCATGAAAAAATAAATGAATAAAATAATACCACATATGGGTGTTTATAGAATACTAAGCAAGGGAACATAGAACACTAAGGACATAGGACCCAGGGGACATAGATACGCTTCTGTCTACATTTAAATTGGGTTGATCACTCAACCGTTCAAGAGGCTTTCAAACTTCACTTGAACCAATACACGACAGAGACTCTAGTAACCTAATTCTTAAAAGCTGGTATCTCTGTGTACTCTTATTATTGTTTGAGTCTACCCATTTCATTCATATAATATGCTTATTTATGTGCAACATAATGAGCAATTGTGTTTAAGGGATTAATTACTAGTTAGTGTAAACTGTGTGTGTGTGTGTGTGTGTGTGTGTCTGAGATAGGAACATAGACAGAGTTAGAAACAGAGAGAAGGATGGAGAAAAGGGGCGAGAGGGCATACCATGAGGCAGGTACCAGTTTGTGTGGAGGCCATCTTGCAGGAGCGAGGCACTTTACCACTAACTAGAGCCTGAAGTTTCTGCAACTGCTGCAGCAAAGACCTACAGAAAGACAAAAGAGAGAATGAAGTCAGGTACTAAAGTTGCATGATTAGTTTTTGATCCCAAAACAGTTCAGTTGGGCAGCTCAGTTCTGGGGACTTTATTTCTAGCCTATACTTGGTATTGAGAGTCCTTAGGCTCATGTACAGCCACGCTAAAGCTTTCGGTTTCGTGTTTATCTATGGAGTTTAACCCAATATGTGTGTACACAATGGAGAATCTGCACCTCGAAGTAGTTGAATTAACCAGTTATAAGGGATCCTTTGTACATATTGTGTATAATGTTGCAAGTCCTGAATGTTATTAGTCTAGTTCATCTATAAGATCAAATCTGAAATGATACAGACTCTTTAGGAACTTCTCAGAGTTGCTGAGATCAAATGAGGAGAACACTGCTGGAAAAGTGGTGCATTGCATAAGCCAAACTTTTTATATCCAACCCCTCTTTGAGTTTATCCACTCTGCAGATGCCCACATCCACCCACCTACTCATACACATGCACAGATGCACAAACACACACACACACACACACACATATATATACACACCTACAGAGACTAGCTTGCATCAACTGGCACATCATTCTCTTACCTGTAATTTTACAGCCCCAGAACAAAATCTGTGCCCATTATTTTAGTCTGAAAACCATTCCAAGTGCACACAGAGTATCAGCACTCTCTAGTGTCCACACCACTCCATCATGGTTAAGGAGTAAATGACCAAATGAAGAAGAATCCATATACCCCCTCACCCCCTCCTATATTATCTGAAGGGGATAAGTGTTCGTTGTGCTAAGAGGAGACTAGTTTCATTCTTTCACCATCGTAAGACAAATGGCTTTGCAAAAAGAGCATTAGGACTCAGAAAAGACAATGTGGGACAGTAGTGACTGTGGTAAGTGCTTTGGTAAATTTTACTGTACCATTTAATAATAAAAAATCAGTCTGCCCTGTTCCCCTTGCTTCCTTTTGTTATTTACATATTGATTTTTAAAAAATCTGTTGGGAATGGGGGTTGAGTGTAAACATATGCTTAGTTGCACATTCATTTTATTTTTCTGCATCTCCAATATTAGGAGAGAGATATTTGAATTGTCCAATAATAATATCCACAATTCACATTGTAAACACATTTGTTGTTGTTTTTTTTTACATAAATCTCTGGTTAATTCTTTTTAAATAAATAAAAATATTCTTGTTCTTCTCTTAATTTTAGTTCGCCTTACGTCTCATCAACAAACATTATGCGATATACTCTTAGTAACGCGTCTTGGCCACTAGAGGTCACTCGCTGCTTCTCAGACTCAATTCGTCGGAACATCTATCAGTTCATCCATTCATTTATTCTTTATTAGTTCTTCATTTTTTCTGTCGCTCTCTCGCCTGACTCATTACCATATTCTCTCCTACGAGTAACATTTTTTAATCCTTTCATTCCCTTATTTACTCTTTCACTTAATCACTTTCATTCACACCCTTCATAATGAATCATCACCCTTTTCCTTCAATTCCTAATTAACTGCTTCCTTCACTCCCTCCCTCGCTAACAGCCCATCCTTCACCCAGTCTGTCACTTCCTTGACCCTATGCACTAGTATTTCACGCACTTCCTCACTCTCTTCTAACTTACTTTTTTTCCTTCTCCTCACTCACCGTGTCACTAACTCACTCCCTCCCTCTACCAGTCACTGCTGCTTAGTCTTTCGGTCCTTTGTTAATTCCCTCATTTCTTCCCTCACTGCTTCACTCATATCTTAACTCAGTCCAAATCTCAATCCTTCACTCTTTAACAAAAAGTCCAGTTCAGTCAGGCCAGTGTCCCCGTGTGATCCAGGGGCTCCAGACACACTAAGTTTAAAGCAGAAATGCTCAAAACTAAAGAAACCCCTGTAAACAGTGACACGTGGTTACAAAAAAAAAGTCTACAACATGGAACGAAAGACAGCGGAATCACACCAACACACTCATGGCTCAGAGAAAACAATTAGTTCAGCTTTCACATCTAGAGTACAGTTGATATTTGATGGTCAGTAATCTGACTCACTTACAGACACACACACACACACACACACATATACACACACACAATCTTAGCCCCCTCACACAGCATGGTTTCTTTGAACTTCAGTAGGTGAGTCAGAAGGATCTCTCCTCATTCCAGAGCCAACATATACACACACATACACATGTTCTTTATTGTACAGTATAATGAGGAGTAAGCAGGCTCCATGCTGAGCGTTGATGAAGGTGTGAACTGTTATAATGGTAGGATGGTGCCATGGGTCTAAACTGCACCATGAACTCCTGTAGAGTACAGAAACCCAGAAATCCAGCTGAGAACTTGGAGGGCCTGTTCTGAAATCAAAGCCAAGTGCACTCCAGCCCAAAGTCTTCAAATAAACACCAATATATATGAACAAGAGTCTCCACAAAATCTCTATCTTTAAGACTGCACTAGAATTGTCTCCCTCTTTCACACTATTCTAGAATCTTCTCTCTCAATCTCATTCATCTAGGGACATTTGCTGTATTAACAAACGTCTAATGTCCTGCATTCACACTGCTCTAGAATCTTATCCTTCATTCATCCATTATAAAATGAAACATTTCTCGAACTAGGATAGAACCATGAGCACTTAAAGAGCTCTTTCCCTGATTAAAAGAGGTTCTTCAGCTTGATGGAGAATGTGCTATAGATGGATCTATATAGCACCTTTACCGAAAAATATTGTTACGATGTTAAGCTTGTGACAATAGAGGAATTGTTTTCGGAAAGTTGCTATATATAACCATCTATAGCACATCCTCAATAGCACAAAGCTTTAATCATGCAAAAGGATATTCAAGAGTACAGGGTTCTATACACTGCCATTTTCTTTATAAAAGTACCCTTGTAGAACCATTGTTTTTCAGTGTGTAACATGTTCTCCCCATTATAATGGTTCTATAATCTTGTACTTCATTCACATTGCTGTAAAATCTTCTTCCCATTCAGTGTTGTAGGATGTTCTTCCTTAATCACACTAACCAAGAATCTTCTACCTCATTCACAATGTTCTAGAATTTTCTCTACCACTCACAATTTTCTTAAATTGTCTCCTATATTTACACTATTATAGAACCTTTCTCCCACATACACATTGTTCTAGAACGATCTCCCTCGTTCATATAATTCTAGAATTATTTTATATAGTATGAGTAATAGTAATAAAATATATTTTACATCTGTAGGATGCCACTCAAAACAAGATGTAAACACACACACACACACACACTTACACACTTATTTCTCACCTGTTGGCACTTTCAAGAGTCTCCACCTTCTTCCACAGTTCGTTATTCTCAGAAGTGTAGTTCTCCACCCTTCATGCGCACACGCACACACACACACACACACACACACACACACACACACACACACAGATACATACTGATTATGCAAATGCATATAAAAGCAGATAAGACACTTTAAGAATAAAATATTATATAACATATTCCATGCCTTGTTTATGAAACAAACTCTAGCATGTACACTAAATGGCCAAATGTTTATGGACATCTACTCATTTCTTTGGAATATGTTCACTGAAGTATGAAGGATTAACCCTAGATAAGCTTAGATGGTATTCAGTAGCTAAGGTCAGGTTTTATGATTCATTTTGTAACACAGAGCACAGAAACTGATCTCAAATCTACTGAATTGAGTGGCATCATTCCAACCACATTTCCTCCAGGCCAGTGCTGGTGGGTTTTACTCTCCTCTTGCCCATTGCATGTGCTGACATTAGGCTTGTGCACTGCTACTCCAGAGCACGACTAAATTTATCTACAGAGATTTAGATTTAGATTTAGCTTAATGTAGCCAACTTAACTTTTTATAAAGGGTGTCCATAAACCTTTAGACATACAAAGATCAGTCACTACATTCATAGTCCATTTTTCAGCTCCACATATCATTGGTGTGGACTTATTTAGGTATTGGTTCACTCTCAACAAAGAATGCAGTAACATTGAAGTGGTGGAAGTGCATTAAAAGTGTATCACTGGTACACATGGATCTTACAAAGCAGTGTTGCTCAACGCTTTAAGTAACTTTGCATCCAGTGGGGAGCATAATTTGACAGCTAAAGAAAGATTTGATTTCCACAAATTGTGCATCAGTCAATCTATTTTCTGTGACTTTGCATCTATAAGGTCCTTTGTGTCCAAGGTAGGTGTGTCTAAAACAGTGGCCAACAAGAGGGTGCAAAAAGAGGGTGTTTAAAAACACAGCAGCACTGCTGTGTCTGTTACGATTGGAACATACTAACCTAACACACACTAACACACTACCACCATGTCAGTGTTACTGCAGTGCTGAGAATGAGCCACTGCCCTGTAGTACCTGCTCTATGGTGGTCCTGTTTGGATCATGACCATTGAAGAACAGGGTGCAAATGCCATGGCTAGCAAAGTATGCAGAGCAAATAGACTACAGTCTGTAATTGCGGAACTAAAATGGACACCTTTGTGGAGCTGATAAAATGCACAATGAGTGTAAAAACATGGAGGTGACTTTAATGATTATTGCGGATAAATGTGTAATGCATAGTATATTGTATGTGAGTGCACGTGTGTGTGTTCAATGTAATTCCAGTCTCTCCAGTGTATTCTCTAAACCCTGAGAGCCTAAAAAAGCAGCAATGGGCTAAAATGACTCACAGAGACACACAGACACACACACTTAAAAGAAACTTGTGAACTACTGCCACTGGCCTCCACACAGAAACAATCAGCCAGAAAAATAAACATAAAAACAATGAACAGGACATGTGTGAAAAGTGTGTGTGTGTGTGTGTGTGTGTGTTTGTGTGTGTGAGAGAGAGAGAGAGACAGTGATGTGTGTGCCAGGATGAGAGAAGAGAATAAATGCTTGAGGTGGAGAGAAGGGAGAGAATGATGAGGAGCAAAGAGAGGACAGAGTGAAGGATGAACACTGAAAAAAACAGTGGTGTAATATGTGTGTGAGAGAGAGAGAGAGAGAGAGAGAGAGAGAGAGATGTAAGTCATACTTTTTCTCCAGACACTCCACATACTCCTTCTTTTTACGACGGCTCTCTTGTGCAGAGATCTGAAGAGGAGCAAAGAAATAATTTTTTTTTAATCACAGGAATTATATATATATACATTTTTATTCCATCAATAAAGGAAGACATACATAAATCATACGATAGTCATAGAAATTATGTCAGAAAAAGCTCCAGTTAAGTTATTAAAACGGTTTTAATTTTCCTAAAGCTGGGTGTCAATGTGATGTAACACATCAGATGTTTAATATAAACAAGAGGCAGGTTTAAATCTGGTATGTGTCAAGATTTTGTAGGTTCGGCCATTCCAACTACCTTGTTCTTGATTTTTCTGCGCACTCGTTTAAGAGCTTTTTCCTCTGTCTTGGTCAGGGGCAATTTGTTGGGGACAGGATAGCCCTCGGCCATCAGCGTCCGCTTCTCTTCTTCTGTCAGCATCAGTGGGCCTGATGTCCCCTGCAATTTCTGTGCACAATAAACAAAACAAACACAGTTAGCAAATAGCACACATCAGCGATTTAACCAAAAACAGGAGAGTGCCAGCTCAGCAGAATGAAGCTCAAGATGAAACAGTAAACCAAATAAATGTTGAGAAAAGGTCTGCTATTTGGGATTTGTGGTATTCTTCATTTTTCTGTCTTAATATGCTTTTCGTTATTTTGAACTTAACTTCTGAGACCTCTTAAGTGAATCAGCAGGTTTTTACCATGTTCAGCAAAAATGGTGGACAGGCACTGTATTAGAAACGGCTAACCCTTCCTCAGAAGGAAGGAAAATTTACTAAACAGTTGATGGGTGGTATCCCAACACCCCAATGTCCATATTCCCTACAGGCTTTTTTTGTTGTTGTTGTTTTCTTCTTTGTTTTTATTTTTTTCCCATAATAAAATGGCATGCTATGTACATGTACTAATATGCACATTTCCACAGAAACAGTGTATATAGTATATTTTAAGACACCATAAGATCATTGCAGTACATATGAGGGTATACTGACAGTGTGCTTTTGTACTGTTTTCTGACCACAGACCTGCTTTTGGAAAGATATTTGTAGGTGAAGCTGACCACGAATGAATTGTCCCTGGACTTAATAAAAAATGGCTACAACTAGACATTCAAGTAGATGGTAAGAGCCATTTTTCTTTGTGTTAATAGTGTGCTGACACCATATGGTCCCTGGTCCATAAGAGACTATTCATGGTTGCAAGCATGCAAACCAACATGCCCTGCACCACCAGTAAAATGCGATATTTTGTTGAGTATTGTTGTTTGGTCATTGTGCTTTTGTGTATACTTTGTAATTGGAGGTCATTTTTGAGCATATTAGAAGTCTGCCTGGGGCTTTTCCATGTCTTCATATCTTTTTTAAAGATTGATGAGTAGTGTCACTGTCACACAGCTCCAGGGACCTGGAGGTTGTGGGTTCAAGTCCCGCTCCGGGTGACTGTCTGTGAGGAGTGTGGTGTGTTCTCCCTGTGTCTACGTGGCTTTCCTCCAGGTGCTCCGGTTTCCTCCCATGGTCCAAAAACACACGTTGGTAGGTGGATTGGTGATTCAAAAATTGGTAGGTGCGAGTGAGCGAGTGAATGTATGGGTGTGTGTCACCCTGTGTAGGACTGGCGCACCCTCCAGGGTGTGTTCCCACCTTGTGCCTAGTGATTCTGGGTGGGCTCTGGACCCACAGCGACCCTGAACTGGATAAGCAGTTACAGACTATGAATGAATGAATGAATATACTAAACCCTACAACGTATGGCTCTGATAGAGAACGTAATTCACATAAACATAAAGAAGTATATATAGATGTATATGTATTCATGTTTGTAGCATTGCATTTTATCTGCCAACTCACATGTGGAGCAGTCAGCAATGGAGAAGAGGAGATGGCCACAGAGGAGCGAGCCTGAAGGCGGGCAGGGCTCGAAGGGGGCAGTGAATGAGGACTCTGCATACGAGCAGGGCTGGATGGAGGCAGTGAATGAGGACTCTGTGATCCGTCACTGTCACTGCCATGGCTGCTAGGAGGAGTGGGTGGGAGCTGCAGATGCTCCTCTGGTGAAATATAATAGAACAATATTAATTATAATGATAAAACAAATGACAGTGAGCCTAAAGAATGTCATTGTTAGAGAAGCTATTATACCTGTTCATCCAAAATTCATTTTGATCTTAAGGATATCAGTAGAGAGTTTATACAATAAGATACACAAGCTTGAAAAATCAAGTGGAACTTCTATTCTGTATATAAAACTCTGAGCGTTAAAGCCTGAATGCCCGAATGAGCCCGGTCAGTGTGGGCAGAAAGCCACTGTTGCTACTGTCATGTCTCACTAACCCACAGGAAAGACTGGGTTGTACATCAGTTCCTAGTGTCAGGAGGCACTGTCGGGCAGCAACGGGGCAGTGCCACTGTGAAACTGTCTTGAGCCACAGCTCTGTGCTGTACAGAAACATTGCTTGAGACATTTTTCACTGTGGCATGCATGACACACTCTTTGCTGTGGGTTCATTTTTACAGAGTGTACCCCTTTACAATGACCCCCAAACAAAAATAATACAGTCTTTCTGCCACTCACTTCAACCAATTTATATTCACTTTTAGCACTCTTAAAAATAAAGGTGCTGAAAAAGGTTCCTTGAGCGATGTCAGAGAAAAACTACTTTAGCTCCATAAAGAATCAAATCCATCACTTGATCTTAATGTTTTTTACACATTTAAACAAAAGAATTCTTACTTTTGGAAACAAAAGTGGTTCTTCTGTGGCATCGCTCAAAAAAACCTTTCTTAGCCCATATATTTTTCAGAACGTAATTTTTCAAATTTGCGAGCCACTGGTCCATGTTTAATACTGTGAGCTGGATAATAGCATATGGATATATATTGTTGTTGCCCATTGAAAAACGTGTATCTCTGTTTTTGACAATCAATTTACTACATTATTTGAACACAGCTCTCCTTCACATTGTAAAATGCTCCTAAATTAGCTTGGAACATGAACTTCATTTTCCTTCTGTGAAGTTACAGATACATTTTAGAGATCATGTTTTTCATTGGACAGCAACAATATGTTGCATCACTGGGAGGGGGCAGTGACTGAGATATATATTGATCATTTTTCAACTACAGCCCATCAGATACTAGATCTTCATTGTCAATACACTGTCAAACGTTCCAATCAACAGGAGTTGTTTATCATTAACTTAACAGTTCTTCCAAATGAAGGTAATAACTACTGTGTTATTGGCAAGAGTCTAGTAGGTACAATATTATATTTATCTGTTGAGTGTTTGAAGTTTGAAAACCACTGGGATAGAATAATAACACATTTCTACTACTTCACAGCATAATGCTAGCTAACGCCGGCCATTAGGCATTGTGAGTCTAGAAAGATGTAATGTGCTGAATATGCCCACAGTGAGTAAATATTGAAGTAGTTGAATAAACATTAATAAAATGTCGCAGCAGATAGTGTCGCAGTCACACAGCTCCAGGATGCTGGAGGTTGTGGGTTTGAGTCCCACTCCGGGTGACTGTCTGTGAGGAGTTTGTTGTGTTCTCCCTGTGTCTGCAGGGGTTTCCTCCGGGTGCTCCGGTTTCCTCCCACAGTCCAAAAACACACGTTGGTAGGTGGATTGGCGAGTCAAAAGTGTCCATAGGTGTGAGTGTGTGTCGCCTTGGGAAGGACTGGTGCCCCCTCCAGGGTGTGTTCCTGGCTTGTGCCCAGTGATTCCGAGTAGGCTCCGGACCCACTGCGACCCTGAACTGGAGAGGCTGTTACAGATAATGAATGAATGAATGGTATGGGTCCTTTAATGTTATATGACAGCATATATTCATAAATCCAGAGAACACAGGCCAGCTGCCCTAACTTGATTCTGAGCTCATTATGCAGGATTAAATTTAATGACTTAAACCACTGGAAATTCAGATTTCATGCCACAGAGTCACGCACAAAGTCCTGTTATAATTAGTCGATTAGGACTTTATTTTCCTTATGTGAGGTATTCGTCATCTTGTAATTTTTTATATAAATATAATTGCATGAATGTAGCCAGATGTGAAAAGGCTCAGAGCCCTTTAACATACCACTTGTTAGGAAAAAAAAAAGCTTCATGAGAAGTGTACAGGTGGTACTGCTCACCCTAGACTCAAACACACGCACAATGCACTGTTTATGAATTAAAATTAGACACTGTTACCATCAATGAGCCATTCACAATGAACTGAAGCAGAGCGAGATTGGAGTGATCTTACAGGTAGCACATGCCACATTTAATCGGAACCCTTCACAAACCCCAGAAAGGGTGTATTTATAACCAAGGAGTGAAGCAGATTGGTGTGGGAGAAAAAGAGGAGAAACAGGAAGACAGAAATGAGCACAGAGAGTGAGACACAGTGGCCCAGTTATAAAGAATGTCTTCTTGCTGGAGCTCTGAATGCAGCCATTCACAGCTGAATGTTTCAGGTTTATGTTTAAATTTTTATAATTATTGCGTTATCATTTACTCAGAAATAAGAAGTACATAAAAGCCACAAAGGCCTGGTTTACAACTGTTGGTTGCATTAAAAGTGGGCAAAATGAAAAGTTTACGTAAATATACTTAATATACTTTATAACCATTATATTTAAAAGAGCGATGGACCACCAAGTTTGTAACTTTGGCTTTGGCTTTGGAAGGGTTCAGAATTTCAATGGAGGTCTGAATCAAAGTATCAAAGGAGACCTATTATACCCCATATCTACAATTAACACAGTTACCTGGGGCCATTAAGAAATACCTGTGGCATGCTTTGTTCAACATACAGCAAACTTATTTCTCTGTTCTCATTTTCACCATTTTTGCTTGGCTTTCATTGTACTGTGCAATGTTAGATCACTAAAACTCTATTTTTGCATTTTGTATTAGTGAATAAACATTACGGACATTAATATAAGTCATCATGTGGTCAAAATATGCTTCACAGCCCACTTTGAAATGGTCTGAGAAATCAGATTTCAATATTGTATGCACTTAAGTCTTCATTTTTTGTAGACAATCATGTAGATGCTACTCAAGATACATTACACAGCTAGGTGTAAG
The DNA here is from genome assembly GCF_029633855.1 of Hoplias malabaricus. Lineage (NCBI taxonomy): Eukaryota > Metazoa > Chordata > Actinopteri > Characiformes > Erythrinidae > Hoplias > Hoplias malabaricus. The sequence continues at coordinate 972,519 of NC_089820.1, forward strand.
AAAGTGCTAATGATCTTAATTACAGAAAAAACATCATTCATGAAGACTTAAGCTTAATGACAAAGGGTCTTTTCTCTAGCAGACAGCAAATGCTGGAAGCTATCCCATGATAAAACTTAAAAGCCTAAACTATTACACTCTTTTATATTTATTCCTGTTTAATTTTGTGTGTGTGGGTGTGTGTTCACCTGTAGGGACACTCAAGAATTGGTTAGCGTCTCTTGGTTCTGCTTTGATAGTGGGTACTGTGTTAGCATTCTGTTCTCGGCTTCCCTGAAAAACAAAAAACAAAAGACAGAGTAAAATAAATTTCGCATTACTCAGGTATAAATTCTAAGATTAATGTATCTGTAAAATTAAACATTTTCATTCTATTCTTATAATAAAAAAATCTGATTTCATACTGCCTCCGCTACTGAACTCAACTTTGCAACTTTTTTTAAATGGATTTTAGACAGAAATAAAATTAATAACAAAATTAAATATACCTAGGTGGGAATCTGGCTACATTTCATTTAAGTTATGATTTTTAATCAGCGTCATTACTGCCAACCCTTAGAACTAATGAACTAATTATTTCCTTGCATTTACACAGAATTTTTTCACCTAACATATTCTCATAAACATCCAATTGTGACTGAGAAAATCTGTAGTCAAGCACATATGTGCAATATGCAAATGCATAAGCAAAATATTTATTTTGATATATTTGGTACATTTTCTACATGAAATTAAGTAAACATTTAATTCAGAATTATCATTTATTATTAGGATTATTTTTAGGAAAACCAGACTGATCTGTATGCATAACAATGTACAATATTTAAGTTTGCTCCCCATGAAGATGAATGTATTTCCACAAGATCAACTAAAATGCAAATTGACCATCTGCACACGACTGTATCTGACAGACTTTCATCATTTTCTCAGATGGTTCCTATCTATGATCCATGTGCCTCTTCATCATCATTACAAGTCTGGACCTAGACTGCTGTATGGCTGCCTTGGGATGAGGGCTGCTGATAAAAAGTGTTGTACAAATAAACCGAATGGAACCAAATGTAGTAAGATTTCTGGAAGCTTGGAAAAAACAATCAGAGCAAGATTCTGAAACTCCCCAGTGAGCTACAGACCGTACGCCACACTTATAGTCATTTCTTCGCTTTAAAAGACCTGACTCAAGTCATCAGCTAATTATGCTTTATGGGTCGAATCAGATGGCTGGGAGTACAGAAACAAGCATTTTCCAGAAAGCCCCAGGATAGTTTCCACTATCTGTCATCTAGCTACGGCAGACAGTGGAATTTAGTTAGCAATCTAATTTATCTTTTTAACCATAAGACTTCGTCAGTTTCTGTGACATTTGAATAACTTTGCATTAATTATTACTTCAGTTTGTAAAGCAGAATCCCTTAATGGTCCCTAACTGTGAGTGGCTGTATGTGATGTGCAAACTATGGCAAATGGCATTTGCCTGTTGTCAGTAGCATATCTTTAAAAGTGCTCAGATATAAAGGAGTCAGACAGTAAACAGAAATGAAGATGGAAGTACACACACAAACATAATTTCATTCACTGAATTCATTCATTTAAATGTGTACGTAACTTTTACATAGAAAATAATATTTGGCATTGAGCATGGTGACCTTATTTTCATGTAAAGCTTTACCTTTTGTTTTGTGTTTTTAATAATTATAAAAGCAATGTGTGTATATGTCATGTATATAAGTTTTCATATTCTTTTTTTAGTTAGTATATAAATGTAAACAAAGCTGGGTTCTTGATTAGGATGTATTACACATACCTGCTTAAACTGACTGCATTAATACAGAATTCAATAGAACTAGGGCTGCAACAACTAATCGATTAAATTGATTAAAATCCAGTGTTAAAATAGTTGGCAACTAATTTAATAATCGATTAGTTGGGTCTAAGTTATTATACACATAGGTACAGTTGCTACACCCTAATATGTGGCAGTAAGCCAACCAAAGTCGTGGCAGTAAAGCACCATTAAGCTGGATGCCGACCGCCATAAAAGCAGGGAACCAATGCCATGCCTTGCACAGCTCACGTGACGAACTGTGGAAGAAGCGTTTGAAAAATGGCGGAGTCGGTCACAGCAGAGGATAATGATAGCACAAGCAGAGAGAAAAATGTACGACCCAAGTCATCAAAAGTATGGTAACACTTTACATTAACGCCTTCAAGGAATAGCGTTAGGTGCAAAATGGGCACAGCTGATCTCGCATGGCACAGCAGCACAACATCACTGCATGAGCACCTGAAAATGAAGCCTGTTGGAGCTATGTGTGAAAGAGATGAAGTATAGTAAGTTAATTCTACTTTTTCTCTCACTCAATGTTTCTAGAGCCTGCTACAGTAGTTAAACAACATTTGTTTTTGTTAGTACATTGATATTACACTCGCGTTTAGCGAACAAGCCTTAGCTTCCCCCCGAGTTTTCTCTTCCACATTAAATGTGTCAATGCTTGACCAGCAGTTCCACAACAAGCCGTAGTTTTAGTCAAGCTAACGTTAGCAATGTTAGTTTTTTCTCTCACTCAATGTCACTAGAGCCTGCTAGAGTAGTTAAACAAGATGTCTCATTTTTAGTAAATTTATATCACTCTTGTATTCAGCGAGTTTTCCGATCCACCTTAAATGTGGCGGCAGTTACATTCAGAGTTTAAAAAAAATCCAAACATTTTTACATAATATAATTAAAGCCTTTTTCAAGGTCTTTTCTGACTGGCCAAGTTTTTTTTACATTATAAGTGTATATTACGTTACATACACTGTGTTAAATATGGACAAAAATAAAATTAATGTAACGGTTGGGTTAATTCTTCATGTAAACACTAATTTTTAATAATGGTAGGTTGTGTGTTCCTTATACAATTACAACATTAGTTCTTTAAAATCTTAAATATCTTAACCATATCTGATCATTTGTCATCATCATCATCATCATTTTCTTTTCCGCTTCTCCATTTCAGGGTCGCGGTGCTGATCATATGTTTTAGATTAATTTCCCTTTTATTCTCAGCACATGGCATCATCACCCAATATCCATTTCTGTAATTTCAATTTGCCTGCATTGTTGTCTGCATTTTAGATCAGTAGTTATTAACTTAAAAAAGGTGTGTGTTCATATCTACACTTTCTCTCTCACCTCAGATAAAAACAGCCCAGCATTGCTGACTATGTTTTGAAGAAGATCTACACACCACAGCAAGCAGCTGTTCTCACTGATGGTATCCTGAATATGCGAGTAACAGACAGGAAACCAAATTTGGCTTTGTCTTCCTTTTTATCCGATTAATAATCGATTAATCGAAAATCACAATAATCATTAGTTGCAGCCTGTATTAGAACTGTACTCAGAAATGTTTATATCAGGAATGATTTGCCCTCATCGTGTGTTTTTTGTTTAATTTTAATCACACAAATTTGGAAAGTTGCATAATATATATTTAAAATAAGAATTTGTGATTTCTTTATTCTCTTGAACATTTACTTAACCGATGAACATACAAAAAAAAAGATCTACCAACATGTGTGGTTTCGGACTGTGGGAGGAAACCAGAGCACCCGGAGGAAACCCACATGGACAGTCACCCTCAGCGGGTTTCAAACCCACAACCTCCAGGACCCTGGAGCTGTGTGACTGTGACACTACCTGCTGCTCCACTGTGCCGTCCCTGTTGTGGAGCACTTGATTCTAATTATTGTACTTTTGCATATGGAATTTCTGCCCATTTTTGCTTGACACATGGCGGTTGCTCCACAGTCCGTGGTCACACGGATTACTAATTCTCCTCTTTTCATGTCCCAATACATATTCAATAGGAGACAGATCTGAACTGTAGCAAGCCAGTCAATCACACACACACACTGTCTTCAAAGCCACGCTGTTGTAGCACATGCAGAATGAGGCCTGGTACTCTCTGGCTGAAATAACCATGGACTTACGAGAAAAAGAATAAGCCTGGATGGTATTATATTTCCTCATGCAGCAACAGACATTTAAGTGACAACAATTTTCCGTAGTACTCATGAGTCCACACTGACGTATTTATCAAAATAAATACCATGAAATGATACCACTATGGTTGCAATGCCATCTGACAGCACACACAGGCTGAGCTTTCACTGGATTCCCTCAATCTTTTCACATTTTGTACAGGAGATGGGAAATTCTTTGTAATCTTGTGCCAAGAAATGTTCTTTTTGAACCCTTTCGTAATACTCTCAGGAAGTTTGGCACAAAGTGGTGAGTCAGGACACAGCTTTGCTTACAAAGATGGAGCCTTTCTTGGATGTTCCTTTTACACCCAAATGTATTGTTCTGAATCTTTTCATTTATGTTTGGCAAATGTTTAAAGTTCGCTATGCACTCAAATCAGAGACCCTCCACTGGTTTGTAGATCAAAATTCTGCATCTGATTAAATTATTTTACAGCAATAACGTGCTTTATTAAATGTAAGGGAAATAAAAGAGTATAATGAATTGAGCTGTTTTTTGATTGACATGTGAGCTGAATCTAGACTTCCCACAGAACTTTTCAGGACAGAAACTTCTCTTACGGACATCAACAATTATATAAAGCTGCTTCTGAATTATAGTAATTACTGGATGTCATTTATAATGTCCTGTCATTTTCCTAAGTCTCTGTCTGTGATTGTGCCTATGTCTTTCTCTCTCTGACTCTTTTTATCTCAGCAGACTGACAGATGTAATGCACTGAAAGTACTTCAAATATGTACATCCTTTACATGTGAATGAACATATATTGCCTCAAACAGCCAGAAGTGACTTTTGCTGAGGTTACATATGTACTGTGGTTGGAAATTCAGAGTAAACTTTGTAAAATTGAATACAATCAATACAATATGTTGCGTCTTTTTCTTTAGACGTATTACAACTAGTAGAAACTGGTAAGCACTGGTAAAAATTTTGGGCCACATGAAAATGTAATGCATGAGCCCCTAATAAGTGTTGCAACTCATAACATAAAATGCATAAAATATAACATAAAAACGCTTGGAAAAAAAAATAGTGGAGCTTCATATTGTTTTGTTTGCTCACACGTCTATAACAAATGATATGGCTGTTTAAAAAGAAAAAAGCATTTTTGGGCATCAATATATAGCAAAAAAAATAAAAAATAAAATAAAGTGGAAAAATATCTTGGACTGCTGTCTCTCCAGAACACTTTGATTCATCCTAATCCCCCCACCACACACACACACCTTTGCTTTCTTGTCTTAATGACCATCTATTTCTGAAGTGCTGAAACTCTGCTTCTTCTACTGGAATAAAGAGCAACATCAGCCACAGCTACTAACAGAGCCAGAAGCTACGCAGTAAAGAGGACGCCAAGAATGTCAGTGCTCTTGTACTGTGTGTTTGTATATATTGGCAGGCAAGCAGCAAACACCTGCTAACGTAGTGCTCCAGAGAGACAGTGAGAGAAAGTGCATGTGTGTGTGTGTGTGTGAGCAAGCGAGTCAGCAAGCAAGAAAGAGCAGACTTTTATTAGGCACAGATGAGGATACTGGTCTGGGTGTGTGAGTATTCAGAACAAGCAGAGGTGTTTTTTTTTTTCAGCAAACACTGATGCAGGATCACACAGCCAGCCTCAATGGAACCAGACCCAACACTGTAACAGCTGGAGTTCAGGCCTTGATTTCACTGAGCTCAACTCCTAACACATACACAGAGCAAGAGAACATGTTCCCGGGGCAGAGCTGTAGAACAAGCTGCCAGTTGACTATGAGAACAATTCTGTGTGTGTGTGTGTGTGTGCGTTTCATTCCCTTCCAAATGCAGTGGCGGTCCCTCTGGTTCTCAGTGTGTGTAAGGTTTATCAGCTTTTCTATTCATTCAGCTTTCATCCACTGCAACTCTAGGGGGTGGTTTCCCAGACAGAGATTAAGCCTAGTCCTGGACTCCATAGCATTTTGATTTGTGATACAGGGATACAGTGCAGGACTAGGCTTAATCCCTGTCAAGGAAACCACCCCTAGATCTAATACTACTAGGGTGACCACACGTCTTCTTTTCGCCGGACATGCGTTAAAAATGCATAAAAATGCGTCTGGTCGGGGTTCCAAAACTGTCTGGGATTTTGCAGTTCACAGTATTCCCCACAGTTTTTATTTATCAAGTCTATATTACTTCTGGTTGATAAAATGTGGTGCTTGCTTTTAGTAACGATTAAAAAACACATTTAAAAGGCAAACTTGTCCGTTTCTGTTATGATCATGAGTTTTCTGATGTAAACAATTCGCTTTAATACAGGGCTTCAGTTCTGAAGTTTGGTTTAAAAAGAAAATAACAGGTTTCAGTGATAATAAACTGTCAAGAAATGACAAAAAAATATTATTTTATTATTTTTGCTTAGGGCCAAATGTTGAATGGAAAGGAATCTGTCCAAAAAGGCATTTGTTTTTTATCTTGTTAACGAGTATCTGTTTATGTATTAAATTTCAGCAGCGTAGTTGCATGGTTATGGAAGCATTTGTGCTGCCAACCTGCCCCAGGTGTCCTCTTTTTTAAAAAACTCAAATATGATCACCCTAAATACTACAAACTTTACTTCTGTGACTGACAGTAGTCTATTAAGCAGAGATTTTAGGAACCCGATGCACTGAAAAAAGATAATGAGTTTATCTGATGTAAAGTACAGTGAAACCTTGCCGTTATGTTTCACTTCAGCTTAAATAGGTTTCAAAACTGAGGACATAAAATAATGAGTAGTTTTGTCTTATTCTTCTTCCAAGTAAGTCCTAAGGTGTAAAACAAAACAGTGTAGGGTCTTAGTTGTCACATTTTGCGTTTCACAAGGTGCCGCACATTCACTGTTGGGGACAGTATCTACAGGCAGGTCAGCCCTGAACTTGCACCATCTATTTCCACAACCATCCCTTTCTAGTATTTGCAAAATATGTCATTTCCATTGTCTTGTTGAAATATTAACATCCTGGAAAAGACATCACCCTGAATGTGGCACGTGCGGTTTATTTATATTTAAGCTTTAAGCCTTAAAGTTCCCATCACGGAATTGTAACATTTTTTGACGCTACCCACACAAACCAAAAAAAAAAAACTCTGACTTTCAGACTTGTTGCTAGTCTGAATGTTCATCTATATCTTCATTCTGTGGTCATACGCACAGAGAGTCATTGTCTTTAATTAAAAAAAAAACAAAAACATTTTTTAAAAAATTTTGATTCATTTAACCGCTGCACAATTGTCCATCCCAGATGCTTTAGAGCACAGAGAACTAAATAGTGCTGAACATAAGTGTTCCTTTTGGCATAGTAATGTTTTAACTGGCTTTTGTGGATGTAACCACATATTGTAGTGCTTGAGAAATGATTGCCAAAGTAATCCTGAGTCCATATGCTTATACTGAATACAAAATGAATGATGATTTTATACAGTGCTATCTGAGGGATCAGAGATCATGGTTATTCAGTGTAGGATTGCATTCTGACTCTTTACACACTGAATTTCCTCTAGAATCCTTGAACATTTTGATTATGTTTTGCACAGTAGACAGTAAAATATCCAAATCCCTTCCTGAATTTATTTGAGCAACACTGTTTCTGTAATTTCCACAAATGTGCTGGCAAAGGGGTGATCCTCAGCCCGTTTGTGCTCCTTAAGGACTACGCCGTTCCTGGATGCTGCTTTTGTACCAAATTATGATTAAAACCGCAACATCACCAGTTCCAAATTACATAATTATTTCTCGGTTTTACATCATTATCAGTGCAAAATTACACCTTGCCACCACAGAATGGATGCAGATTTACAAACGCTATAATGCTGACCAAGGAAAACATGAAATTCCTCACACTTCTTACAGTGTCTGTGATGAATTACAAATCAAAGTGAATTTAGAAATCACTCATTGTCTTTATGTTTGCACTTTCCAGTTATTTCTAATTTGGAGTCATACATCAACACAGCCATTGCCAGGTTGTGTTGTTTCATCCAATTCATGTGAAAATGATTTTCACATGTTATTCAAGCTAATTCAGTATATTCAATACCAGGACAGTGCACAACTCAGATTAACCAAAAAAAAAAACATTTTTAAAAAGAAGGCATACAGCTCTGCAGAGTTATCTCTAATTATCATTCATTCATTCATTCATTCATTATCTGTAACCCTTATCCAATTCAGGGTCGCGGTGGGTCCAGAGCCTACCTGGAATCATTGGGCACAAGGGAATACACCCTGGAGGGAGCTATCTCTAATTATTTGAGTAAAAATATTTTACTGCTTCTTTGAAGATTTTTATGCTGAAAGTCTCTCACATTGTAATTCAGTCAACTACACCTAAATATAAGAAACCTAGCCATATTTGAACACTATTTCTCATTCCTGGCACTTCAGTGTAATGCATCAACTCTTACCTTTTCATGACTGTGGTGTCTCTGTGGAGGTGCTGCGAGAGTGAGGGGCTGAGTGGCAGTGCTGGTGGTGGCCAGGGGTGGTGCTGTGACAGGGGATGGTTCAGACAACAGGTTTGGTTCTTGTTTCACCAGGATGGCTGTCAAGTCCTGACTGAATGCCCACATGCCCTCTGGATCAGGAGAAACAAATACAGTGATGAAGAGCCAAGAAAACGGGACAGTGGAAAACCTTCAGTGAAGAATCTTTTTCAGATAAATACATGTTTATTTCCTTTGTGTGTATTGGAACAACACCAGGCAAAATTATTGGCACCCTTAACTTAATATTTGGTTGTACAACCTTTGGAAAAAAATAACAGTCGCTTCCTATAACCATTAACAAGCTCCTTATACCTCTCAACTGGATTTTTGGACCACCCTTCTTTTGCAAACTGCTCCATATTTGAAGGGTGCCTTCTCCTAACAACAATTTTAAGATCTTCACAGGCATTCAATGGGCTTTAGATCCGGACTCATTGCTGGCTACTTCAGAAATTTCCAGTGCATTGTCTCCATCCAATTCTGGGTGCTTTTTGAAGTATGTTTGGGGTCATTGTCCTGCTGTAAGACCCATGACCTAGGACAACAACCCAGCTTTCTGACATTGGGCCCTACATTGTGACCCAAAATTCTTTGGTAATCTCCCAATTTCATGATGCCGTGCACACAGTCAAGGCACCCAGTGCCAGAGGCAGCAAAACAACCCCAAAACATCTTTGAACCTCCACCATATTTGACTGTAGGTACTGTGTTCTTTTCTTTGTAGGCCTCATTCCATTTTCGGTAAACAGTAGAATGATGTGCTTTACCAAAAAGCTCTATCTTGGTCTCATCTGTCCACAAGACGTTTTCCCAGAAGGATTTTGGCTTACTCAAGTACATTTTGGCAAACTGCAGTCTAGCTTTTTTACGTCTCTGTGTCAACAGTGGGGTCCTCCTTGGTCTCCTGCCATAGCGTTTCTTTTCATTCAAATGTCGACGGAAAGTTCACCCTGACACTGATGCACCCAGTGCCTGCAGGACAGCTTGAATTTCTTTGGAACTTGATTGGGGCTGCTTATCCCCAGCTTATCAGACAGTTCACTTCTCCTCTTTCTGTTTTCCAGGCTTAGTGTGGCACACAGAGACACACAATGCAAAGATTGAGTCAACTTCTCTCATTTTTATCTGGTTTCAGGTGTGATTTTTATATTGCCCACACGTGTTACTTGCCACAGGTGAGTTTAAACAAGCATCACATGCTTGAAATGATTAAAAGTTACTTACACAGATTTAAAAAGGTGCCAATAATTCTGTCCAGCCACTTTTTGTTGAGTTTTGCATGAAATTATATCAATTTTGGCTTTTTTTCCTTTTCCTTTTGCTTTTTCCTTTTTTTCTTTTTGTTTTCTTTTTGTGTTGTTCCAATACACACAAAGGAAATATACATGTGTACAACAAAACGTGTAATTGCAATCATTTTCTGGAAAAAAAATTCAGGGATGCCAACACTTTCAACCATTACTCTATTAGTCTAAAGACACTTGCTAGCATGGTAAAATAATTCTGTATGTAAAGGCTTTGTCAAAGAAATTGCCCATAAGCCCTATGTATGTATGCCTATGACAACATCCAAATGTAATATTGCCTATGCTTGTTTACACAGGTGTTAGCAAACATCTGTATAAGACTTGGGAAGTTTGAAGCGTTTAAGTCTGTGGGTGGAAACTGTAAATTAAAGGGTTACTAAAAATACAATAAGCAACAGACTATAGCTAGACTAAAACTCTGAAAACCCACAGTGCGTTGGTACCTGGAGAGGCGCATGCCCACTGCAACTTGTGTTTATGACCTGGAGGCTAATGCAAAACAGTTCCTCTTTATTCTGCCCAAATGAGTCCCAGGCAGGAGGAGCGTGATCATAGCAGCCATTTCCCCTCATAAGCAGAATAGAGCAGGCAGGGGGTTTGAGGGAAACGCTGCCTCTGTGGAGAACTTAAAGAGGAAATGCGCACGCTCCGAACCAGGGGTGCTCGTTACCTCTAGAGCATTTGTTTGTACCCTCAATGGCAGGATCGATAAAACATTATGCGGCCTTGTAAAAGCAGGAAAGCTGTTTTTGATGTTGGCCTCTGTAAGGGAAGGCAAGCAGCAGGAGTGTGATTACAGTGGGAGAGGAAAGCTTTCTCTCTGGTTTCTCCAACTCTGAGGAGCAGCCTCAGCTTCAGGCTCCTGCAGGGAAGCCCTGGGGAAAGTCATTTATACAGTGGATTAATTCCTGTGAGCCCTTCTGAATCAAACAGAACCCCTAAGAAAACAAGCTCTTGAATGGTACTGCTACTGTGCATCAGGGGTCAATCCTGGACCCACTTAACTTGTTCAGGGCTAATCAGGCTAGATGAAAGTGACTCAAAAGCCAATGAGAGTCCACTCTAATCGCTGGTTCCATAATGGAGTACTAAATATTCCTCTTTAAGTACCTGAACAAAAAATGGAATGAGTCACCATGAAAACAAGACTGGATCCCAAAATACACACTCCACCACAGGAAAGCATGAGGAAAAGAGCTTGCTGAGATCCACTTTGAGCTGTCCTCAGTTGAACCCCATGTGCCAACTCGGGTGTGTCTTTTAGCACCCTACACCACAGATTTACTAAATCAGCCTATAATTATGTCAATTTAGCATGCAAAAACACTCAGACCCCCAATGGATATGCTGACAAAATTTCCATCCCTATATAAAAAAATGCCCCACCTCCTAAGGCTTTACTGCCTGGGGCATGAGGGAACATCAGATAGGCTTTGAAGTTCAAGCTGCACCAGGTATTATACTGAGCACAATCCACTGTGCCAGAGATGGGGGGAGATGCTCATTAGCTGTTTAGAAGTTTAACAGCCTGCTACTACAACCCAGCAGAAGTTAGATATGACAGGAAAGACTGCTGTGTTAAGCATGAATCTGGAATGACTGTATTTAAATTATTTATATTTGGAACACTGTACATTGGTAAAGAAAATAAATGTGCATTCTCTGTCCTAAGCCCTGTCCCCTACATTCTTTGAATTCAAAAATTATTTTGGTAGTGTTCTTTAATATTTTTCCCAAATTCACGCCATATTTATTGCAACTTATTTTCAGGACAATCTCCTTTCAGATTTTTAAAAGGAATATTCTATAAACTTTCGACGTTGCTTGCATTGTCTGAACAGGTTTGGTGGTCTCTTGGTCTTTTGCAGTTTTTTTTAATCTTTGAAATGTTTAAAACATTTTTACAAATTACAATTTTAATTTTTACAACATTACAAATTTTAATTACAACATTACAAATATTTTTTCGCATTTGCTTTGGATTTTACCATTCCTTATGGGAGTGAGAGGTTTAGTTGTGTAGTTGTTTTTCTGTAAACAACAGGCATTAAAATATAAACGCCACTTCCCTTGAAGCTATAGCTGGATCCGAAAGAGTTAATAGTTTAGGTGCTGCCTGATGGGCCTCCCTGAAGCTCCATGATTATACTACGGCCCAAGACACTGAGGTTACTCACACACAACTCAACTTATAAGGATGATGCAACACTCCAGACCAGCCAGAACATTTTTTCCACAGGCCTACATCCCCCATCTCACCCCCACCATCCCCCACGAAAAGCCTGCCCTCAGCTCACTTTCACCTTTCTCTGCTCGGCAGCTGAAAAAAAATCTGGAAAGCAGATTTTGTCTTTAGTTTGTTGATGGCTGCTTTTTCCTTGGCCTCAGAGAGAGAGAGAGAGAGAGAGAGACAGTGAAATGTGTGTATTGGCTGTCTGCCTGGAATCCCCAGCTCTGCTTTCTGAGGGTTTGGCTGCGACTCCATCAGGGAACCCTGTGCTGCACGGGAGCTCCAGGAGAAAGGGCAGATGGAGTGAAAGAGAGACAGAAAGAAATAGGGCAGCTAGTGCAATCCATGAGGATGAGTTTTACTTCTGCTATGTGTTCTACTTTGACAGAGATACAAAGAGTTCATTACAGACCACGTGGATACAGCAGAAGGATAGAAGAATATAAAAGCTCAGGGAATTACATATTTAATTCCAGTTTGTGTGTCTGTCTTTTTCCCAGAATTGTATATTTTCTTACTTAGCATTCATTTCTGTTTGGGTGCTCCTTGCACATACATGATGCAGACTTATGTAAAGTGCTTCACACTATTTGTGTACTACTGATTTGCCATTTTTTGTGTCCTCCCAAAGGGCACTGTAGGCCACACTGGAATATTCTATTAACTATTCAGCATTTTTTTTTTTTTTTGGTAATTTCAAGACAAAAGTAAAGAAAAAACATTAATTGAATGTCTGTTACAATCTTTAATTAACCAAAATGTAAAGCCACTGATGCACATAGCAACAGCTGCTGAAAAATAAAGCCAGCTACAATGTTCATGCATTAAACACTGCAGTATTTAGGGCAGACAGAATTGATGTTTATGTACCTGTATATAATGATCTAATAGTTTACAACTCAGTTTTGTTCTTCTACCTGTAGGTGGATATTCTGAACATTTTCTTCCAATGGCCAGTCAGATGAGAGGATTTTTTAAAGTTATGTGTTATTTATGTGAAAATAAATAAAAATTAAATTAAGAAACTATTTCTGCTGTCAAATGTCACATTCAGGCATCCAGGTTATTAAACTGAACTACAACTATAGGACAAATGCACACTGATTTTACCAATCTATTTTCTCAGTATCTGAGCATATGTGGGATCTGTTACTGTAAGTAATATTGCGGCTTTGCTTCATCTGTACTTCATCAAAAAAAAATTCTGCTATGAGGCAATTACACTTAGACCCCCCTGATTAAAGCTTAGCCCCTAATCATGACGGCCCTGGTTTGTTTATTACCAAGAAAGCAAATGTCACGCGAAACACTCATTGTGGAATATTCTGTTAAAGTGCCTTATTAACTTGTGAGTGAGTGAGTTCGTTAGTTCGTTCGTTCCATGATGAATTTAGCATCTATTCCACTGTGCAAATAATTCCTCCACTTTCATTTGCATATTCAGTCCAAAACTATTTGTTATTACTCCAAAATATTCTAATGATGTTGACATGTGATATTTCACAATCCATTCCTAAGGAATCTTGATCAAATTGAATCATTGTGAGTTCTATATGTTTGCGTGTGTTTTATGTGGTACTGCAAAAGACTTTCACCTTCATCATCGTCTGATTTGATGGGCATGGAAGGGCTCTGAGGAGCAGAATCTCCACTGAGGGAATAACTGTGTTCTTGCTGGATGTCAGGGTTGGGGGACTCTAGCTCTACATCCAGCAGCGGCGTCCTCTCTGCCAGCAGGTGCTCATCAAAAAAGCTGCTAAATAGTTCATTGGAGAAGTCCTCCATCTGTTCTGTGAAATGCTAAGAGACACAAAAAAAGATATGTTTAAAAAAAGAATCAGGCATTTCAAAAGTTTTACATTGCTCATTCTGGCTTTTATCACTTCTGTTTACTAATGTTAATCAGAGCATTATAAATATATTGCTCTGTCTGAAAACTATGTAATTTATTTAACAGCAGCAGAATAATACTAGGCGTTCAAGGTGTTAACTCCTCAATTGAAAAGGCTAATAGCATGGTTCATACATTACTCCATCATTCGCAAACAGCAAAACTTGCAGATTAGACTGATATTTGATTGCATATATATTCTAATTGTTACTGTGAAAGAATATGTCATAATATCAGTAACTATCAACTCTTGTTTGACATTACTATAGCAATATTTGCCCAACTTCTCTTACTTTTCCTTTGGCTTCCTAAGGTCAAGAGTTTCTGTGGGAACACACAGATGGGAAGTGTGTGTTTTGTATCTGGTGAAAATGTGTAACTATGGTGTGTGTTAGTGTGACACTTGTATATTGTCTGTGTTCTCAGCACTCTACAGGTGCGTCACTCACACACCTGTTCACGAGGATGTAAACACTGTCAGGTCCTCATACACCTTCGTTACACCCTTTCTTAGCAAATACGCACATTTGGTTAAATGCCTTTCTCACTATTACCCACACATCCAAGTGCACACACTTTCATCATTTACACACACAGATTCTATTTTTATTATAACACACCTTTTATTTGAGGGCAAATATGACATGATGTCAGGGGCTGGGTAACAAATGAGGAGTAAACTGGACTCCATATGCTGGCCTTAATAATTACCTTATTGATTCATCAAAATCTGGGATAAATTAGTCAAACAAAAAGGTCCATTGTGCCCTGTGAAATTCAATCTAAATTTCTTCAGAGTGTAACAGCAAACTGCTAAGTACAACCCAGTGTATGTGTATAGTAAGTGTGTATAATAAATATGTGTTCCATGATATGTCTAATGCTTTGGAAATTTTATTGTAACCATCTTGTCTTCTGATACTTTCAAGTGATATCCCTCTGATGCTTTGCAAACTCTGTGGCCCTTGGCTTTTGCTGTAAGATGCAGCTAAGTGTCAGGAAAATCCTAACTGATTTCAGTTTGTGTTTCAAATGAATTGCACACATATGTCACATTAAATTTGGTCACATTATTTATCTTGTTTTTTACATTGCAAAAACCTGCCATTTTAACGTTTTGTATATCCATCCTATGTGTATGTGTACACCTTTTGTTCCTTAATATTTTTTCCACTATGTAGTGGTGAATCCAGAGACAGCAATCTGATGCTGCACAGTTTGCGTTGGTCATTCTCTAGTTCTTCATCACAGGTCAAACGATGCTGCCCACAGGAGGCTGTTGGCTGGATATTTTGGATCCACCAGCTAAACAAAACCTGCCCTGTTGGAGTCCTGACCATTGAAGAATAGGATGAAAGAAGGATAACAATGTATGCAGAGAAACAGATGGACTGTAATTGTACAACTATAAAATGCACCTATATGATCAGTGCGGGTGTGAGAACGGAAAGTGAGTGTAGAAACAAGGAGGTTGTCATAATTGTAGGGCTGACCTGTGAAAATATTTCCCCCATATTTTCCCCTCTCATTGCAAGTGACCGGGACTTCATTTCTTCCTCTATATTTTAGACAAGTAAAATGCACTCTAAAACCAAAAGTCGTTGGAGATCAATTTTGTTGTTGACCCTTCTTCATTACAGTAACAGCCTTTACACTTTGAAAGC